>NC_140361.1:5675000-6140000 GCF_054491055.1 Hypomesus nipponensis
ATACACAGTACCAGTCAAAATTTTGAACACATTTTCCCATTAAATTGGAAAATGTGTCCAAACTTTTGACTGGTACATTACATTAATATTTAGTCATTTAGAAGACGCTCTTATCCAGAGCGACTTGCATACAGTGCTGTACGTTGTATTAGTTTATATATTAATACATAGATTAATTATAAACTAATATTGACCAAAATCAGCAAAAAGGAGAATATTGGCTTCAAAGATCCACAAAGCTTTTTGAGAAAGTAAAGTATTAACAACATTTATTTTTAAATCTTATTTGCAGGATGATGAAGTCAGTAAGGGGCTATGTCAACTTAGTATAGCCATTCACAGCATTCTGCTCACTCCACATATATTCATATTACATATGTATTATGTACTGTATTTTATATTCTAGACCCTGTTTCTTCTGCCTTACATGGCTGGTTTAGTGCATAGGTCAAGATCACACTATGAATTTACATTGGAAATAAATAGTCAGAGTTGAGATTGCATGTGACCCTCTTGATTATGTATGCAAACTGCTAATATTCTAAGGCTACAGTATGGAACATCTTAAAGGCTTGATGGTGTTTTAAGTGCCTCTGGGACACAAACTTGTAAAAATAGGGCATTTGTGGACAGACATACGCAACAACAACTCTCATCATGAGGTTAAAGCTATATAATTCTGGGCAAGCATCATATTTCAGAGGTTAATTGCTTATACTGAAAGTATACATTCATGCTGTGGTGGTCTCCAGTGGGTGAGGCTATGCATCTCTGGAGCACATTTGTAAAATGTATATAGAATATATTATTTGATATCAATGGAAAATACTTCACACAATACAGTTGTAACCAGCCAGACTTGTGGGATTTCAATTCAATGTTTCCACAGGATCCGTCTGTTGCCTACCTGATGGATGTCAGTGCATGGAAACAAAGCAGGCCAAGAAATGTGCTAGGCCGGTCTAGTAGTTTATAACAATAATATGGATGGCAGACACGAAACTGTGACAACATGATGCCCTGGCTTGGCTCCTGATCTCAAATCAAAGACAATTGCTTGTATAGCCTTTTTAAAGCAATGTCTGAAGGCTCACAGAGGCCTACAGATCATCATATCTAAACCTTCAAGGAAGACACGGAAAACCCCCCATGAAAACTTGTAGAGACAAATGGAAGGAAGGAGGAGCAAATCAGTGAGGGATCCCTCCTCCAGAGACGTTCAGTAATACAGAGAGGAGCAGACCGTAAGCTAAATACAATCATGCAATAAGACTAGAAATAAAACTGAACATTTGCAAGTGAATGGATGGTAAAGTCCCAGATATATCTGATATCATTTTTCATAACAGCCAGACACCACTGACACCATCAACCGGCTGTGAAGTTTGGCAAACTGTGCTATTGAGTGTTGTAGAATGTAACAAATTGATTTTTTTTCCCTTACAGAACATGATAAACATTACTTTCACAGCTGTTAAAATACATAGCAATATTGCAACATTCAGATAAGTCATCCTAGTCTGGCCCTGCCCTCCTACATACTTCTGCTCAATTTTACTTTTGCCTGTAGGTCCAATCAGCGAACAGAGGGAGTGGCAGAGAACGATGGCGTTGATGTTGTGCGCAAGTTTGATGCGAGCGAACCTATTCGGTCCGTTGTGGCAACGCTGCCGAATATCCAGAAGTTAACGCCGGAGCAAGAACAATCCTTGCTAAGTTTTGTTGGTTTATTTATTTTCTCATTTATTTCAGGGACAATGCACACGGATCAACAGCAAAAACTGTAAGTGCGCCAGAGTAAGCCAGAGAGGCAAATTTTCATCTGCTGTCCCTAGTCAGATGTTTAAAGGCAGCCCAATATTACAAAATATCAAATAACATACTAAGGTTAAAATAAGTCAATAAACATACAGTAACGTAGACACACCCAGTTCACATATAGGCAACTGAAAAGTGTACCTACAGTTCAAGCACATATGACTAAATGTAAATGTACATATGAGGCACATGATGGTGGCCATGTTGTGAAGTTTGATTTTCCAGCTACCAGCTTCCTCCGTTACAGTAGTGGTGAAGGAGTTGGCTAAGGCAAATGCTAGCGATTGGTCATCAGAGTGGCTCTGGGCAGATCCAATAGTTTTAAAGTTCAACAGAGTACCTGCCTTCAAGGAAGTTAACGCTTGTCAATTGAGGAATCCCAGACCCTCTGTACAAATGAAATGTACGAGGGTCTAGTTAGGACCAGGCTAATGTCATCCATCCTATTAATGGTGTATTACAAAAAAAAGAACTTCTTGCCAGCTGTCAGACAGAGCAGGGAACAATCCAAAACCGAGACTCGACGAGTCAGAACCAGTACCGGTCCTAGCACATTTGGCGCCCTAGGCTAAAGTTATCACCAGCACTCCCCCCCCCCCCCCCCCCCCCCCCCCCCCCCCCCCCGGGGGTGTCGCCCCCCCAACCATAACACGGACATATGACGTGGCATGGTTTGCGCCCTTTGCTGGTAGTGCGGGAGGGTTAATTAATGGCTGCACTTTGGAAAATGCCGCCCCCCTCTTCATGCCGCCCTAGGCGGCTGCCTATGTCGCCTATAGGAAGGACCGGCCCTGGTCAGAACCACAATGCATACTGGAATATTCTTAGTCACATAGAGCTGTCAGAAGTAAAAAAAATAATTCATGGACAGTTGACTCTCTCCTTTTCCAGGAGAATTAACTTCAGCCTAGAGGCCTAGTTTTGAAGCACCATGAGGCTTTATTGAATAATAAAAAATGGAAGAAAAAAAACATCAAATGATAATTCTCTCGTCCTAATTTTCTGAGGCTGTGGTTTGCTGACCTTGTGGTAGTGTACTGTCAAGGCTCCTTAGTCACAGTAAGCTTCACGGATCAATTACCTCTCATTGCATATTTACCAGAGCTTGAGGTTCTAGAAGTACTGCGATCATAATATCATTTATTATAAATAGTATTGCTGTGCATGTGCATCCACATGCACTCGCTCTTGTCCATGTACAGGCACAAGACAAACACATGCATGCATTCACAGCCACACACACTCATTCCTTTACACATACACACACACACACACACACACACACACAGTGAGGTTTTCCTCACTGCTCCTATTGAAGTTCTACTCAACTGTTAATAAGGCAATTGGAGGGATCAATTGGCTGGTTTGGTTAATGAGAATGTTTAGAGACGGAGAATTGCTACCTCAACAGTAATTGAATTAGCTTAATGTGACTCAGTTGGACAACTTTTGTTTGCATGTTTCCAGCTGTGGGGCAGTACATGGCTGTAGTAGAGTTGGACAACCATCAACTTGATTTAAAATCACTTTATCAAGGAATTTTTATACATAACATAAAAGAGCTATGGACTACTAGTAAAAAGGATAACTTGGCTGCATCACTGAATTTGCGGAAGAGTTAGTACTGTAAGTAGCAGAGCAATTTATAATTATTCAAATGGGTCCCTTCATTTGGAAGGATTGTTCAAGTACACCCACCTCAGAGCACTTTCTTCACCACCAAAGGTACACCATCTGCTCCCTGTAAATGCATCTTTTCAAAGGTGTTACTGAGGAGAATCCATGACGATATTTGTTTGTGTGTGGGAGTGTGTGTGCTACACTATCCATAGTACCTTGCCATATTGGGTAGATGATGAGGGATATTACATTGCTCTTGGGTCAGGTCTTGGGTAGTTCCTGGGCCATACCTGTGTGTGTGTGTGTTCAGATTGTGAGGCTAAAGTCACACAGTGTGATGGACCTTCTTTTTATCAAAGACGGAGATAGATGGGGAAAGTAACTGGATCAGGCTAAAGAAGGGTGAGTACATAGAGAGAGAACAAGGGATACATAGCCAGACCCGAAAAGGAGAAAGGAGGAGAGAGAAAGATAGAGAGGTAGGTAGAGAGAGAGAGAGAGAGGGGGGGGGGGAGAGAGCGAGTACAGGAAGGAAAATTAGTAGGAATGTAAAATGTGTTGTAGGAACGTACAATGTGAGGTCTGAGAACAGAGCTCCAGGCGATGCAGGCTATGCAGAGCAGATGGGAGAGACCTTCTGGTGCCAATAAAGCTGATAACAGGTTGCATTAAAAGGGTGAAAGGGGAGCATGGTGCCAACTCTGAGTAATATGAATGATAATACGGTGGATGGATTGACAGAATAAAAATGTGTCTGCCTTGCAAACGGTACATTCTAATGTGTATACCCTCTTTTATCATGGAATGACAGGCTCTTCACCCGTGAAATCCCAGCACAGTGTCAACCAGCCTCATCCCCCAAACAGTCCAACCACCGAAAGAAGAAAGAACATTTTAATATGTCTACCTAATCCATAACCAGTCTGGTGTTCTCATGGGTTAGGCCCTCGAAGGCTGGATGGTTACTGATTACAACAGTTTACAGGGGCACTTTTAAATCATGGACAAAACAATACTCCTTATTTGTGTCTAAGGAGAGATTTCCCTTTGACAGCTTGAATGATATAAACCAATTAACCAGAACCCCTGCTGTGACAACACAACACAGCGCTAAAAATACAGAACAGCCGGGTGTTTGCTTGCCCTCTTTCTTTTTTCTGCTATATAGCCAAACCATTGATTCCCTGCTTCAGCGCGCCCTATTAAACGGATACTAGTGGGACAATAAAAAGAGCAGATATCCTGCTCATTGTCTTCTAAATGCTGAGTATTTTTAGACTTCTGGCCCCTTGATGTGAGAGGAGAGAAATGGTGAGATGGAACATATGTGGTGAGGCGAGAGAAAAGATCTGGAACTTTGTCACCATTGAGTACTGGGCTCACTGAGCAGACATCAATAGCGTGCGTTTGCCGCTTGGCGCTCGCCTTGAAGTCCACTGAAGTAAGACAATGCTTGGTCCCTGTGGTGGTCACACATCTCTGCCTCTACCCAGCCCTCCCACCCCAATCGCTCTGTCTGTCTATACCTGAATGCTTCTAATGCATCAGGCCACAGCACACTCGGTTACACTGCAGAAAGAAAGGCAGGCAGACAGATAGAATGACCGACTGACAGACAGACAAGCATCACACGGCAGGCAGATATGCAGACAGACAGGT
This sequence comes from Hypomesus nipponensis, assembly GCF_054491055.1. Lineage (NCBI taxonomy): Eukaryota > Metazoa > Chordata > Actinopteri > Osmeriformes > Osmeridae > Hypomesus > Hypomesus nipponensis. The sequence goes on from NC_140361.1 coordinate 5,680,098, forward strand.
AGACAGTGTTATGTTTACCAAAAGTGATCTTTGGTAAAGAGAGAACACAAATTGAATACATTGAAATAATTGAAATTTAATGAAAGAACTATTCCATTTCCCCTCTCATCTTACTACCACATATACCAGTATGTTGGAAAGACCCTCCAGTGGTGTAATACATTATTCCTCCCCCTCTTCAAACATTGTCGTCTTGACACATGATAAAACACAGTCTTGGCATTGTCTACTCCCTTCTCTGTTTCTCCCCCAGGGTATAATGAATCTGCAATTACAGCTGGAAAATGCTCCCTTTTGTTGAGCTTCTGCACATCACTATTGGATACACAGTCATGGTAATTGTTCCCAAATTGCAAGAGAAGTTGCTTAAATTGTCCTTCCCCTTATCTTGTGCTCAATGATGGCAAGAAAAACAGTGCTAGCTTTTGTATATATGTCCACTGGGCTTGAGCTGTTCTGAAGGTAACAGTTTTGTGGTACAAATGTGACCAACCCTTTAGCTCTAGTCTTTGTAAATCTCAAACATTATTGGCACATGCTTACTGTATGTGTGTATGCACTCTTACAACAATCGCTTCTGACTTCTTTATTTCTTACACAAACACACATTTTGTGCCTTTGCAAAAGAGAAACACCATATACTAACATGACTATACCTTGTGGAACCGAATGCTTGGAAGTAATATTAAAATAACCCACTGTAACACCTCTGTCCCAGAGGTGGCAAGTTATTCCAGCATGCTAATTAATTTACATAATTGTCTTAATTACACAAAGCAATTCAGAGAACAAAGGAAGTCGAGTCACTTGGCGCTAACCCAATGTTATTGGGAGCCATACATCTGGGTCTATACAGGTGTAAATACAGTTTACCCAGCGTCACGCGTGTACACAGACACGCGCACATATACACACCTATCTGCTGAAACGTACTAGAATGATCAGCATACTAGAAGGCAATTCATACCTTGAAACAATATTAATGTTCCCCCATTTTCCTCAACTTAAATGGTCCTTGTTTGTGCTCCTTGTTAAGTGTTTTCTTTTTTATATACTTTCCATTAGGGCAAGCCTTTCCCTTAAATGAGTTCATTATGTCAGGTGTCAGCCAGTGCTATTTTTCTTCAAATATGTCACAAGGTAAGACAGAGAAGGATGTATCCTACATGAGGATGCATGCTCCAGTGCCCCACATAGATGAGGTTATTAGCCATCACTTCCAACATGTGAACAAACTACTGCATCTAATACCCCTTCACACACAGTCACACACACACACAGTCACAAACACACACAGTCACACACACACACACACACACACACACTATGAGAGTGACTTCAGCAAAGACAGATTCATTACCCTGCCACAGTTGTTCCCAGAGGGAGGCCACACAAATGAACTGAGGAATAGGTCAGATTCTAATAACTTTGTGTACAGGGAAGAAACTTTTCTTTCTAGACCACTGACCAAGTCACATCTTGTGTCTCCATTGTTCGAGTTAAATCTGACATGACAATTATACAAACAAAGGGAAGCTATGTTGCCATGGCTTTTTGAAATGTGAATGTGGAGAGACTATTGAAAAGCCATACTGTAAAAACGTAATGGCTTCAAAAATGGTGTTGAAAGGAGCTGTGGGCGAAGATTCTCCATGTCCACACTCTAGAAAGTGCAGTACATTTAAAAACCTATTCAGCATTGTCTAACCTGCTGGGACGAATCATCTTTGCTAAATGAAACTAAACTATCGTATTTAATTTCATCCCCTCCATTTTACCGTTATTGATTATACATGCAACGTAAAAAGACAAACACTAAAAAGGTGAGAGGCAGATGTGTTGGATTAAGACAATTCATAGAGGGATCTTAAAGGCCTGTTCATGAACCCTGGTCAGTCCCTATTGCATCTAAATGGAAATACTTTCATGCCAGCAAACAATGGACTAAACAATCATAAACTGTGTTCAATTATTGTTTGGTATTGTCTGCCCTATATGTAATGTCTAACTGCCTTCCTCCTTAAGCTAGATCTCTTCATTCTTACTTAGTACATCTGTATTATATCTCGTTGCAGTTAAGTAAACAAGCTATGAGCAAAATAATTTTAGCTCTCTCCCAAACTTCCTAACCGGTATATTTCTACAAGCGAAACTGACAAGATGACAACATTTCCCTTGGCTTGCTCTCCAATTTACATTTGTATGTACTTTTCTATGCAACCAGAGGAATATTAGATCCCATTTGGTCCTTAAAAATATACATTAAATAGGAAGGGTCACTCTTGATAAAATTACTGTGATGTCCTCTTATCTCTGTACTCTTCATGCTGCATCCTGGATCTGCGAGAGTGGCCCAAAACACAATAATAACGACCATTTGAGAACCCTCACAAAGCAATGCTCTATTCAACAACCAAACTAGATTCACAATCTGACATCCAAGGGCTTGACCTGTATAGCATTGCGTGGACTTAGCTTTTTGGGTTGAACTTTTCCAGAGTCTGTCAACTTACTTATGGATCTGAAAAGCCATTTACAGTTCGTCTCACAGTACTGTACAAAGTAAATTGCTTAAGCCTAACGGGTGCCTGCAATTTTGTATAGGATTTGTATGTGCATTGTACTAAGAAGACCATAAAAAAAGTGTTAACAGAAAAATCTAAATCATTCATTACCACACTGGGATAGTTAGTATGCAGGGGTTCGTTTGGTATGTCACATTTGTGGCAACCAAGGGACATAGACAGGGGAGAACAGCACAGCACCACTCAAAAGCACGGTTGTCATATTAATTAATAGACGTTTATTGAAATAAACGACAAAAAACACAAAATAAATGGGGCTGTTTGGGTTGTAGGAGTTGGTTAGACTACGGTCTTAAGCATGTGTTGGAGTCCAGCTCCTACTCACTTCTAGTGAGCTCCCCCCTCCGGCAGGGTTGGCTTGCCTTTCATGGTGTGGCCGCCGTGTGCCTCCCTTGGGAGTGGTACCTGGACATACATGCCTCCGATCACCTGACCCCGGGCTTGCCGGTGACGCAGTCTATAGTACAGCACTCCTGGGTTGCCACACATTGTACAGAAAATAGATGGAATCACCATTCGAGGAAGACTGTGGATGCCCACATGTCCCCTTCTCATTCTCCACTGATGATTCTCTTTTCAGGCAATGTCATTCTCTCTCTCTCTCTCTCTCTCTCTCTCTCTCTCTCTCTCTCTCTCTCTCTCTCTCTCTCTCTCTCGTTGCCCCTCTCGTTCCTAAACAAAGGTTACGTGTTTGTGACTGACAAATTCTCAGACAGATCCACTCCTCCATTTCCCCCAAGAGTTCCTTAGTGGCAGAGGGACTTATAATAGATCAAGCGGAGGTAAGTTATGACAGGTGCAGGAAACAGAGGTGGGCCTGGGTGAGGAGTGGTGATGATGGTGTAAGAGTAGGAGGGAAGTGAGCAGGGTGAAAAAACACATGATGGCGTCCCCCTCAGGACCTAGTCCTCCATCGCCTCAACGCTCAGAAACTAGCGCTCTTGTTATTGCCTCTGTGTAGTCTGTAGGTTTCTTTTTTTTTTCATCAGGCTTCTGTCCACAGCTTTTTAGAAAGGCTTCAGTAACATTCTCCCTTGTGGGGCTTTGTTGAAATGTCCTTTGTTTTCCTTTTTTGTTTGTGGTTTGGATGCGGGCAGGGCGGGGAATCTGCACTGAGTGCTCTCTGTAGTTACCATACATCAAGAATAGCCACACGTAAGTTACTATGGCCATGTTTATACTTTTGCCCTTGTATCGTTTCCCCTTCCTCCCATTTATATATACAAATACATATACACATATATACAGTATATATATATAATATTCATGACACAGATTTGCAGTTTATAAGTCTGAAGTTTGTGAGTTATTTTAAACGCCTGAGGGTTATGAATATGAAATGGTGGTTTACGCCCCCTCGCAATGCAGTTCTCTGTAGGAATATTCACTGGAAAACTACACTGCTGCAATACCTCCATTATGGGTCTTCCCTCAGTTGGCACAATTGGACTTAAGTGCCACTGAGGAATAACAGCCCATATTTTATGTGACTGACTCTGGTGCAATATACAGTACGTTGTTATGCCCAATCTGTAACAAATCAACTAGGACATAAATGCACAAGAGAATCTTTATTAGATGGGCCTATCAGGGGCTTAAATTGTTGTTCAGTGCACAGTTCTGAAACAGACACTGTAAACAAAATGTTCTTCAGAAACTAATACCATCTTTTTTATTGTTATGTATTTCACTTTAACTTCAAGTGTTGTGACAACTTTTCTACCATGGGGATAATGTTTAAAGTCCTTTGTTTAGCCATGCTTTATTGGCATCACAATCAGACAGCAGTGATCGGATGCCCTCCGTATTGTGTGCATCCCAAAAGGACTACATGCTTTCACCGTTTGAATAAACAAAAGATCTGGATTATATCCTTGTCCTGCTTCCAAGAGATTGTTGGCAGTCTGCATCCCAATTAAACTTGTCCAATGTATTTATTTATTTATTTTTGACAAAAATTAGACCCCAAAAGTAACAAGCCCACTCTCAATCGAAGAAGAATGTCAATAACCCACAATTCATTGTTTGATTTTTTTTTTCCAGATTAGCGTGTTAGAGATGATGTAGTGAGCATAGTGATCTCGTTGGCAGAGCCAGTGTGAGATGATAATCTTTATTGGCCAATGGCCTGTGATTTCAGAGAAGGTGAAGAGTGTGTTTGTGGGTGTGTGTGTGTGAGTGTGTGCGTGTGTGTGTGTGTGTGTGTGTAAAGATAACAGTAGCTAAATACTGATAAAATCCCAGAGAGCATAGTTGAAAATGCCCAGTGGTGGGAATTTGTCTGCAGGAACCCATGCATGAAGTAGATCTTGACTCCTGTAGTCTGATTTGCCAAAACACTGGCAAATTCTCTATTTTTCAGTTCATGAGGAGGACAGGTCTCTGTCTTCATAGACCGGAACAGGGGCAGGCCATGTTAAAACTGATGCCCATGTTTGGCCTGGAAAAAAGGCTCTCAGACACAGTGTCAGAATGAAGACAAACACAAACACACAAAGCCGAAATTGTGTCCTTGTCTCATGCCTCGACCTTGAATCCATTAGGGTCTGGTTTGAAAAGCTCCCTGATGCCAATGGCAGAAGCAACATTACATGGAATGAATGCAAGACATTATTTATATAGTATAAACAAGCATATATACTGTATATATTATATATTGACAAGTGTATTGACCGATTTACATATTTACATTTACTTAAACACATTTAATTAATTCTTGGATTTTGTTTTTCACGGGCATATTTATGTTCAATGTCCAATAGCTACAGTATGTCAAAGATGAGTAATAATTAGGTGGCCACGACAATACTTGGTCATTAGTTGGTATAGCTCCAGGAATGACAATGTGTGTATTTTGTTATTGGCAAACCAGCCACAGGTCTTTTGCTCACAGGGGTTAGCACCGGGCTCTTGTTCTCATTCCTTTCCTTGGGAGTCAGATGGCTGAGCGGTGAAGGAGTCGGGCTGGTAATCAGAGGGTTGCCGGATCGATTTACCACCGTGCCAAAATGACGTTGTGTCCTTGGGCAAGCCACTTCACCCTACTTGCCTCGGGGGGGAATGTCCCTGTACTTACTGTAAGTCGCTCTGGATAAGAGCGTCTGCTGAAAGACTAAATGTTAATGGTTCTTTTGGGCAATGTGAGGATGAGTACAGTCAGTCAGTTTCAGAGTTTTAGCACCTTGTACCAGTTATACATACTCTATAAAAATGCTTAAAAACACGTTGTACAACTATAGTCTACTTATAAATCTTCCATAAAGAGTCTAAATATAGCGTTGCCAACATCTCGATCTGTTCTCTTTTCTTTGCTTCATATTGCCTCCGGAGTGTCTGCATAATTGTGTGTGTGCATGTATGTGTGTGTGTGTAGGTGTGTGTGTATCCATGTGTGTGGTTCATGTACAACAGCGGTATGTATAATTAAGCAAGAGTGTTCCACTCCAACTTGAACAGTGAGAGGAAAACATCTGCAGTTTGGCTCTGGGCACTCCACTTCACACATGTAAAATCATCCGTCTAAATAAGAACAGAGAGAATAGCAGCCGAAGGAAAATAATAACACAATCACCTATTACTGTGTTGTACATATAAGATACATCATACAGCAAAATGAGTTTTTCACAGTAGTCTTCACATGACTTTGAAGTTTGTATAATCACACATCCATCGAATCTACATAGGGCTTAGCATCTAATAGTCAGTCCACAACCATGAACGCCTACTTTAAAGCAATTTATTTAACACTTTCATCTCATCTACACGGATGACAGATCTTCGAAGCCAATACCTTAGCCAATTCATAAAAAAAAAAAAAAATTAAGCCACTAATTTCAGTCAGTGATGCTGTGTTCTAAATGTGCTGCGGTATCTGAGTCCTCCAACCACACAGTATAGTGTACTGTCATCATGTATACCTGTTCATCTTTTCTACAGGTGTGATGGAATGTCAATCCATCACACATTCATCTTCGTTCATACATCAACCGTTATTAAACTGTATGAGGTCAAACTCCTGGATGACAAAGGTAGGCCATGTGTGTATAGCTTGTTGTATCTGTGAAGGGTTGGAAACCCAAACCATGTCCAATTCGCACTTTGATAGACTTTACAGCACTAGAATTTCAATTCTGCCATTCCCCTTTCGAAGCTCTTTGTGTAAATTCCCTGAGATTCCACTGCACAGGAATGAGCTGGCATGAAATAGGATTAGTATAAAAGACAATTTCCCTTACAAAGCCTCTTCTCTTGTTCTGTCAAAGCTCAGACTTTCTGTACCAGGAGATGTAAGGAGCAGGGCAAGAGTCTGCCATCTTGTCTACTTCTTCTTTCGCTTTGTGTATCGCACAGATTCACTCTCGTATATTAAAGTCACTTAATGAACCCTTGTTAAAGGTAATTTATTATTGTTTATTTATTTTTGGGGTTTGATACTGAAATCTATCCTTAATTCTCAACAACAACAACAACCACCACAATTATACACCACCATGTCACCAAATATCAGTACAGAATGTGACAGGATTATGTATTTTTTCATAAATTAATATACAAGCAAATGGGCCAAAATTCCCAAAATGTTGGGGTTGGCTCTCATTCTTCTTAATCGTCGAATGTGGACCTTAAGCAGTACATGTAAGGTAGACATGTCATGGTGCCAACATTGATGACAATTATTTGACAGATTCATTAGCAATGGTCTGGACACTTATTTGTGATCCAACAACCAATGAGATTTTTCCTGCTGTTAGCTTCACCATCTTGACCTGTTAATAAGATAATTGCAGGGATCAATGAAGAGATGTTTGTGGATGATCCTTCTGTTAAACTGCAGATTACAACCTGATTAACAACCTAATAATTGCCTTAATGAAATGGTGTGATTATGGAAATTAGATCATTCAGTATTTAAATGCTGTGTTCAAAATGCTGTAGCCTCACGTCTTAAAGGTTTGTTTTTATTCCAACCAGTCGTAATGGCCTTCACTGCTTCGACCTGTGCTGAAATATTTAAGTAAGGATTATTGATCCTGCCCATTACCTTGACACATAATTGAACCCACACCTGAGCCGCTGCATAATAGTCTGTTGGCTTGCACTAAATTTATGCTGATTACTCCTTACAGCTGAGCTGTGAATCACAAACAGAACAACAGAGAAGTGTGTTACAGCGTGATACATGTTAGTCTCTTTTTGTTCCCCTTCATTCTGTTTTCCTCCCTTCTCCAACCTCTAAACTCTCCTTTCCCGTCCATCTTTTTACCTCTTTCCTTTCCCTGCCTCACGGACTATCTCTCGCTCAGTCTTTTGACCTCCAATTTCAGACCACAAGGTTGTTCTCTATGACAAAACGAGCAGAGAAAAGAATAGATGACAGACGAGAGGGAGTACAGGGACTGGGGAGAGAGCCGTGTTCTATCTCTCCCTCCTTCCCCGCCTCTCTGTATTAATGGAGGACATGCCAATAGATCAGTCCCAGTCTCCCAGTCCCAGGTGTGGCAGGGGCATGCTGGCTGACTGCAGCATCTGGCACTGAACACACATCACGGGGCCAGAGTCAGCAGTCAGCTAATCGGGATGTGGAGCCATTGGCAATACCCATATGAGCGACACACACACATACACACTTGTGACAAGCACACACACATACTCATACACCAACGCACAAACACACACTGCAGTCTGTTATTTCACATAACCATAGTCTCTTTTACTAGGAATGACCTTAGTGATACTGTGGCACCACTCTGATCTCGGATGTCATTTTCCTTAATACCTTCACTACAAAACAAGATCCGGAAAGTAATGACTTCACTGTCGCACACACAGCTGTAATCTGTGACGTTGATGAGAGCTAGGAAATAGATGCAATTCTGTTGGAGTATTGTTTGACAGACAGATTTGAGTATGTATTGTTCATACATTCACACTTGGACAGAATATGAAATTACACACAATGATGTACATTTAACATTTAGGCACATACAATATCTGCACAAGAGCTTCCTAATGCACATATATGATGTGCAACAGCTACACATATATGTATATAAAAAAAGGTAATTTACACACAGCTCACATATCACTCCTCTGAGGGACTATAGCAATTTCAAGCGTTTAAGGTCCTCATCCCTCTCTCTTGGGAGTGAGCGAACCAGCGGGTTGCAAAGCAACAAAGTCTGGCCATTAAATGGCATGTATGTCAGAGATGGATGAGCCAGGTCTTCAGAGGCTAACATCAGAGCCTATGTCTAAACCACTGATCCTGGGGAGTCCGGCGGGGCAATAAAGGGTGGTCGGAGAACTGCCTCCACCTGCCAACTTTTACCCTCATCTCCTCTGCATCCAAATCACCTCAGATCAGAACTTCCAGTGCTAGCTTGTGCAGGACTCTTCTAGAATTGTCATTTTAAAAATGGAATGTAAACTATAGATGTGTGTTGCGCCCTCTGTGTACTGTATGTGTGTGGGAGAGAGTGTTGGAGGTGAGAGGGCAATGATTTGCCGTAAAATAAATTGGTTGCAGACTCAACTTCGAGACTCAGAATACTTAAAAATATGAAATTAAATATAATATATATATTTTTTAATCTAGTATTTCATGATCTCTCTGTAGAGGTGCCTACAGGCAAACTAAAGTTACGTAAACAATTCAGAAACTTGACAAGTCTCTCTTAATTTTGAGGTATTTCCACATGACATAGAGTACAACTTTTTTTTCACCCAAAAAAGATCAAAACAATGGTTTCTGTAATAAGGCAAGAATCTCAGAGGAACCAGATGTGGCATCAGGCTAGCAGATGTTGTGTGGCGTTCGTGCTGATTGCACCCCAGCGTGTTAATAAGGTCAAGCCAAGGTGAGAGCACGTGTGTGGGTGTCACAACCTGGAGTCTGTCAAGCACGATGGCTGACACGCTGACAAAATGAACCCAGCAGAGGGGAGAGAGACATGAGCCGTTCTGCAGAGGTGGTCACCTGGTCGAGGGAGTGGGGGACCAAATGGGAACAGACAAACTGGGTCTTGTACCTGGGTCCCGATTCCTATTCCCAGTTGTACACTTGTTCACTTCTCCTCAACATTTAGTGTTTACTCGAGGTTGTCATTTTTGCTGTTTGAAAATGCTTTTAAACCAGGACATTTATTTACAAACCTTTGTTTTTTACTGTATATCAATCCTTGGTAATATTTAATTATCACTTTTTTTCCTCTCCAGTCAATGGGAACATAGTTCGGTTTGACTTCTGCATGTTTGTATAGGACAAATCAATTTAATAAAGATATCACAGACGTCACAGTCTTGTCAATGCAGTGGAACTTCAATTCAGTACAACCAATTCAGTTTTACATGGGTTTTATAAATGTGTTTGCATATTTGTACAAGTTATTTTTATTTCAGGGAACTAAATTTAGTAGCATTGTAATAGTATTTGTTTCAGCGGTCATTTCATTACAGACTCAGGACTGTATCAACTGTATAAATCCTCATCCATTTCATAAGTCTCTGACATGCCAGTCATTCATGCATTGGCAGAGACACATATCTTCCTCAAAGCTGGGTAAATGGTCAATATGTTGAGGTTTTCCTGCCATGACCATTTGAAAAGCAATCTTGTATTAGCATAACTTAGGAGATATAGCCAATAGGACAAGCTGGAATGATTGAAATGTACCACAGCCAATGGCATTGTGACAGGTTCCTTGGAGACAGAAGTGAGGCTGATGGCCAATTGTCTGAGAGGGAATTGGAGCAGAGATTAGCCTACTTCTTGGTTCATAAAGGAATGGCTCAGCATTGTAAAGCATGTGTCCTTATGATACTATATCATATTTAGATTTTGGTCCAGACTGGAATGGAGTACTCGTTTTCGTAGATCACTTAACTCAAGTATTATCAGTTAAAAGATGGCATTGAGGGGTGTGAGGGGGCAGCATGCCGGATACAAGTCAGTCAGGGGTCCTTTTCATCCCAAGTGTGGTTCTAAAGTAAGTCCTTACTGTGTTTACACAATACACAAGTCTGTGAGAAAATGCAATCTACTCAAAAAGACCATGAACATGATATTTACTTTCATTACACACTCATGTAATTTTCATTCTTCTACATATAAATGAGATCAGCGGTGCTTCAGGCGAATGGCAACCCTTGCCACTTCTCATTTGATTCATGTGGTTTTATATAATTGACTTTCCTTCCACTGCATGTATTCTAATTTCCTCAGGTAAAAAGCTTCAAGAGTTTTTTATTTTTTTAATGTGGTGCAGAGAAGAAAATGCAAAACCTCTTGTCAACCTGCAGTTTTCTACATGTAATTTGCATGTTGAAAAACATTGTGACCCTTAAATCAACCCACTGTACACAAATGTGGTTACTATGTAAACTATGCCTTAATAATAATAATTACTACGTAGACTATTTGTTGTGCCAAATCAATGAGCAACGTGTGTTTGTTTATTAGCAACAAACCTCAAGGTTATGGGTTTGACTACTGTATTTGAGTTCGCAATGGATGTGTCATTAATCAAGAGAATTCTGCAGTACCACTCCCAGGTTCTTTGTGCTATCACAGCCTGTTGCGATTATTTATTAGGATGTAAATAGATGTGTGGTAGTTTTGTTGGTAATTAGGAACATTTCCCCACACATGTTAAGCATTCTGCTCTCTTGACTCTTAAAAGATTGCTCTGCAGAACCTTTCCATCTGGGTTCATTTACATACAGGACTGCAAAATCTGTAAATGTAGACTTACTGTAAAAAATAAAACGCATAAGCCCCAGATACAGCTACCCAAAACTAAAACAATACCAGAGCAAATCTGGCACAATGTTGTGACCAATATGCAAGTCTGTGACTGGAATCATTAACAATGGTACTCATTTATTGAAGGGTTTGAGAGGCTTTTTCATGTTTAAATACTTTGTAGGACTTAATGGTATTTTCATACAACCCGGGGTTAATTGAGCAACTACTTGTTCAATAACGTACACTTAAAATTATTTTGGATGGATTACATACACTAGGATGATTCTCAATATGATCAAACAAACTTGGAAAAACCTTCTAGGTTAAAGTCAAAGAGAAGATGACGGTGCTTACAGTGCAAACGTTGTCGGTTATATAAAGTTCTCAAACCATCCTTTATTTACACGCAGTTGATACCACAACATTGCTACATTATGGTCTATTCAAAGCCATTTTAGTATTGGATGAGAACCTTTCTGTGCTAAAAAGTATCCGTCTTGCAACCAGTAATTTTTTGACGATTTAAATGCTTTTGTGTTTAGCTCCACTGTGAAAAAAAGGATGATGTCTTCTAAAAAATGTAACTGTACAGTATGTACTCTGTGAAAAAGCGAGGGCAGCCTTGAGACCACCAGGGCCGCCACAAAGCAATCTGTCAACACAATACAATCTTTATTTGCCACTAAGGTCCATATGTTGCTGGAAACTGCAGAACACCCAAGGCTGAGATACAATTCACAGGATAAATAGAACATGTAATTGCAATTGTATGTGCACAAAAAAGAAGATTTGTCTGTAGAAGGTACTGTGGACTTCTAACGGACTCGTACCCAGACGCACACACGTAAATACTCACAGACACACAAAATATGATTGAAGAGCTTACTGCTTTGACCGCAGGTGTGACCTGACTGATATACGTCTCCAAAAAGCCTCAAATATATATGCATTGAAATGTCATGTGAAAACGTATGGCCGCCCCATTTCACCATGAGGGATTTGTCACTGCTAGCAGCACCAAGTCAGCACAAAGGAGCCCGTGTGAGCACAGTCAACCACTGTCAGAGTGAATAGGCTTTGAGGGAGAGGGTTAATGTGGAGTGGCAGGTTGGTAAAATATATTTTCTGGGGAGTGTTAGAGGACCTAACAGAGACTCACTACCATATGTCAGTGCTGTGGCACAGGACTGTAAAGTTTGTTGGCATGTTGGCTCGGGTTGCTCACAGCCGCTTCAGCATGCACAGCTAAAGTACTCTTGCTTCTCAGGAGAATTGGAGACAGCTTGAGGAGGTAAGCCTACAATATAGTCCTACATGTCTTAGTTGACAGGTTAGCTACATTTACATTTACATGTATTCATTTAGCAGACGCTTTTATCCAAAGCGACTTCCAAGAGAGAGCTTTACAAAGTGCGTAGGTCACTGATAATAACAACAAGAGCTAGCCCCAAAGCATTGCAGGTTGCCAAAACAAGAAGCACACGTTTTGAACAACCATAAAATAAGTGCCAAAGGAAAGAACCATAAGAGCATGTAGCTCAGTCGATAGGTTTGGAAGCTCTTGCTGTGATAGAGTTGTAATGGGTCATGGGATCGAACAACATTGGGTACACACATTGGCAGAACGTGGGGAAATAGTTTCATGAATTCGAATATTTCATGAATCATTTTCATGAAGCAACAACATTTCAAATAGCTCTTCAATATACATTTTTGGTTTGCCCACAAAACAAAAGTTTTGGCAGCAGTTTCACGGGACAACTCCAGTCCTTGGGTATCAGTCAGAGTAACATTTGTGCAAGGTGGAACACATAAGATTCTTTACATTTTATTTTCAGTTGAGGTGGCTCTACTATAAAGCCAAAGCTGTCTTTGTGTCTAACATCCTCCACATCTGTGCCTCTGCTTCCTTCTTACCTCTCCATATAAAGCTTCCTCATCAACAGCCCCCCTGCGCCTCTGCCAGAGTGGCAGAGGAAGCTGGAAATGGATGGCTTTCAGCATTTTAGCCACATTTTCATTTCCCTAATCAGATCGTCTCATGTTTGTGTTAGGGCTCTCATTTTCATGTAAGAGGTGGAAAGGGAGAGGTAAAGAGCAAGGCGAAGAATGGAATGGGGGAAGCTGTGGAGAAGACATTGGATGTAACCAACAGAAATAAATGAGCTCTCATCATCACCCTCCTAACAGCTTGACGAATCACTTTACATAACTGCATATCTCGGTCAGTCTTCAACACTCCTACCTGAATGAATGAGTAGGAGAGGGTATCTATTCCTTGTATGCACCAGTGGAATAATTAACATGGTTCATACTAATGTGTTCAATGACATATTGTATGGAACCAAATATAAAATATATCCTTCTAAGACAGAACATGACTAAACATGGACACATAAGAGTTTTTTTTTTTTTTTTTTTCTGTCTGTGAGGACATAAGGCATGTACCTTTAAGTAAAATGACTTACATTTATGTTTATGTTTATTCCATTTATGTTATGCTTTGGAGTAGATTTTTTTGCCAAACTTGGGAGAGAAGGCAAAATATTGTAAAAAACAATTTTGAAGTAGAATGAAACATATTGCTTTTTTAGATCATTGTAACTGTCAAAGCAAACAGAAAAATCAATCATCAAATCAATTAGATGCTTGCCTACAGTGCTTGCAGGGTCAATGTTAAAAGATTAGAGTTAGGGTTAAACGAACAGTTGACTGAATAGCAATGGTGTTTTTTCATTATCACAATCAAACTTCAAGTTGTATGTTTTAAAGGTGTGTGAATTCCATTAGTTCATGCTATACAGAAAGTTTTTGTATGCAATTTTTGAAACCAAACACCTATATATCTGCCAGTTTTGGAATGGGCTATGCATCTAAATGCCAAACACAACCTAAAATTGTTCAGTTTTCAAATAAAACTGATCAAGTAGAGAAACAAAATATGCCTCTAAATGCCTCTCTCCAAGTATTTACAAAAGACACTTTCATCCCTTGGTATTATCTATTTTCATTATCTATGTCAGACAGATTAATGTCAAGTTCATAAACCCACATTCCAATGCCCCACTTTAGAGATATACAGATTTTTCCTTGACACACATTGGCAAAAAAAAAAAAAAAAAAGGTTTAGCGTTAATCTCAACTTTAAGTTACTCTGCTGAAGATGCTGTTTAGTCTCTGGAAGGTTTAATCCAGGTTGGAGGAAACAGGCTGGGTAAATGTCATCATGGCTGCTTGTGAGGACGTAAATGGCTGTGCATCCAGTTCAGCTCCCAGGGGACCAGACAGTGTAATCGCTGGAGTGTTATTTGGTAGCAGAGATAAGAACCTTTGAGCTATCCAGCAAGATACAATTATAGCAGGGGGATAGGTCACCGAGGCAAATGGCACCAGGCTAATGCATGAGGATGAGAACCGACAGACGCAAATGCACTTACACAGTTACACCAGCACACTTTTGGATGAGTCTGCTGTTTAACACTTGAAGTAAACTGTAAACATAATTTTCTCCAGACTTGAGTGTCTTCTCTGATAATTTAATTTAAGTATTTTAAATTAGACATGTGGCTATTTAGGAACAATTAATAATGATGTCTTAAACTTATGAAAGTTGCTTGTGTACCCCTCCCCTAATATGTAAAGGGTCGGTCCTGCCATCGTGTGTGTTATTTTCTGTGTTTTCTGTGTTTTTTTGGTCACAATGAACAACCTGAGATAATATGGAGATGTCTGCTCTTTTCTAGCAAAAGCTACAGAGGGGATACACATTATATCAGGTGAAAAACTGCCTGATATAATGTGTGTGTCCTCTGTAACGTCTACCATATGAGTTACAGAGGAGACACATTTTAGAACCTGATAGCAACACCTGCAAGTTATTGCAGACATCCATTGATTTGACATTTAAAGTTGTTAGAATGCTCTTTTTGGTGACTCAATTGTTTATCAAAAAAGTGATTTAACTTGTTTTGTTGAGTCAATATGCACAGAACACACTGAATCCCAAACAAATACAAATAAAGATTTACAAAAACAATCACGTTTCCAAGCTCATTCACCATACAGAAAATTGTTGAGTGTGAAACAACTAAATACATGGAACTGTGATAAAACTTCTTCAAAGTAACAAATCCAATTATTTTAGGATATTTTTGCATATATATGTAGATAGATAAATATATATTTATATGCACGGTAGATACATTTTGTATGCACCTACTCTGCATTGCCTTTAAAGTCTATACACTTTTCCAATTCCAATGATAATGGATGTTTTAATTTAGCAAAATATTTTAAATATTATGCATGTCATGGCTGACCTTACAACATTGTCTTGCTACAATATTCACAATTTCCGTCACAAATTGCTAAAAAGCTGGTCGATATAGTGATAAAATATAAAATAAAAGATAAAAGAGAGCATGAACCCATTTGGGAGACAGCAGCAGTGGTCTTAAATTCACCCCCTGACCCCATTACTACATTCACACCGAGCACTCTGGGACTGGATCCCTGTTCTCCCTCCAGCAGTACACACCAGCAGCCTCCTACACTCCTTTCACCCTGGCAGGAAATGTCACAGCCTATCCCAGAGACAGGGATGAACACTGAGCTCCTGTCACCATGCCAGGCTCCCTAGGTGGACTGGACCTCGCCCACAACAGAAGGAGGCTGTCACACACGAGGACCAGGCAAACATACACAATGTCCTTAGAACGATACAAAGCCACAGAGCTGCGGCCAAGATGGTGGGGATCTGAGGAGTAGGAGACGTATTGTGCACAACACACACAATCATCAGATCTCAGCTGGAGACGTTCTCCTCATATCAGCAGTATGGCCTGCCACGACACATCACGGATGTCAATCTCGCAAATGATTTTCCTTTCCTTTTCATAAATCCCCCTGTCAATGCAGATTACCACGTAAATCTTTGCTAGGTAAAGAGAGCTCCCCTCTCAGGCTCCGACAGTCACGTGCAGCACCTGAACACACACACACACACCTCTTCCCACCGACCGCCCTCCTCTCTGTCTGATTGTCTGCAATAATGATCTGTCTCCCATAATATTTACTTAAAGCTGATGAATGATCTACCTTCATCATGGGCGTGATGAGGTGCAGTGCTCTGCCTCTGGGCTTGTCACTCGTCCTGCCTGTGGCTTTTTAACTGATTTTGAAGTGGGCCAGTCCCCTGACAGCTCTATGTCTGCTGTCGAGCAGATTTAGGGAGTTGGCGGTTGCACTGAATTAGGGACTCTGACAGCTGACTAAGGGACGGATGGCCACGCCTGACACATGTTTCTGAAGAGCCTTTCTAGATGTGGACAGGTGAATCAACAGGGTGCCGGCAATGGAACCATACCCCTGCCGCGCCCTCAAACTGCTCGGCTTTTACTAATCTCTCGAAATGCCAAACATTGTTATGTCCCCTTTAGCCAATTAGAGACCAAGATAACAAAAGGGGAATGCTCAAACGGATTTCACCTTGGTAACAGTTGTCCATTTGTATTGTCAATTGAATCATGTCTGTATTGAAAGTATGAAGATACACAGTAGGTATTCATTTCTTCCATTCACTTCTTCATATTTGCGGTATTATTATTGGCATAAAGCATGGTTTTCTATGTTGGCCAGGAAGAAGCTTGTTCCATGTAACTTCCTGGCTGTTTTAGATTTCAGTAATGCACTGCAGTATGCAGGCCTCTATCACTACTCTGAGAGCACTTGGTTCATTGTATCATGCGGCCCCTCAGGATCATCACAAATGTCTAACACACCCTTGTGGTATTTACAGCACCATTGGCTGGTCCTCATTGACCCTGTACTTCCATCAACACTGGTTTAGAAGACCATCCAGGGTAAAATGTCTCATTATCTATGTTCTTTTTTCATCAGGTCAGTTAATAAGTAGCAATTACAATCCCGTTCTCATTTGCCTCGAAAAGTTAGATAAGAACAGGCCATGGGAAAAATCTGTACTTGGCTCTATCATGGTCCTGGCATTCTCTCCTAACCATTTTAAAACCAGATGGAAGAATATAATGTTTTGAATAAAGATTTTTTTGTGGTTCTTTATGTAGTATGCATTGTGTAAATGGAAATACGTAAATCTCTTATCTTGTTCAAGTTTGTGTTCATTTAAGTAAATGTACAGTCCGAAACTTTGCGGTTACATGTGTTTCTCTGCATGGACATACAAATATAGATAAATGTTTGGCATTCTGGTTGTCATGTGGAACGAAGAAGCTCATTTTGCCTCACAACAATCAACAATCTTACGGCGTCACTGTGACTTCAGCATCCACTCCAAGTCGTCAACACAAAGAGGGTTCTCTCAGAGAGGGGATCTGGCTTAGGTTGAGTCTCACCCACTGGAGGGGATGACTGCTGGCCAGACAGGGTTCATACAACAGAGCCAGGCAGGGATGAGATGAGATTGATGGTGGGCTGGAGCGGCTGTCATCCAGCAGTCCAAGCTATGTAGGAACAACTGAATGTAAACCGACACCTTGTCACTTTCTCCTCTGCCTCTCACGTCAGTGAAGACCCACGATTAAGATGATGTGTTGGAGGGGGAATTTCAAAGGGAGGGTGCAACAATGGTCACTCTTCATCTTCACTATTGTTACACCGCATTGTTAATAAATAACCTGCAAAGGTCAGAGGTTTACTCCCCTATCTCTGAGTATCCAGCTTCTTTTCAGTTTTTTTTTAAGCTTTGTCTTAGTAGGGGGTCCATGCTTTGGGCCCCCTACTAATGACCCCCTACCATGTGTTAGTTAAATTATTAGCATCAGCAATAGTGCAATGTATTGAGTAATATTGAGTGAGTGTTAAGAAAAGTGCTAAGAAAATAGTGGCTTTTGGACCAAGCCAACTTCATATGACTGCACATTATTTTAGATTGTTTCAAATCAGTATCAGTGTTATAATTTGTTTTTTTCATTGTTGAATTCCACCAGAATTAATTTGATTGCCTGCATGTTAATGGTTTGATTGCATATCTTGCCCATATTTTTGACATCATGCAGACAACACAATATATATAAAAGACGACTGCTTTTTTTCTCTTTTATGAGGGCAAGAACAGACCTTGAGATGGGAATTAACTTTTGACCCCCATTCTGGAGTGATTGGTACAGTAGGTCTCTCTAATGACAGTAGGTCTCTCTAATGATAGCTCACTCCCCCTCCAAAAAAGAGTACAGCACTCTCAAGACCCAGCTAATCAAATGCATACCAATGCTGCCACTCTCATTACCTTTAATGAACTGTGACACATTGGACTGCTTTGATCTGTTGAGTCGGCACTTGATGCTCTGCGTCTACCAGGGTGGCCTTGCTACTAAAATACCTGCCTGTCAGTTGCTATGCACAGATTGGAGATCAAATGGATCTATCCATGCATTGTAAACATATTTGTGTAAAAAAAAAAAAAAACAATGTTCATGAGCCTTGATAATGGTGTGTCTTGATAATGATGTGTGCCTTGATTATTAAATCAATATTTGGTTTGTGCTGTTAAATATACATTATGCAAATAGGGTAAAATGTCATACATGTCTCTCCTATTGAATAAGACAATGTCTGTTGGATATACCATGCTAGACTAAATGTATTATTTCCCTCTATCAGGTTTTACAGCTGCTATATGACCATATTTAATATTTAATCAAATTCATTGAAATTTAAACTCAACTTCCAGTATGCTAATGTGCGTTTGACCTCCCCAACCTCTAAGCCATAAAGCAGACTTGCCTTGGGAAAACAGAGTAATTAACCAATCATTTTGCCCTGTTTAGAAAATGTTGACAGTCTAAATTCAATCTTAAAGGTTTTCTTCCAGCTCAAGTTTTGGTGTGACCTTCATTCGATGCTTATAAAGGAAGGGTTACATGCACGATATATAAGTTGGTAGGATACACACAAAGAATTTGCCAGATAATTGCCTTTTTAATGTGTTTACAAAGACATCTGGGAATTCGGAGTCAAGTAGAAACAAAGGTCAATGAAAAGTTACCAGAAATACACTTTAAAACACATAATAAATTCAATACATCTCGGAATTCTTCCCGTGAGAAAGGCTTAAACAAATGTAATCTGTTTTTACTTCACACTTTAACAAGTGTTGGTGTTTTTTGCACTTCACATAACTGTCAGTTTGCAAACAATACAAGCAAAAATCCACTTTAACAAGTAATGTGATGGATATTCACAAGAACATAATGTACTTCACAGTCTCTCAATGCCACTGTGTCCTAAAGGAAGGACACAACTGAAAGTACCAAGTTAGGGTGAAACCATCTGTGCTCAAATCACACATTTGATTTGGGGTTTTAATTCAGTTATGTGCACAGCTATCCAGTTTTTGTTCAACATTCCGCTGGGATTTTTGTCTATTGCTTGTTTTCAAGCAAGCAATTTAAACTGATAGCTTTCACATGAAAAACACTGTGATTGTTTTAATAAATACAAGTTCTTTTGTTCTCATAATTTAACATTATATATTATGCCTACTTACAGAGCATGCCTTCGGCCCTTCTTGCCTTTTTGGATAACAAGCACAAGTGGACTGCACCCTTTTGTGTCCATATTTACCCATGCATGTAAGCTGCTGTTTGTGAGCGATTTGGTAAACTGTGCTACTGTTTCAGTGCTAAATATGTCAGCTGACTCATTTATATTTCAAATTGATCTTCATGAATTGTGTCAAATCAATATGTTAAAGCCAGTAATATGTATGTGAGGGTTGTATAAAATATTTATGTCCATAAACATGCAACAAACATTGCTGTTGGGGATCCTGTAATGCGACACAAGTTTACTGAGCACGAATGCCACTTTGCAAATATGACACCTGACAATTTACCTTCTGATAAGGGGCATGCTTAAAACAATGCTGCGCTGTTTGTCAGCAAAAGGAGAAGGAAAGAGAAACAGAAAGGATACTGTCAGAGAAATTAAGAATGAGAATCAGAATGGGTTTTATTCGCCATGAAAGTTTGCACAGACAAGGAATTTGCTTTGGTAAGAAGGTGCATACGTTAAACATATCTTAAATTAAATATGAGGACTCACTATTTCTAAGGGTACATAACTAGCAATGTAACATTTTATACTGATTACAATACTGGTGCTAACCATTGCTTATCAGCAGAAAGGAGAACCCCCCCCAAATGAACTTTGGGTAAACTAGGCTTACGTAAACAAGTTGATCCAGGCTGACCATTATCGTACTAGAGATGCCATAAATATGCTTAGCCTTATCTGTACTGAGTGGGCCTGTTGGTCAGCCTAGAAGGGGTCAGAGACCTTGTAAGTTTCCACTGCTAGGAACGCACGCACACATGCGTGCATGTTAAAATCAACTGAACTGAGACAGAAATTAATATATCAGGGAGACTAGGGAGCACAATACTCTGAACGGAATCTAAATGAGTCTGTAGATGCATGATCAACCTGCCTGGGCTGAGAGGTCCCACCAGTGGAAATCTGCAGCATGTGTTTATGTGCATTTTTATGTTCTTGTCTGGGTCACAGGTATCAGGCTAGTGTTGCATTCACAAGTAGGAGGGACAAAGATATGTTGGGTGGAGGAGGGGCGGGGGGGGGGCACCCGGTCCCATCTGTTTATATTAGCTTTAAGTCTTCGAGGGCAAGATCTGTAAATGTCAAAAGAATGTCTAAACAATTTAATGGGGAAGTCCAGGGTGTTGGCTCTTGTTCAGTTCTGCATCATGACGACTTGGTGGTGGTCGGAGGGGCTGTAGGTACTGATTGGCAGCCATGCTTCTGTCAGTCTGCCCCAGGGCAGTTGTGGCTACAGTTGTAGCTTACCACTACCGGTTTGACTGTGTCTGAATGAATGAGTGTGAGTATGAATGTGTGAATGAGAGGCAAAACATTGTAAAGCGCTTTGAGTGCCGCTAAGGTAGAAAAGCACTTTATAAATGCAGTCCATTCCATACCACTTATTAGTACAAGTGTGTTAGTACAAGTTACTTACTGACTGCTACATTAAACAAAATATTCCCTCTGTCACTCAGTCATTCGTTTGGGTGGTATCCAGTATAAGGTGATAAATGGTTGGCTGGAATATTCTGGATGTCATCTTCAGGACGTCAATCTTGATTGCTAACCCTTCTGGAGTATACCCCCTGCCTTCATTTCAATACAATTCTCCTTAAACCCACAGTAATGAAAGGAAAACATGGTTATGGCTCTAACCTCTTTGGCTCCATGATGAAAGCAAACGCAGGTCCGACCATACACGGCAGCCAGAGTTAATGAAATAAATTCTGTGTGTTTATGCAGAGCACTTCTTCTTTGTCTCAGCTGTGGTTTAGCCCAGGCCCGATTACTTCTAATCCTGTAGCTGTGGGTGTTGACCAACAATAAACCTCTCCATCTTTTAAAATATCACCTTTTATATCCAGACAATCATTATCGGCTCCATTGTCTCCAAGCAACGGTTAGGTCATCTTCTGGCCCTTTTGAAGCTTTTTAATGTTCACCTTTTTCCCCCACATATTGAATTTATTTCCAAAGCATTTTTTGTCCAAGTAGGTACATAAACCATGACACATTATGGAGGTATTTAAATGAGCCAATCTTACACATTAGCTGCAAGGCAAAAATGCCAGTGATATGGCGAGTAAACAAAGAATTTGGGGTCTAACGAGGGTCTAACTCTGTCTGAACAGTGTCACCCTGCAGATGTTCACTCTCAGCAACTGATATCAGCCACAGCTGGGTCCTGAGTCACAAGCTACTACACACCACAATGTACACACACATACAATCACACACACACACACTCTTGTCTCCAGATATGTGTATCTATGATCACACACACACTTGCAGCATACGACATCATCATCACCACAAGACACATACAAACATTCAGAGCCCCTAAATGCTACCGGCGTCTTGCTTGGGATGTTTGCTCCCTGCCTGTACACATGCACATTTGAGACACTGCACAGTGAGCAGCAAGAAGCCGATCTACTGCTTTCCTGTTTCTTTAGCAATCCAAGCAGTTACTCTGACCCCACAGAAACCGTGATTGTCAACTATTAAACAATGAATACGTAACTGAGGGGGCATTTTTATCAAAATGTATTTTTTGATTCAGACTGTGTCATCAGCGAGAAGATAATTGGTCCTGGCAATTGGATAACATTGTAAAAATGCAAGCCTTTTTACATAATGCCTCGTGTTACTGGACCTGGAGCTCAACACATGGGTCTGAAATGTTGTTCTGAGGGTGTCGTCTCAAGTTATACCAGACAGCTGGTGAGTTTTTCACCAGAAACAGCATTTTGCTGAGAAATTAGTATAAATAATTTAGTAGATTGAGACAAATATTGAGGAGGCAGGTGGGCAATATGGCACCTCCCACAGGGCTGCCTGAGATTTCCTCCTGATAACACGATGATAAAACCATGGGCATCAGCATGCTACTGACTTCTCAATTACAACAAAAGTGTTTAGGGAAATGATGAAGATGTAATGAATTCAACAAGATCTACGGAGAACCTAAGTTGATGCTTCTGTAATGGATCATTTTACTTTATATGTATAGTTATCTGTTAGGATCCACGATGCAACATGCAACCAGCAAGTCTGGCTGTGAAGTTCATTACATTTTATTTGTATTTTTTTCACTTCGTAATAGTTGGCCTCACTTTTTACTGACAGAATACGCTGTACTAGTAAATCCAATGATTAAAGTATGAGAATTGTTTAACCTTTGATTAATTCATGTTAATTTCTTATAGTGAACCCAAGATCCATTTCATCAATGGGTTTGTTTGAGCCGGATGGCTCAGTGTGCAGCCTTTGGTACAGTAGGTAACCCACCCTACCCTCTTGGCCCACATCCCTCTTCTACCTCCATTCCAATCTCATTAAGCCTCCATCGAACGATCTTAAATGTCACTTCCCTCCTCAATTCTCTGTAAGACCATACAGCCCTCTGTCCCCTCTGTAAATAGTGGCCAACAAAGGAACAGGCAGGAACCGTAGCCTATAAGACAACACGGCCCGAGCCGGATGCCTCCGTCGATGGCGAAACTTGATCCTGTTAGTGTCACAGAGCTGACATTCAAACCAGGCCCGGATGTCTCACGTGGGTGGTATTGATCACGGGCCAGACACTGCTCACCTGGAACCCAATATGATTCTGAATGAATAATAGGTGGCGACACCCTGAGAATGGCAGACATGCAAACATGACATGGCGGTAGGTAGGGTAGGTAGTTATTATGTATCAGGGGCCCTTTCAGAGGCGGCCATGGTCAGAGGATATGTGATTACAGCGGCTGGCAATAGGATTGCAATCTGTGTTTTGGAAGAAACAAGGGCTAGGGTTAATAATTTAACAGCTATCCTCTATCCTCTTTCTCCCCTCCATAGAGAGGCATGCTGTCTTGAATCGGCAACAGGCAGCATAGCTCTCTTACCACTCTCTCTCCCTGTTTTACCTCTTCCTCTCTCTCTTTCTCCAGGTAATAAAAGAAGTAGAGGTGGAGGCCTATTTTAAGACCCTCCACTCTTCAGCCCTCTGGGATAACAGTGGACTGAGACTTGGACTGATAGGCCTATTCTTACAGAGACAGTGAGGGCTGTATATATCGAGTCAACAGAGGTAATATGCTTCCACACGATGTAAGATCAAGAGACAGATTTTCCCCAGGAGAGGCACAAAGATCTTTAGGTTTTCTCAGTCCACCTTAAGTCCATTGCTTCTCAAACTGAGACTTATTGCAAATTGATCCAGAGGATTGTCTTCACTCTACAGTATTTCTGATCAATATTATGGATGACTCTGAACTTAAAGTACTCAGCAATCAATAGATTGATTGCTGGGTCTGTGTTTAGGGACACCACCGCCTTGACGTCTTGTTTGGCTAATTGCTCTAGGTAATCTGGAAACGGCAGTGTGTGTTGCCATGGCTCCTACTGCGAGAGGTTGTTGGTCTTGTTCAAACTCGAACAATATCGTCAATATAATATGGCTCAGCATTTCATCAAGTGGGATTTCAAGTGCAAGTTTTTAAGATAATTTTTCATCATAACACACTGTCTGCACATGCAACAGAGGTTGTTTTCTTGACAATTTCTTGACCTTGTGATGACTCGTAGTCAGAGATGGAAAGTAACAAAGTAGAAATACATCATTAGTGTAGGTTTACTTAAGTAGATTTTTCTGGTATCAGTACTTTACTTCACTATTGTTTTTTCTGACAACTTTTCACTTTTACTCTTGTCTGTACTTTCTACTTCTTACATTTTCAAGCCATGCTTTTTACTTTAGTGTTAATCTGTATTTGGTGGCATGATCAAAATTACTATTTCTGGTCATTGTGCGCCTTTTTCTTTTCCTGGCTATCATGCACGAAAAATGAGATCTAGTATACGAAGCTACCATGGAGAAAGGCAGGTAAGCGGGTATTAGTAATGGTTACTTTTTACTTATATGTCAGAGCCCACACTTCTTTACTTTAAATTGAGGGAACAAGTGTAGTCAGTACTTACCAGTCTTTTTAAACATGAGTATCTGTACTTCTACTTGAGTGAAGGATGTGTGTTCTTTTGCCATATCTGCTCATAGTTGGCAAATGATGCAAGTATCTTAAAACCAGATTTGCACATTTGGTCAACCTAAAAATTGAAGACCTGCTTAGTAGATAGGCTTTTATTTGAGTGTGTTTGCAAAATGGCCTTCAATTGCTAGAACGTTGGTTCAGTTTCCCTTGACTTAGCTGACAAAGTGCCATTTCTTATTTCAATTCCACAGAGATATTGTACCTCTAAAAAAGAAAGTGCTCTAGCCTATTCACAAGCAGTGCAACTTAAAAGTGTATTTTAGGAAACAAAGGTTCAAAGTATCTCAAGAACATAAGAGAATTTGAGATTTTCAAAACTGGAAAATAATCTGGTCATCTTCTTTGAAAAAATGGCTGCTGGTTTCCTGTTACGAGCCAACAGCAACGCCTCAGGCTGCTGTTCATTACCGCAGTTGTGCTTCCTGAGGAAAACATAAATGTCAGATGTGGAAAGAAAGTATGTTAAGTACCTACGTGCCCTGATATATACATTTGCACAAAACTGCCCAGTTGAGCTCTGTTTAAACTCTAGTGAAATCTTACAAGAGATTTGAGGTCCATCAACTGTTCAGTTGACTTTAGCATGGCTCCGGAAATGTCTTTACGGAAAAGTAATTTTGTAGAGTGAATTCAATATGCGAAATAAACAATCACTATTCTTTTCACAGACTAAACGTCTGTTTATCCATTTAATGTGATTTCCATTTTTTGTCCACTAGAATGCATGTTTTCCAACTAAAGCTATTTCAGTAACTTTATGTAATGTGATCAACATTTAATTTCCGTCCTATTTGCTTTTGCAAGACTCCACATTTTAGCACCTGTGAACTCGCAGATTATTAAAGTCACTTAAAATCCATTATGACAGTCATTCTCATATTATACGGAAAGGCAAAAGCATGGAATTGCTTCAGATGGCAAGTCCCAGTGTCTGCCTCATGAGGATGAATATTGACAAACCACCGGGAAATTGTTTTCTTCATAAAACTTTGTCTCATTTAAATTGTGTTTTTTCTTCTTCTTCAAACCTCTCTAACCTTGGGTGTTATCAACCACGTCAAATAAAGTGGACTGCTTTGTGCTTATTTTCCTATTTGTCCAATTTGTATTAGGGTAGCAAAAGCAATTTCTGCATGTTGCTACTGATGACTTACCCAGGGTGCATTTTGATATGGGCCTCAGTGTAACAAGACATGATGAAAGCCAGTTAGGGATTGCATGTAGATGAGGGCTAGGAGTCCTGTCCTGCATGTCAATGTTTAGTTTGGTGTCGGCAGTGCCCCTACACAGTCCTATCACTGTGGTAGAGACCTGGCATGCAGGGTGATGAGTTTGATGTGTATTTGTGAGTGTGTGTATTTGCGAGGGTGTGTTTTTTTTTGCGTGACTGTCGATTGCCAGCCCTCAGAATGTCGGTCAGTCTGTACCCTGAATGTTTTACTTATTTTCTCTCTCTCCCCCTCTCCCTAACTCACAGAGGTGGTTTCAATAATAGTACAACCATGCATATAGCCGTGTAGTCTCTCTACCTCTCCCCCTCTAAATCTCCTTCACTCCATCCAAATCCCTTCCTATTTGTGTGTGTGGTGCCAGGGAGGGGATCAAGTGAACACTTTTGGTCCCTTACACATCCAAACCCTTAGACAGGTGCCTGGTTTGACTCATCCCAAGTCGAAGCAGTTAACGCAGCCGTCACAGCAGCAGTGGCGGGGGTATGGTCATGTGAGGAAGGGGTGTGAGTCACTCTGAGCTCGGCTGGGCCGCTCCGGGGAGAGAGGAGAGGAGAAGTGAAACAGCGGAGGAACAGGGGGATGATGCTGCTTTAATGTGCGAAGGGAAACCTCCTTTCTCCCCTCTCTTTCTGTCCTCCGTCCAAACTAAGGGACACCTCCGATCGCTCTGATGTCACTCGCAGTGCTACTGCACCAAGTCACGGGGCACTCCTCTCTGTTGCTCCTTTTTCTCCAGCTCCATTTTTCCTCCCATGCTCTGACTGTTTGTCTCCCTTCTCTGCCAACTCTCTCTCTCTTTCTCTTGCTCGTATTCTCTCTCATTCTCTCACGCTCTCTCTCTTTTCCACCCTACATCTGCACACTAGATATGTGTATCATTAAATAACACATTGTAATTGGCCGGTTTCCAACCAGAGCAACGGGGATCACAAGGATTTTTTCCACCATTCCCATATACTCTCTTGTTCACTCTCTCTCTCATTCTGTCTCTCTCTTGTTCTCTCTCTCTTGTTCTCTCTCTCTTGTTCTGTCTCTCTTGTTCTCTCTCTCTCTCTCTCTCTCTCTCTCTCTCTCTCTCTCTCTCTCTCTCTTTCTCTCTCTCTCTCTCTCCATATATATATATATATATATATATATATATATATATATATATATATATATATATATATATAGTGATTTTTTTGTTTCCTCTATATACATCACTGAAGGACCATGTTTTGTTGATAACACTTTGGGTTCTGAATGTACCCACCCAGACTGAGCTGTGACTAACACCCCAGACTGTGTCAGAACCCCCCCCCCCCAGTCACATAAAACAACATGCAACATGTATTTAGCCATGATGAGTGATTGGGTGCCGGTTTTATGTTAAATGAAACAGTACAAATTAATTCTTTTCCGTGACTACCCCGCCTCCCCAGTAAGAACAAGAAGTCATAGAGACAAGCAGATAGCTGGAAAGGGCATAGCATGTAGTGTGTGTATGTGTGTGCATGTGTGCGTGTGTGTGTGTGGGGCTGCATGCATAATTTGGTGCTAGACCCCAAGGTATGTAATTATAGCTGAGTGCAGTGAAGTGTTTAAACTGAGCAATTTTGGTTAGCATTGACTGGGAGGAAATTGACCCGCTCTTTCTTTTTCATTTTGGTGCTAATTATAGCCTCTCTGTCAACACTTAAATATATATGTTTTTCAGTGGATGCAATATGCAGCATCACTGTATGCTTCTATTATTACCTTGCAATCTCATTATATGAGATTGGTTTGGATGTAAGTCATGTGCCAGGCATGTCTTCAAAAATCCTTTGAGTAATAATAATACATTTTTAATTTCCAAGAGATTGCAATAATGACACCGGATGTTTGTGTTCATTTATATTTGTTGTTGGTAAATGTTTTTAATTTAGCCACTAGAGGCTGAGGTAGATATTAAACACCATTATGTGTTATGGGGGGCTAGGCTAGAGGACCAAATTGCACAACACCAAACACAAAACAATAACGGTGAGGCTTGATGGGTAAATTACTGAGGAAAGGAGGGTCATGGAATAACCGGAAGGTGGGGCAGATGGGTGAAGAGGCTGGGGACAGGAACCAGGCCTGTCTGAGTTGGAGGCACAGGAGACAAACAAACAGGAGAACTCTGGAGACTAGATTTCAGAGCGGCTGTGGCAAACTAACTGGGGTCTGTAGTACAACAAACTGGTGTGGACTGTCTGATGGACCGCAGGTGTGGAGGCAAGATCGAAGAGAATGGAGGACCTGGACTGGAAGACCAGGGCCAGGAGCTACTCCCACACACAAGACACACAGAAGGCCAGCAAGAAGCACCAGGAGCAGGGAAAACACAGGGAAAATACAAGATAATCGCAGATAAAAACACAAGAGACACTCAGAAACACCAGGGAAGACACAGGAGCATTATAGCCGAGACATAGTGACACGAGTCTATGAAATACACAGTCATCCCTCTCTTACCCCCAACTATGAATGAAAGAAGTGTAATGGCATGGGGGAATACAATCTGCACTTTTCCGCTAATAGCAATTAGCCTTATTTTCAGATTGTTATGGTCCTAACAGTAAACCTAACTACAATAGAACGCCAAAGCTCAACCACACGAAAAATGTGCATGCAATATGTACCACATGAGTTGACAGTCTAAGCACTTTGCACCACTTGAGCAGAGATTACAAAAATATCTGCACTCCGTAATAATTCCATATGAGTACAAAACCTATTTATGATAGTTACTTGGTGAATTGTATAATGTTAACTCATGGGGGTGGACATGGAATGAATGGTGTTCATAACAAAGAGAACACCATGAGAGGATTTATGTTTTCAGGCATAAGACTGGCAGAGAACTCGATACCTTTTCCTTAAAGAGGACATAATTGTTAAGTGAATAAAGACGCCCCAAGGTCCTATTGACTGCGTAAAGGATGAGATTGTGAAAAAAATGGCCACATACTGTTTGAGTGGGTTAGCCTAGCCTAGTATGTCTATCAATACAATAAAGTCAATAACCCCCCCATTTTTATATTTTCATTATACTGAGTGATACTACTGGGATTCAGAACATTGATCTTCCAATGGACTACCACTCACTCAACCACCCATTCACTCACTCACTCACTCACTCACTCACTCACTCACTCACTCACCCCTCTCTCTCCCTCTCTCTCTCCATTGTTCTAACAAGCCTCTAATGCATACGGTACAGTATAGAATTTCTGAATCATCCACCCAGTGGGATCACCCCCCACATCTCCAAATGAGCTTATTAATGGAGGATCTTTGAGAAAACGAGGACAGACATCTATAGTTTATGAACTGTTTGTCACTTCCGCCGCAATTACCCATGTCAGGGGTAATGTCTCTCGCCCCTGTCTTAATGAAGGGGCATTTATCCATACGCTCATCTGGCCCTGTATTTATAGATTACAAATCAATGGGATGAAACTGGAAGCCTATCTCTCTCCGCCATAATGGCCCACTGATGACTGATCAGAAGATCAATGGTGCATCGTTAGAGACCACCATATGACAAAAGATGCAATGTGTCATAAAACCGTATGGTATCGAGGACAAAGAGAGGAGAGAGATAGAGAGATAGAGAGGGAGTGAAAGAGGCCACAAAATGGCTTCCGTCAGCAGTATAGCAGTCCCCATATTCGCGGTTTCTTGACAGCCTTGATATGTCAGAGTTAGTACCAAGATGGGGTTTCACCGCCACAGCACAGTGATTCCAGATGCATGTAGACGATGATGAAACCTGAATGACCCGGCAGCCTTTTCCTGATGGCCCGCACGGCATGTACACAGCAACAACAACAACAACAACAACAAAACATACAATTAAACTTTTTCTCTCTTTTTCTCCAAAGACACATTATTATAGGTGTTGGATGTCAGGTAAAAATATATTGGAATTCCTTTCAATATTGTCATTCTAACCTATGCTTGTAGATTCAGAGCAGATGTGAACAGTAAACATGAGAAACCCCATCAGCCAAAAGCTGTTCTCACGCAGCTGGCATTCATCTAACAGCACATTTGGAAAATAAGATATCAATTGTTAAATAAATATTTTTAGGGCCTACTAATCCCTTCATTTTGACCACCTGAGAATTAAGTATAAACTTTAGGCAACTCTTAATCATGCATGATTGAAATGTTTTTGTGTTTTGCTGAAGTGGTTCCTGTGTTGACCATATCCTGATTTAATTATCTGGTCGTTCAGTGCTACCAGGCAACAATAGTGTGATAAATTACC
Organism: Hypomesus nipponensis; assembly: GCF_054491055.1. NCBI lineage: Eukaryota > Metazoa > Chordata > Actinopteri > Osmeriformes > Osmeridae > Hypomesus > Hypomesus nipponensis. Next base: position 5,710,550 of record NC_140361.1, read on the forward strand.
TGTTGACGAGATACCATGGTCTAGGAGCTATAAATCATGGCCACACAATAATCCCTCCAATACTATAGCCTACACACGGATGCCGTATGTCAAGACATTTCCAGAATTGAAATAAACTTGAATTTTTGTATAATTCACTCCCATAATTCCTTAAGACGCTGAAAGGAAAAGTCTAAGCTTCAAAAGACTTTTGACGCTCATGTACCTCAGATGGCTCGACCCAGGAAGTGTGAAGAGACAGACATTGCACAGTCAATGTTGTTTCACAGAGACAGAGAGAGTTGTTAATCAAATGAATTGCACCATTGAGATAAACAACACTTACAACGGGGTCACACTTCAGTGGGAACAGACCCCCACCATGCTTCTAAGCTGCAGAGATGAATGTTCATCTGGAGTAGTTTCATTATGACTCTTGTAGTTTGTATTCCTTCCACCCCAAGATAGCATTCAGATCCATTAACAAAATGGCAAAGGTCAGCGAGTCGATATAAGCATTATTTTAGGAACCATATTGAGGTTGTACTCTTTAAAACTTAGCTCTGGTTTAACACCCCTGCTGTGACAAAATTGAGGGCAGCCACTGATTAATTTTCTAAATGGCATGGTCAGGTATTGTATTCATAAGTGGGGCAAAGTGATATGATAATAATATAATATACCTTTCAAAGTCAGAACAAGTCTGGTTGGTCCTGCTGCCCTTTGTGGTGAAGATATTGCTTTTATATCTAAAGCCCATTCGTCTGTAAAGGTTAAATTAAGGACTTGAAGAGAATGTTTCTGACAACACACCATTTAACTGAGTATCCAGGCTCCACTGCAGTCACATAGCTTGGTAGTGTAGCTGCAAAGGTCACTGGTAATCCCTGGCATTTATTTTTTATATTTTTTCTTCATGAAGACTCATTCCGATACAGACCTGATGTGCTCACCAGAGGATATTGTGTGGCGGCGCCCGTGTTTTCTTTCATATCCAAAATTCATATCCAAATGAAAGGTCATTATTACACTGTATAATGAACCCAAGGGTTAACAATAGTATCAACACAATCATCTGCCTCACCCTTTTTTCCAAAAAATAAACAGGATAGTATTTTTTATTTTATTTTATGCTTCTTCTGAACCAAATCTTATTTTATGGTTCTCCCACACCCACCATGTAGTGCTTCTCCTTCTTTCATGCCCAGTGGTGAAAGGATTTCCACGTTCAACTACATACCTTTCAGTCACTGAAATAATTGTTACACTGTCATGATGTTGCATGTTTGCTATGATATTGCAGTAATAGGTACTTCTCAGCCCAAGAGAATATAAACAGGTTAGGACTTTGTGTGTGTGTGCCTTAATGTGATTGTAAAAGACTATGCATAAAACAACAGACATTTCAAAGGAAATTATGCATGCATTATACATGCTACCCCAGAGACACATAAGTTAAACTTTAACAATAGATAGTCATGCTAAACTAAAGACAAGTCATTTGTTCCCAATGATGCATTATTTACCTGTTACACAATTCTCATCCTGTGCCAATGCTAGAACATGGAAATAAAGGTTTTGAGGCCATACGTTACATTGGGTCTTGGAAGGGACCAGTAGGGGGCACAGTCAGCCATCTGGCCTACATGATTTTCCAACCGCTTTCCAGAAGAAGACAACCCAAAGAAATGTGAAGTTATATCTCAGATCTGAGCAGCAATTGCAGCTTTCAAAACTGAATATAAATCTAAAAAGCAACCAGGGTTAATCAAGATGGAACCATCTGGGCTATATGTTCTTGGCGCAGGGACAACGCATTGGCACTTGGATCTGTTGCAAAACCATTTGGGGAAATGGTTAACAACAGAAGATGTCTTCTCTCCTACAAGATGAACAGGAGGAAATGACATATTCTCTGCTAGCCAGATTCTGACGAGAGACGATGAACAAACTGGAGCAAACTGGAGCCTCTTTTGCCAAGAGCTAGCATGAGTACGAAGATCGAGGCTCACATAAAACATGACTGTATCTCGACAGTACTGACTATCACAATCAGTTTGTGGCATGCAGTGCGATTCCAAACTATGTGTACATGTTAACCTTGAACTACATTTGGAGACTTGTGACCAGATTCAGAACAGGTTGATTTTTCAGATTCCAATTCCTATGTATAATCCCATGTGAATAAAGTAGAATGTTTCTACTTCCCAGCTGAGTCATCCAGTAGGCTCCCTCTCAGTCACAGTGAAGATGCATTTCATGGAAAGGCTGAATGTCACAAGTACACTGCCAATTAATTATTTGACTCAACATTTTTATACAGACTTTATTTTGGATAAAGATAATACTGAGCTTTTTTTCAGCAGCTAATATTTGATGTGCTTTGATGTGCTTTATGTTCTTCAGTATAAGTCAAGTTTTGGGTCTACGTAAACTGAGTTTCCAGTAAAATAACCTCTTCGCCATATAAAGAAAGTAAACATTTGTGGGCTGAGTTTGAGTTTTTTCACTGGCAACTGCATCTTCAGAAGAACATGGTGGAACACTAATTTCAGAACATAACAGTAATTATTAACAATGATTCTATGCGAAAGTACTGCTTTCATATTCTATTTTGGTCTCAGGTAAATTGCGTCTTATTGTATCTCACACATATCTCATTAGATGCATTGAAACATTGCAATGTCCAGGGGCACTTCAGTGCTGTCATCCCTTCAGTACCTGAGATGGATGTACTCTGTTTTTAGGCAAACTAATTGGGAAAACACCTTGCTCGAATGCCCTTTTTGGAGACGCTTGCATTAAAAACCTGATTTAACACTCTTGCCTCCACTGCACACACTCTCCTCCCAGCCACAGTTTAAAACCAGTCTTGGGTAGGTACTGTATATCATTTCCTACAATCAAAGGCAGGTGCTTGTGAAAGATCTGCCACGTTGAACTGAGAATTGCCCTCCCTCCAAACCCCATCCATCATACATAGGAACTAGGCTTGTGGCAGATGCATGCCTCATCTGACAGTCTTCCCTACCATATTTCTTTCTTTCTTTCATTCCCCTTTGCCCTTTATCTCTCTCTTTCTTTCCTTGTGAATGGGAGCTGTTGTTTCCAGGCATCACAATCTAATAAGATTCTAGCCCCCCCGCTGACAGTGCTGAGCTCTCTCTGTCCAGATCCGAGGCTCTCTGCCGCAGGTGTCATTCTAAAACGTTGGGAGTGTGTCGTCTCTCTGCTCTCTCGCATTACATCATGATGTTTTAAAATTGTTTCTGCTGAGAGGGGGACATTTACTCCCCTTTTTTTGGCATTGCTATATTTTGAGAGTTTTTCAGGAATATAGAACCGTGCTAAAATATCTTAACATTGGTGTTAATTGGGGGTGGTTGAATTGGAATACATATAAGGGTCAATTCCACCTGGGTCTGCATCTGGATCTCTCAAGGCCTATAGTACCTTGAACATTCCTGGGACTGAACCTTAGGCATTGTTGATTGCCACTTTAATAGTTTTATAAAACATGTGTACACTGTCTTGAGGATTGATTGAATTGATGTTTTGTTTAATATAATGTTCCTGTGAAATATTTTTTGGGATGATATAAGAAATTGTATGGATGCAAATGCATGCCATGTTTGCGAAATGCCATAAAAGGGTGACTGTCACAGCTGTAATATTTTGGGTGTTAGAAGGTGGAAGGTGGACTTAATTTTCTGGTATGGTTTTCTCCAGAGGCACTGGGCTCAGGTAATGAGAAAAGATTAGCTGCCCTATGTGTCATTACAACTAGACTAATGGCTAGCCACTGGCCATTATTTGCTGCTATGCAGAATTGTGAAAACAATTAGTTGCGGAGAGATTACCACCTCTGTGAGTTATTGAAGGAGACCATTAAAGACTTTTAGGTTTTTAGCTGCTCCCCAGGGGACGATAAGAAAGAGGTGATTGGCGTTGAGGACAGGTAGCTGTGTAATATCCGTGGAAAACAATTTCCCCTCATAGAAGACAAGAGAAACATCAGGGGACACATTCCTTTTGTCGGTCGGTCATAGTCGTTCCAAGCACTGCCTGAGAGGCCATCAATTTGTGAATAGCTCACTTTGCAGCTAACCTCTTAAAATATTTCTGATGCTTCAACTCAACACACTAAACTACTGAGCGTTTGTGATTGTGGATATACTTTGTGAATGCACTCTGTCAATATACTACATGTAAAATCACGAATTTATCATTTATATTCGCACAAGGAATTTTTGCAGACAGGATGCAGTGTGTGTGAGTGGCCAGTTGAACATCAGTCATTTAGTGTACTGTGCCAATTAATCAAAGGCCTTTATTCCGCTGCCAATGTAAAATAATTCTGAACATGCAAAGTCACAGAAAAACATCTCAATAGGTTCAGTCATGATTACAGATGTTACAGGACCACCACTCTGCTAAACTATGCACTCAGTGTAATATGGCAATAGTTGCCTGCTGTACAGAAATCAATGTATTATGAAAGTAGTCATTTGGGCCTCATAATGACAGAAACACCTCATAAAACTGTTACTGAATGTGCTTTATATGTACAGTATGTGCATTCAAGCAACAGTCTTGTTTACCAATGGTCCCATCACACGTTATGAAAATAGAACTGTAAAAAGTAATTTAATGCATAGTTCAGATAATGAATGATTAGCCAGATGTGGTTGGTGTGTTCATCAGAAGGGGTGAGGGTTATTTTTTCCTGTGGTTGTGGAAAACATGCAGACAGGGTTGAATATTTAAAATGTTGTATGTGAAGTAATATAAAAGTAGGACAGTGATGTGTAAGGTATTTTCTGTGTGCCAACAGAATGAGACATGTTTACTGGCAGTCTCTCTCTCTCTCTCTCTCTCTCTCTCTCTCTCTCTCTCTCTCTCTCTCTCTCTTTCGCTCTCTCTCTCTCTCTCTCTCTCTCTCTCTCTCTCTCTTTATCCACACCCACCCTCTCTCTCTCTGCAACAAAATGGAGGTGTTGGCCTCTTGCCACATTTGACACTCACATTAATCTGATTAATGTTTCCAATTTCTGTAAGTGTGTACAGAAAAAGACTAGAAATGCTTTTTTCTTTCTGTTGCAACTGTGGCTTATGATGTGGTTAGGATTATCCAGATGTTTTTGCTACCCCTGTCTGTAAGTGTACAGCAAGAACCACAGAGGGAAAGAAAAGACTATAGGCAATTAGGCAGACAGCAGATGATGAAAAGGCAGAGTTCTGCAATCTAATTGGAGAAATCAGACTTTTATTTCTAGCAGTTTATCATAATTAAGTAAATCCCCACGTGAACGTGTCATTTGGCGGAAAACAAATCCCTGATATTGGTTGCATTAGAAATAGAATTCACTGTGGGAAATACCCAAGTGCAGTTCACAACATGACCACAAGGTCTATATGTCTACTGTCTATTGGATAGAAGACAATGAGCTGTGACAGAGCTTGAGTAATACCAGTCAAAAATCACACCTGACACGTTTCCTCTAACCTTGCTATGCTAGTCAATCAATATAACTTGTTCATAGCTCTATTCGTACACCATGCACACACTCACACATACACACGCTCACACATACACACACTCACACATACACACACTCACACATACACACACTCACACATACACACACAATTGGGTTGGAGACAACTGAACGGCCTTGGTTGCAATAGTGTTCAGTGAATCATTTCTAAGAAGTGGAGAGAAAGAAAAGAGATGGATGGATAGATGGAAGGGAGGGCAAGGCTTTATGATGCTTTATTCCCTGTGCCCTCCTTCTCTGCTCCATGTTTCACTTTCTCTTTTGCCATACCCCCCAGAGGTATATTGCAAAAAATGTATTAAATAACTTGACAATGATTTGCAAGAGCTGTGTTGAAAGGCCAGAACAGGGCCATAGACTTGTCTCATACACTGGGAGGTATTGTGCTCCTCCTGATGTGTTTAGTCCACAACACCCTGGCTTTAACACCAAACAAACACGTCTTACCCATTACAAATAGGCTGAGACGAAGTAGGAAGAACTATTTATGCATGATGTTTTGAACATTGGATTAAATTAACATGATATTATGGACAGAGTGTGAAGCTTGGAAACTCTGTGGTATACCTTTTGAAGCCAGTATGGCATCGCCTTTCTAAGGGGCATGTCCATCGATTCAATATGTTGAGTTTGGGAAAAGTTGTTATAATGGCAGAGAGTTATTGTAGCTTTATATATTAAAAACGTTTTCATAACTCAAGTAGCAAACACAATGTGTACAGAAAGCTTAATAAAATACATTTAAATACCCACAAACTCGGACAGTAAACTAAGAGACATTAGTAAACCTTTTCTACAAAGCAACAATGCACGGTTATTTTTCCCTGATAAGACAATCTTGAAACCCTGATTTTCCATATGACACATTTGGTTGCTATGGTCATTCTGTTCATAAGAGCTCCCGCTGTGTTGGATCGGTCAAAGGTGGTCATATCTCATGCTTGACATTTCAGGATAGAAAAGAGAATAAGAAAATGATCTCCTGTGATCTCCATGGGGACATGTCAATGGTCCGCTGTCATGACTGACAAAGGCCAGGGACATCAGTGGGCTTTAAAATACCCCTCCAGGCATATGTTGCCGTTATGGGAGGCCCTCATGGGATAATGAGTTAGACTGACCTGCACTTTATTTCCGTAAATTCAATTGATAAATAACGAACCAATCAATACATTGTGAAATGTGTTTTCATATTAACTGAGCCATCATGGCACAGAGATTATTGGAGGTTGGACTGAAAAATTAAACATTTATTAAGTGCCAAGTTGAGATTCATAAGATCAAATGATTTATTGTCTATATTTGTTAAGCAGAAATGTGTCTACATTAATCAGTAGATGTAAGCTGGTTGAAAAAATATCGAAGTCGAGGTCTGAGGAGAATTTTGTGGAGAGCTATGGTGGAGCTTTTGTTACACCCAAACCATCCCTACACTATGTGTTCATGTTGGCACTGATTTATCACAAAATACTTTTTTATCAGTTCCTTTGCTGACTATTTACTAAGTTGCTACTAAAGTGATGATTAGCAACATTTTCCAAACTATTTTACTACAGCACTGTCTGCCAAGAGACGTCTGAGTCATCATCATTATCCCTCTGCTGAAACTAAAGAGAGAACCTGGCGTTTGTCTTTGCACCTCAGGCGGTGCTGTAAAGTATTTATTTAAGAGATGCACCTTCCCTTCAGCAAGACCCGGAGCAAACTTTTATTAAAACAACAATGGGATGATCGTTCACCTTAAATATATATGGCTGAGTGGTTAGGAAGTCGGGCTATTAATCAGAAGATTATTTTGACACCCGGCCGTGTCAAATGACGTTGTGTTGTTGGGCAAGGCACTTCACCCTACTTGCCTCGGGGGGAATGTCCCTGTACTTACTGTAAGTTGCTCTGGATAAGAGTGTCTGCTAAATGACTAAATGAAAACTAGAAAGATAGCTCTGTGGGTAAAGGTTATGGAGTTAGGGAGTATTTATATATTGTTTGTCTAGTGTACCCGGTATAAATAAATCACTTGGATGAGACTAATCATATTAGAAATATCAAATCAAGATTAAAGAAATTACATGTTGGTGATTCTGGATGTTTTCTGCATTTAGACAGCTGTTAGCAGATTTAGTATGGGGTGATAGAACTGTCAGCAGTTTAGTCTTGTGACACAATTTATTATTGTGCCCTAAAATCCTACTTTCGCTGCTACTTCTTAATCCAGATGATATCTTGACAGAATTCAATTTCCTTGCTTAAATTAAAAAACCTCTAGCCAGATTAATTGGCAAATTGATCATAGAAAGTGATTGTTTGATTGTAGTTGTAATAAGTTTCTCTGTAATGCTATCTTTGCCACATTTCTAATCTTATGTTGACACATAGAAGCTAAGCACTTATTAGCTTTCTATAGCTTACCACCACTTGGAGTTAACATGTCTCAGTACTAAGACATTTTCAAATTAAAATTCAACCGGAGCTCAGAAGAAATGAAATTCCATCAGACTCATTAGACTCAGATGCTGCCTATCACTGGGTCTGACAACATAATCCGTGCTACACAACGAGAGGCTGTGATATAAAGCCAGTATCTGCTGTGGAAATGCTGCTGAATCATTGAAACCTGTAGGTGACTCAGGGAGAGGATCCCACACATTGCCATTGTGCTTGTTTTCTGTCTCTGTGTGTGTGTGTGAGAGAGAGAGAGAGAGAGAGAGAGAGAGAGAGAGAGAGAGAGAGAGAGAGAGAGAGAGAGAGAGAGAGAGAGAGAGAGAGAGAGAGAGAGAGAGAGAGAGAGAGAGAGAGAGAGAGAGAGAGAGAGAGAGAGAGAGAGAGAGAGAGAGAGAGAGAGAGAGAGAGAGAGAGAGAGAGAGAGAGAAATAGAGGGAGGGAGGGAGGGAGAGAGACATTAAAGGTTATATTTACTGTCTGGGACTCTGGAAAAGGACAGACAGGAGGGTGCTGTGCTGCAACACTGATGCATTTTAGAATGTGCATTCAGATTCTTATCTCAGGCCCCCATACCCCCACAGAGGAACAACAGGGGACTATAATTGGGGATTTAATTAAATGTCTAGGTCAGTTGCATCATGTACTGAATACAGACTGTGGGCCAAGCAGCTTTAATGAATGCCCATTTATCTCATATGCACCTGTCCCCATTCATTGGACTTTGCATCCCACAGGTTTAGTGTCAAATGTCTGTTCTATTCTGTCCTGCTGACGAAAGGACTAGCATGTTGATTTGAGAGTCCAAAACCCTTCATAGTAGTAGGAGCCCAGGAATATGGATCATACATATATTCTTTAGTGTGTGTGTGTGTGTGTGTGTGAGTCACATATAAACGATTGTATGTAAGCCCTCAGTTTTCCTGTAAAGTGATACAACTTGCCTGCAGAAAGCCTCCAAGGCCTAATCAATCAAATCCATTACTGGGCATCATGATACATGCAGTATAAAGGATGCCTTTGAAGACTTTTTTGTGAAGCTCATGAAAGGTCGGCCTACACAAAAACTCCAAAGCAAATGTCCAACATCAGCAAGGTGATCCTTTTCTATCCCGAGGACACTTATTATCCAGCAGACCCCAACAGTGCATGTTCACTAGCTGCCATACATGACAGGATCTTTCTCAAGAGGATATCTCATCATGTAAAGAGCACATGTTGAGTCTTAGCTGCCATTCACCCAGAGAGCATAGTACAGGCAAGATCAGAGAGATTACTTAGATGGCTTCAAGATGCTAGGACTATACTTTCATGTTTGGCCGTCCACAAGGGAATCTGTGGACGTAAGGGCGATCCCAGCATGATCTGAAAGTGCTCAAAGTAAACTTAGCACGATATCTTTTACCCTGCTATTATTCAGTCAACGTATCAGCCGCCGTCTGAGGCCAAACCTTAATTGTTGTACAAATTGTCAAGTTTGTCGAATTTCGATGCAAGAGAAACAACTTATGTAGAATATTAATGTAAAAACAAATCTTGACAAACTTATTATCTGTGAATAAATATGGTGGGTGTCAAACACCTTATGCAAGTGTGCACCAATACAGGTTTATGCAGATGAGGTAATTTCAAAGGTGTCAGGTTCTTCAAAGGGAGAAAACTTCAAAGCAACTGCTAAACAAAGAGTGGGTCATTTTTGAGTTGGAATACGCGTGTTCACTATTTATTTACACAACATAATTCAATTCAATGAAACTGTATCTGCATTTCATTTTGAAAATGCATAGTACTTTGACATAAACAAGAAAAGACAAACTCAACCACATTTTTTCAAATTTGGATGAATTAGGTAAATACAATTTTCTCTGGGCATGCAACTCTTTGATTCCCTTTAAATCAAAAATAAATCACACAGTGATATTTCAATAGGTCATTGAACTGAAATAAAGTGATATATGTCTTTGCTTTCTCTACAGATTAGAGCCTCAATACATTGCAGACAGTATTCAGGCCCAGTTGGACTTTGGCGCAACGCCAGGACAATAATCAATATCTGAGTAAATAAGAAAAGAGTTGAAGCTGGTTAGACCTGCAGCAATGTCTGTCTTGGAGAAGAAGCACATTGCGAAATACACTATGAGGTATTGCAACTGCATGCTGGTACAGTTAGAAACAGATCGAATATCTTACTGAAAACCAATATACAGGACATAAGATTCTCTAGCGAGGCATTTGACGATACATAGTTGCAATTGTTGGTTGTGACATAGAAGTGTTGGCTGTGGAGGGTCTGCTTTATGGACTGAATGTTTATCAAAAGCATACAACCACCTGGACCTTAAAATCAAGCCGGTCACCACTCCCCCTACAGTGTGACTTTACCTTTAGACCTCAGAAGCATCTCTGCTGCACTGTTGAGACAGGTCTCACTCTGCAGTGTTTTGGTATCCACCCTGGAGAGCACTACTGATGACTAATGTGGCTGCAGCATTTTTTTTCCTTCCCTCCTCAAATCCCCAGATGTTCAGGTTCACCAAACTACAACGATATCTCTCTTGTCCATCAGTAGTTTAAGATGAGAGAGAAGGGGCAACTGCAGTAACCCCCCCCATCTCCCACCTATATGCAGATGTTATCCCATGCACTGCAGTCTGTTTCTAGTGTTAATGGATTGTTATTTCCCTTCCCCTCAACACATACCCAGATGCTCAGAGTTGCCTGCAGGTCTGGGCTCAGTATTTGTCTATCATGGTGGTGAATGACACCTACGATTACTAGACACCTTTGTGGGTTTGTGACATACTAATTATCTTTTTGAACCACATCAAGGGTATCCAAAAGTAGTCTTGGTCCAAGTCCTTTCTGCTTGCTGCAGTAGGATAGTAACTGGTATACTGTCTGTGCTCTTCTCCCCTCCCAGCTCTCTCTTCATCCTTTTTTGTTGAGTTACATTTGTATTTTTTATTCTCTATAAAAAAAAAAAAAAAAAATGTATTACTGTTATCACTTGTATTATTGTTTTTATTGATTTTATGTAAAGCACATTGAGCTGCAATTCTTGTATGAAAAGTGCTATATAAATAAAGTCTTATTATTTTTATTATTATTATTATCCTCCTCGCCCAGGCCCAGGTGTTCATGGCTGCTTCAGCAGCTGCAAGCCACCACTAGGAACAGAGTACAGGTGTACACACCTCTTGTGTTACTGAATAAATCATGACGCAATGCACTACCCTGAAGATGAATGGTCTCTGATACGAGACCCAGACAGACACAAGGGAAGACAAATACACACACAGGGGAATCAAGTGGTTTATGTGGCACAAACTGGAATCGACTTGAAAAGTGAGTTGACAGAATCCCCATTGGGAACTGAACACAAATTCTCCCGTTTTGAGGTGAAACAAACTCTTTGCTTCGCCTCATTGTTTTTTAGGAGATGGACAGATGTTCAGAGGAAAGAATCCAATGTATCTTGTTCAATTCAATCAGGGCAATTTCACAGCATTATTCAAATTCCCAGAGTGGGATGGTAATTTATGGCAACTGCATGTGTCTTTTTAAGCATTCCCCAAATGAGAGCATCAAATGGTGGCAAAGTGCGACTAGGGAAAGCCGTCCAGCTGCGTTAATGCGTCAGCTCAATTGAGAGGTGTGCTACACTATATTTCACTGCCCATATTGGGTTACTTCCTGACACCTGGCAGAGCTAACACGACAGTGAACCAACACAAATGAAAAATGACCCCCAGCTTCATTGTCAGAGATTTCATGGTTTAATTCGATGAGGACTCCAACCAACGAGTTTGCTCAGGCTAATGTGATTTGGAGTTGGGTTATAAATAGAGTGCGGGCAGGATGTTGGTGATCAGATGACGACTGCACTGATCAAACACTCTGCAGTACATTTGCCCAAACACACACATTTAAGTGACACATACAAATGTGTCCCAGTGTGTGTGTGTTTTTGGATGTGAGCAGTGTGGAATGAATTCTTGAAATACATGTGTTTGTGTTCTTTGTGTGTCACACAAGGAGTTATTACGAGACCCTGTCTTCAGAGACAATCCAGTGAAGAGGTTCCTTTACATATGACAGATCAAAGTTAGCTGTGCAAAGAATATCATGCTGGTGTTTGGACTGCTTTGCTGCAAAGCATCATTCAAGCTTTGCCTCTTACTATAGGTGTGTCTTATTATCTCTCTGTCTGAGCACAGAGTGGAGAGAGAGAGAGAGAGAGAAAGAGAGAGACAGAGAGAGAGAGAATGAGAGAGAGAGAGAGAGAGAGAGAGAGAGAAAGAGAGAGACAGAGAGAGAGAGAGAGAGAGAGAGAGAGAGAGAGAGAGAGAGAGAGAGAGAGAATGAGAGAGGGACACAGAGAGATGAGAGAGACAGAGAGAGAGAGAGAGAGAGAGAGAGAGAGAGAGAGAGAGAGAGAGAGAGAGAGAGAGAGAGAGAGAGAGAGAGAGAGAGAGAGAGAGAGAGAGTTGGTGATGGCCACTGTTATGCAAACCTGACGGTCTGTTTTCTAGTAAAAATCTGAATTTTCCAAATCAAAATTCGTATTAAATTACCTTAATAAAAGTACAATCCCATTATCAGATCTTTTTAAAAAGTGAATTTGGTCAATTTGTCCGATATAGTCCCTTTACCACTGGTCTCAGTCCTTAACTGATTGAAATTATACATTCCTTTGTTTAGTAAATTATGTTCGCCTGTGGAGAATAGTGATCGGTTTAAAATAATATTTCCCGTTTCCCAAACCTTGAAGATGAAGATTCCCTTAGCTGTCTATGCACTCAAATTAGCAGTATACATGCAAGCAAACCTGAATAAGAGAATAAGGAGAAACAAGCCTGCATTATGCAGTCTCCTTCCAATGACTAATGCTGCCCTTAGTGACTCATGGGAAAAGACCACCAAGAGGAGAACCACAAAGAAATATGTAGAAAAAGTTCAAACTAGACACTGACGTCAATACACCAATTCCAATGGTGCTAATGATGTATTTTTAGCCAAAGAAAAACAGCTGGAAAAGTTCCCAAACAAAGCTAAGATGCCCTGGGAGCTCATGACTCTACCAAGCTTGAATATCATTTCCAGGCACCGAGTCCCCATTTTGATTAATTCAAGGAGTCAATGGGGAGCCTTGAGAAGGCTGGGAGCTACCTTGTGTCAGTGTGAGTTGAACTCAACACCGTGTCTCAGGTAAACAGGAGTGCAGAACTTACAGGCACACACCTCCCACACTGAGTAAACCCCATCTGGGTGCATCATGCCGGAGCCCTGATAAAGAAAGAGGTATGGAGGTTTAAGTTAAGCTTTTCAGACAGATTTATTTTTATCTGCCTATTCCCTCGGAGGAAATGAGAAGACTGACATTTTGTCTCACCAGTCAGTCCATTATCAGTACAACGCTATTTTACATACATATGTAATGCACATGTAAGTATACATTTTATCCATGTTATGGATTATTTAAACATGTAACCCACCCAGAGATTTGTGGCATTTTTGCAGTGCTGTTTACAGATGTTTGTTACATCAAACACCGGCCAAACTATACTGTGTCTCATTATCCATCACTAATATGGGCTTTAGGATCATGTCCCACTGCAGACTGGGGTATGAGTCTCTTATACAGTTGTACATTTTTCATACAAACACATGTGCATCAGGACTTGTACTGTATGGTTTACTTAAACATTTATAAAGAAAGGAAATATATACAATGGTTAGAGACAAAAATAAAATGCATCTTTTCAGAAATGGCCAACAAAGATTATTGTAGCAGTCTGTATAAAAAAAGAAGTCAGTACTCTCATGAGTTTAGTTGGATATGGATGTAACTTTTTCAAGTAATTGTATTATACATGGGTCCTGCTGTACTTTTCATCCCTTTACTTTAAATCTTTGACACTGTAAGGTGCATTCTGCCTGCCCTGGCACAGCACCTATGTATTGCAAATATGCTGTAGGTGCTGAAATCCATCATTAAATGTATCTGTGGTTAGAATATATTATCTGATGAGTGCGTGTGCATTCATGGGCATATGTCTTTGCAATCACAGAGGAACTTTGAGCATGTGCAATACCTGGGAAAGAAAAATAAACTGAAGTGAAAGCAGTATCATGCTTGCTGAGCCCCTTAGAGACTGCAGCAGTCTGCGAGACTGACTCAACATGGGCTCTCAGGTCGTTTGTGTTTGACTGTATCAGGGTAGGCAATTAGCCAGTGCATTTTATCACCGTTAGACAGCAGAGTCCTAATTACGTTGATCAAGCTCGTACTACAAAGAGGCCCTGTGCTGATTGAGCTCGTTAGATAGAAATTGAACTGGGATTTAATGGCCATCATTTGCTAACATGGTTTATTCTATTGGATTGTGTAGGAAAGTACAAGGTGGAACTTCGATAGAAAGAAACCCAGAAAAATAAAGTGTGAGAAACAATGTTTTGGCCTTTTAATCTCACTTGAAATATGAAATTATTTTGTTAAAAGGTCAAAAACACCCTGTGGCCTGAGTTGGAGTAATTTGTGAGTTTCAGTCCAGTTCTGTGAGTCTCACTTCTGTGACAAATTAATATGTGTACCAAGTGTTTTGTAACATTTGGATAAGTGAGAGGGGCTTTGATCATTTGTCATTGCATTCATGGAGGCATTCATTGCTGAAGCAAGATTTCTTTTGATTTTTATTATTAATCTGATCACTGTATTTAGATGAATTTAGGTAATTTCACATTTCATGGGGTTTATAACACAATCACCAGAATTAAAATGTAATTGAAAATGCTTTGTTAGGCTTATTGCAACCCCATTACAAAAAGAACAGGAACACAAATATGTTAGTCCTATTCCTATGTTGGATATTAAATTGTTTGACAACTAACCTGCAAGCTGTTAATTTATATAAGGCTTTGCTATCACTGCAATATTGATTCTTGCTCCACAATTAAAACATATGAAATCTCCCAAATGTTGCTGTAACTTTTCTCCATAAGTAATAGTCAAAACAGTACCACTGAGTGGGCGACTGTTTTTAACCTGATAAATGAAGCCCGATTCACCAGGGAAATGTTTACCTTTATTCGTGTAAACAGAAAACTGGGAAGGTGATAATTAGTTTCATTCTGCATTCCAGTTCGCTGGTATACTATTTTTACTATGTTAATTTCCTCCGCACCTGCACACGAGGAATTAGAAAAACAAAATATTGTAATGGTACCTCCAATTAGGGGCACTTCCTGTTTTAACTTTGATGTTAACGCAAAAGTAAGACATAATATTAATTAAGCAAAAGATGGGCAATTTGTGATTAAGATAAATAGGTGTTCATTAGAAGATCTAAAAGTAGCAATAGATTATTTCGAATTTGTGGTGAATTTAAATTAGGATCAAAGACATCGCTTACATTAGAGTGGCTATGGTGGGAATGTGTGTTTAGAAAGATGAAGGGTGTATGTTGAGTGTTTGTGCATTGTACTGAAGGTGTGTATGAACATACAAGGACACTGTTAGAAAAACTGATTCGTCATGTTTAGTCTAACGCCGTGTGAACATGCCTCCAGGCTTGTCTGTTAAACATCCAGTATCTCCACCCAGGTACAGAGAACACCCACCTATTCCTCTCATTGCAATCAGAAAAACCAGGCTCCTTGTTTCCCTCACATCTTAAAGGAAATGTCCACGTGATTTCTGGTGATGTCAATTACACAGTAACAACAAGGACTGTGAGACGTTCACTGTATGTGCTTTCATGCAATTGTGTTTGACTTCTGCAACTTATCTTGTTAAAACTGTTTTCGTCCCATGGTTTTATGCCGATGGTGGGCCTGTAAAAGATAACGAATGTGCATTATATAAACAAATATGATGGAGGTGTGTCTTTGACAGTGTGATTGACATGAAGAGGCAGAGGGAACACATTTCCCTCAGCAGCCGGGCAGAGCCCCACATCAAGAGACACACTCTGCGTCCAAACAGGTGTTACATTAAGCACTTGGCCGGCACTCCATTTAATAAAGAGCAGTGCGAGGGCAGATTCTGGTGGCATTTCTCATCCAAGATTCACCTGATAGATGAGAAGACTGCTCTGCTCGCATCGTTGCCAAGAGCAAGATTGTATTAATGGCAAAAATGAATCAAGTCAAGGAACCTCTGGCCAGCATCTTCATGAGAAAGACAGAATATTCCATGAACCTGACTCAACCTTGTAATAAATATCTCAGATGCAAAACTGCAAGGTCTGTGTGTGTTGCCACACATGGATAACCACACATATCCACTAACAAGCAGGTAAATTGTAATAGACTCAGTGTCAGACTTCTAATGGCATCCAACACAGCCTAGATAATCAACGCAACCAAATCCATTCTTGTTTTGGATCGCTTTGCTAAATGCTATCACATCTGGTTTCTTCACACCCATTTTCATTTTCCGGCATTGCGACTGGCACCAGTGAGAAAATAGCTGGGTGATTTCAGTGAGCAAAGCCAGTTGGCGGAAAGGTCAGTGCTTCCCCTGTGTGTATCAGATTTAGAGATATCCACTGCCCTTTGCTAGAAGAGCATTAAACAAGCTTTTCTTCTGCCAACGAGTTCCTGTGAAGCTATCTGTGCGAGTGTGTGCATGGGAAGTGCTTGTGTTACGAGTGAAAATGGGCAAACCTTAAATTGAAGTGATCCAGAAATACCTGAGAGAGTCTATGTTTAATTGCTTGGCCTTATTGCAATATGTCCGCTCTCTGGGTGCTGCCCTCCTCATGCTCTCGGCAGGCAGCAAAGGCCTTAATTGAATTCCGGAAAAAAAGCGAACTTGTGTTTCCCCCCCTCCTCCCCCTGTCGCGAGGGGATCTAAATGCAGCTCTCCCTCGTGTCCTGCCAATGGGAACTGTCCTTGGTGCTGAAAATCTGGCTTCAATTCAAGATTAGCAGTTAGTTGTGGGGAAGGCTCTGCTCAAGGCAGTCGTTTTCTGCAGAGGGAGGTTACGTCTCCACAATGCAGCTACGGTACATGGGGCCCAATGTAGTTAGTCGCAGTGCCAATGGCACCAATATACATCTACGAGGTTTGAAGCCACAATAAAGTAGTTACAACACAAACCACTCTGAAGTTACAGCCGGTTGGTAGTTCAATTTGGCCACAATGGTTGAATCCTAAATTAATCTGCTAATTTAAAGCATAAATGAGGGTTTACATTTCTTAACAGTAGATGTCTGTAGAGAAATTATCCTGTTCATAACTAAGAAACAACCAAACAATGAACTTATTGTAAAAGGTCCATGCTTTGTGTCTCAATTAGCAGCAGACAATAGGAGAAGAAACCGAGCAGTTGGCTTTCGTTGTTAGCCTTTTTTCTTCCGTAGGTTTAATTAACTATCATCACCGCCCAGGCACATACATATAAATACTCACTCAAGCACACACGAACAGACGCACAAATAGACAAACATGCTGCTAACACAAACACAGACACACACAGACAGAGAATAAGCTTTGTTTTTTCGGAGCACAATGATATTGACCTTTGAGGTCATGATTGGTGATCATTCAGAATGCCATGTCTTCACTTGGATTAAGAGCTCAGCTGCTTCCAGAGAGAAGCTTTCATTTGAGAGTCTCTTTTCATGGAATGCACAGGAGATGTTAAGCACTATAAATCAGATCAGGCCCGAGCTGTTCGATTCATTAATTGCGTGTGTATAAAGCAAAGTCAGATCTAATTAAGAACTCATTAGCGGTTCACAAAGGGCAGTTGTAATATTTTATTGATATATCATACCGACCAGCCCCAGAGAGTGGACAGGCAGCAAATTAAGATATGTACAGTATAATACAGAGGAAAAAATACATCAATAATCTCAGTCAGCATCATATTCTAGTTGACTTATGTACATTTTACATTCTGAGGGAGTACTCCCATATAGGATTCACAAAGGTTTCGTTTTTTCACTTCAACTGTTGTCCTGTTTTATGAGTAGGTTCAGGATGAGGGAACACTGACTGACAGGTTTCCTCTGCCAGGTTTATCTTTAGAGGGCTTTAAACCACAGGCCAGGCTTTGGCTTTACCAGGAGAGCAGGTAAACATGTATTAATAATTCAAAGAGGAATCTATCGATGCTGCCCTGATTTCTATGTGTTCTTTCCCTCTGTCCCCATCTCTCTTTTCCTCGCTCTCAATTGCTTTTCCTCTCCATCTCTTGCTGGCATTCTGTCTCTCTCACTCTTTCACTGGCCTCGTGAGTCTCCACCATTGAAATGTTCATGTGTTTGTTTAAGTACCGAAACATGTGTGAACATGGGCTGCATTCATGACCATACAACAGACGTTTGTGGATCAGTTTAGGTTTTTTCCTGCCGGCATTAAACCCTACCAATAACCCTCACAAAAGCACTACTGAAGTATATAATGGATTCATGACATTAGGAGTGTTGAAAATAAAGGATCTCTTCAGAAAACCCATCCAGATAAGTGGACAAATGCATTAATAGGACTGGGGGTACACCCTATACCTGTGATCTCAATTAAGTGAACCTTTCTAGATAAAAATATCCTGGAGTATTTCATCAAAACTGTTCACACAGTTCAGTGCTCAATCCAGGAGCAATTTAGAAAAAGAGGACTGTATTTCACTTACCCTCAATTTTGAACAGGGGTTTTCTGACCAAAATCACTTTTGGAATAGAAATTGGACTACGTGTTTCATAATGTGATCAAGTGCCTAAATATACTTTTCCGATGTATGATATTCACCAAATATTTTAATATAATGACAGGGAATATGCCTCCAGGTACTTTGGGAATATGTTCATGAACTTAAATCACAATTGATACTTAATACATTAAGTGCTATCCCTATGAATTCCATTTAAAGTTTATCGACAATGTAAGTGTTTAAAGAAGCAATTTCTGAACGTGAACCACTGTCAAAAATGATAGGGCCTGTCTAATTTGAAATATTGTTTTGACTGAGCAAGATCACGTCTATACCATGGTCTGAGGGTGGGTCGCTATGCTAGGATCCAGACCCCGGGACTCTAAGCGAAGAGTCTGGCATGTTAGCCCAGGGTGAGTTATGTCTGAGTCTTCATGAGGTCAAACAGTCCTGAGACACTAATTAATAGAGGATTGTCTAAAAGCTGCACAATAAAATACACATAAAAATGTTATCATGTAATTTACTGTTCTAATTGTTGGTCGTAAAAACCCAGAAGCTGGTTAGCCAGTTCATTCTAATATAAAAGTTGACACTCCAGGGCCATTAAAAACGCTTCTGTAGAGAGCTGTGCACAAACTAATGACTTATGATGCAGTGGACAAAATAATTATGTTTTTTTACAGACATAAATAAAAACATGCTGAATCAGGATCAGCTTTTGCCATTGACTGTCTCTCATTGTTTCAGTGAGTTAATAACTGTTTCATTAAACAATCCCTGACAAGGAATACTGGAATCTCTTAACCTCAACCCTTGTTTTGTTAATGATTGCTCTTTCTTCTTTTACACACAGTATTACTTTTGTACAGCGATTGTGATACTTAACTGCCTTTCAGAAAAGTTATTAATATTATTTTTGTTGCTATTCGACAAGCTAGAGCTTTCTTGATTGCCTTGTATGAGCATTTTAACAGAGAGTTAAAGGAAAGGTTTAAAATTCTTCTGTTTTCTAGTAATGTATGTAAATTACTATTTACAGTGCATATAACAGAAGGTATGACCTTTTCAAGTCTAATAAAGTATCATCAAACCTAGTCTTCATATAAAGAATAAAGTAATTATCTTCACCTAAGCTGACCTGGGTTTCAGATAAGGTTATCACCTTCACATCAAGGCTTTAAATGAATTAATCTGGTTCCTAGGAGACCTACCACCCGCATTCCCTGATTAAACTTTTGAGTTTACTTTTGATTGAGAAATTCAAAATTCAATTTGACCTGATAGACAGTACATTAATAAGAGTAAAAATGATTGACATATTACTAAGTAATAATGCCCTCTGGCTGTAAAAAAATGAAATAAAATGAAGGTATGCAAATACATCTTTGGGTAATTGAGATTTAAGTAATGAGTTCTCAAGGGGTTGGTGGAAGGATACCTGTGGGAGTTAGAGGTTATAAAGGGTTATGCACATAAAGGTTGTGTTACTGCAGGCGAATATCAAGGCCCTTCCCTGTCCTCAGTCCAGCCCCTGAGTCAGCACGTGCTACAA
Organism: Hypomesus nipponensis; assembly: GCF_054491055.1. Taxonomy (NCBI): domain Eukaryota; kingdom Metazoa; phylum Chordata; class Actinopteri; order Osmeriformes; family Osmeridae; genus Hypomesus; species Hypomesus nipponensis. The sequence goes on from NC_140361.1 coordinate 5,730,739, forward strand.
AACTTAGCCTAGTGGACCAACAATGCTTCCCGAAAAACTACACGTTTAAACCACCAGTAGGCTTGGGAATGGCATCTGTTCTGGTTCTGGATTAGGGTCTGAACATGCAACCTGAAATGAATATGCAAAACCCAAGTTATCTATGTACTGCTTGGAAAAACTGAAACCCTTCCAAATTCTTTCAGGGAAAAGAGTATATTGGGCTCCACACCACTTGGATTCACCTATCCCACCCCCGATGCAATACTCTCATTGAAAACGATTGGTTTGGCTACGATGTTGACAGATCTCATTGGCAGAGATGACTGTGCCAGGAGCTGGCCTCAGCTCTTGTTGTGGGTCTGTCTATTTCCCTGCTCTGAGAGTTTGGGTCTCTAAGCAGAACATTTAGATGCAGAGATGTGTCCGTCACTCTCCTGCCGGCATGTTTCTCCTGAGGCGGCTGATCCGACTCTCACTCACTTGTCTGCCTCAGCCTTTTTCATATGTTCTTGTTTCCATACCTGAATCAAATTCAGTGTAGAAATCATTGGGTGCCAATGTTAAACTTAATATTACTTGACAAAAAACATAATGTTTGTAAAAGTGGAATACATATCCTTGATAGAATTGAAGATATGGTGGTGTTTTTGATCTTGTCCACCCTGCAGAGTGCATTCCTATTGGCTATTTGAACATTGAACACTGTTGTAGCAGGAATTCCATCTATAGTACAACACTGGTGTTGCCAGGCCTGTGATCTATTACCAACCAACAGTTTCACCATGAAAAAAACTACACACAAACACGTGGTTCTGGGCTTGTACAGCAGAGCTAGAAAGTTCAGCAAATCTGGCACATTCACAGTGAAGGAAATTAAAAATCCATCCTTCGATGGCCAGTGCTCTCAGAAGAGCAGGATTGCTTATTGATGACATCATACAGTAGGTGCTCGGAATGTAAACCAATTCAATTGACTTAATTCTCACTTAATCTCAGCGTCTAAATGACCTTAAATGATCCAAACTAAGCATTCTTTCACACACTCGGTTTTGAGACACAGGATAAATGAATGGGCGTGAACCACAATGCTTGAAAGACATCTGGTAAATCATTTAGTAACTGGAACAGGTGGCCTTCATACATACTTTACAATCTGAAATATTTATAGACCTGCAAAAAACTGAGCACTTATCATTTGGTTTCCATGGACTGTGGTATGTTCCTCATTAGAAGTAAATATTTCTCTCCATATGGTTTTGTTGAATCATTGATCTCCTAATATCATTAAACAAGAAGGATGGGAATCAAGATGAAAATATCTGCCTTATAAAAATAAAAAAAGAGGTAAAGACTGAAGAAGGGGGCAAAAGACACTCAGTGCTCAATTGTTTTGGTCATTCATCTATCATTGATAGCTGATGTGACCAATGTAAGCCCATTTACTAACTGGCTGCCTCGCTGGTTCACTGTTCAGCACCCTATTAAATGTACTACAGTGCATGTTATTACACATTTCACCCCTTTAACCTGGAGACTTTCCCATTACTGTGACAGATACTAAAACAACAAGACTCAGTTACAACAAATCTTATTGGCCTGTGGAAGCAACTCCAAGCAAATGTTTGGTATCCTGAATCCTTTGAATATAGACATGGTCATTTTAGCATGAAACGGTTATGAGCCCATTTGTCAAATCCACTTTAAAACAACAAAGCCACAACGTCCTCTAGGCGACAGCTCACTCAGGAAGAAAGGAAGAAACACACAGCCAGAAGTTGGGTGGAAGCAGAAGAAGCTCATTTGCTAGTATGTCAATCAAAACAAATGCAGAAGTCTGCCTTTTCAGACAGGAGGAGGAAAAGAGGAAGTACAGCTCCCGCTTCCCTTTCGCAGCCGTGACAACGATGACACACACACAACCTCATCTCCATATCCTGGACCGGAGAGCTGCACAGGCTGTTGCTGGAGGTGGACGTGTCTGGGCATGTGTGTGCATGTGCACGGTATGTGCATTCATATGCGTGTGCACGTCAGGGTGTTGGCCAGTGAAAGTAGGTGTGTGTGTGTGATTCTACCTACCTGTCCAGTCTTTCTGCTTTTGTCTAAGAGCCTGTCACGAACCCAGACTCCTCCTGTCCTCGCTCCTCAGGACCAAATCTATTTGTTCGTCACATCTCATTTCTGCATTGTTTCGCTTTTTCCTTCATTCTGAAATATTGGCAGATATTACCTCTCAAGGATGTCCTCCATTCCCTGCTTATCACCATAGGGACCGTAGTCGTGGAGATAATGAGGCCCGTTTTCTATTTCAAAGGCTCTCCAGCATGGAGAGCAGCAGATGAGATGAGCAGGGCCATGATAAGACAGGAGGGAGGAAGCAAAGGAGGGGAAGGAGATAAAGGTGAAGATAATTTTTTGGTTATTTAACACTTATGTGTTCACTGTTCCGTCAGAATTTACACATGGTACTGTACAGTCCTTGAAGTCATGATGGGGATTGAAGTGAGGATTGAAATAATGATCTGATGGGTGCGGTAGTTGGGGATACATGTAACAAAAACAGAACACCTCTGTGGTCACCATGGTGATGAGGGGGTTTCTATGAGTGAGTAAGAGATCTAAGGCCCTAATCAGGGCAGATGTAAACCATTTCATTGATAAGGTTGTTATTTTGGACAAATAACAAGGCCATTCATCTTCCCTTTTCCCTCTCACTATGTGTATTTACTTTCTTTCTCTCTCTTTCTCTATACATCTCTCTCTGTCTTTCTGTCTCTCTCATTATGCATTCTCAGTATGCTTGTAGTGATGTGTTAATCATAACCATGAATGTCTCTTTCAAAGCATTATTCCAGCAGTCAAAACACTGCCATATTCAGTCATTATAAGCAACCAAATATAATATATATTTCACCTTTTTATATTTTGCATAATGCAAATATACTGGACTTGTTAGTTTGTCTGACTGACATTGTTTGTTATTTGTTGGTGAAACAATTTTGCTGTGGCCAAGAGGTCTCATCTATGGAAAAATAATCTAATGCTTTATCTGTATGTTACTTGAAACTGGGAAACCATCAAGCACTCTTGTAATCTGCCATCTGGCCCCATTCTGTCACCTCCACTGTAAAATATCTACCGCCACAAAACACCCACATGCACACAATCAACCACATCTGAAAAAGCTCTACGGCAAATGTACACACACAGACAAAATAGCCCCAGTGTTGGAACAGCAATCCCATCTGTTACCTCTGTATTGTGGCATCCACGTAAATAACCACTTTTTTCCTTCAAAAATCGCATGGTATAATTATGCCTTTGTTTTGTAGTGGAGGTGGTTTGAAAACTACAAGCAGACATCCACAGACCAAAGTTGAGCTATCCTGGTCCATACATTGACATTTAGCAGACGCTCTTATCCAGAGCGACTTACAATAAGTAAAGGGACATTCCCCTGAGGCAAGTAGGGTGAAGTGCCTTGCCCAAGGACACAACGTTATTTGGTGTGGCCGGGAATCAAACTGGTGACCTTTAGATTACTAGCCCGATTCCCTAACCGCTCAGCCAGGAGGATCAGACTAATAAGTAAATAAATACCAAGGCATTTACCCTGTTCCTGGGTTTGTGTGGATTTTCAGTCATTTCAGTTCAGTAACCTGTCTTAGTTCTCTCCAGGACATTGGTGGAGGAAAGCACCTTCTGCCTCTATCTGTAACTGTCTTAACGGGTCAGAATACTATGTTTAAAATACTATACCATGTCTATATACTATACTATGTCTATATACTATACTGTGTCTATATACTATGCTATGTCTATACAATACTATGTCTATATACTATACTATGTCTATACACTATGCTATGTCTATATACTATGCTATGTCTATATACTATGCTATGTCTATATACTATGCCTATATACTATGCTATGTCTATATACTATGCTATGTATGTATGACAGACAGAACAACGGCCTGCTCTGAGAGCCTCAACATAAATCAAATATGCAGATGGCACCGCCAGCTATCTCAGCAGCTCATGTGTGGGTGTGGGTGATTGACATGAGTGGTCTAAAGTCTAGACCATGCCCTGGCAGGGGAAAATATCACAGTTTCAACCACACGTCATTGTGTGTCTGTGTGTGTCTGTGTGTGTTTGTAAGGCTATGACAACGCCCCCAGGCACGGTTGGTATGGGGGTGGCAGACTGCAATCTCGTTGTCATTGTTGCACAAAGAATTCAAGTACCACAGATTTAGGCCTTTGGCGATGATCTGATAATGGTATTAAATGTACAGTACGTACAGCAGGACTAACGTTTGGGCCTTTGCTTGGAATGCTTTAGCTTTGTAGTAGTGCCACTTGTATGTTGAATACATACCCTATTGTCCATATCTACTGTAAACATTATGCATCTACAGTACCTTAGAGAACTGAGAAAAAGGAGACAGCGTGGTGGAACGTGCAGTGGGTAAAGAAACTTAATTATGTACAACACAATGTGGCTTGAATCCAAATGAAACAGAACTACATTATTTAAAAGCTCACTCTTACTGAGAACAGAGAGAAGGTTATGCACTAAACTGCTCCTGCTTGTCCATGGTCCGGTAATGCTGTATCACAGGCTTAGCCTACTTTAATTTGGAGAGATATTAGGGGAGACCAGAGGGACTTGACATTTGTAATATTCCCCAAGCGCGCAAGTGAAACTGGGATGAAATCCCACCAGATCTTAAATCATCATTCTCTGTTAATTTGCTTGTGGATCCTTGACGTTACAAGGATAGGTAGTCATTGGATAACTGCTGCTGTTGAAATCAATGTGTCTAGAAAAATCTTCTTCCGACAACAGGTTTGACTGGTACAGGGTTATGATTTCAATGTTCTTTGATATGTAAATTCAATTACAGTGTCAGAGCTGTTGAAGCAGGAACCACAATTCACCAGTTTTGAGCTCCACTTTAAAAGCCTTTTCTTTGCAAAACAGTAGAAAAAATGATGAATCCGACTCAAGCTGTACAAAAGCATTTTGCTGACCGTTATTGAGTTTGATACGTCCACCTATACAAAAGGGACATTTTCACAAAGATGCCTGAGGAACTCAAAGTCAATATAGTTTGATGTTTCCACAGAGCCACTTTTGTTATATATTTTAGTTCACCGGTAAAAATACAATAGACCGTAATGTTGAAAAAGACCTTAATACAATCACTTATACATGTATTAGGTACAATCCCACAAACACTGGAGGACGACTGTTTTCTGAGTGAGTCAAGAGTGTAGGGACTAGTTATGGTTGTGTTACACTTGTGCTTTTGGGTTAGGGTCAGGCTTGAGGTTTGAGGGTTTTCTCCAATAACAGGCACCTGCAGCATTTAGTTACACTTGCTGGGATTGACCGCAAAAAAGTACAGTACTATCAATATGCTACAATAAATTGTCCCACCACATCCCGCAGTATGTCACCAAAAAACAACCAGAAACATAAGTGACATACCTCTGGATACATGACACAACAAAAAGGACAAAGTCTGAAGGCTGATGTTTCCCAAGCTTGAAAATGGGAATTAGTCGGCTTGTACCGCAGTCCCTGCATCGTAGACAGACATCAGTGTTGAAAAGATTAAATCTCATTTGACCTCTCACTCATCAGTTCTCAAGTAATAAAAAACTAGGATAAAACAGAGCCAAGAGGGAGTTTAGCTAATTTCCCTCAATGGTTGGGTCTTAAGTTTAACCTTCATTACGTTCTACTTTAACTACCCTTTTTAACATCAGAGATAAATTACAGATTGCTGCAAGACATTACAAGAAAATACCATTACTGAGTAACTTTCTGACATGATATCTTTTTAGAGGCCTGTCACTTACAACTACAAAGCATGACTACAATATGCGTATACATAATGATCCATCTATAACTCAAAGTATCCATTAAATAGCTTTTGTCCAGAAAAATAATTATTCCTTAATGTAAAGAAGATTTTTAGAATAAGAACATTTTGTTGGGTATTTGGAAAACACTGAGTCATATGCCAAAGATCACAAAATTACCAAGGTTACCAGGTTGCAAATAATTACTGAGATTGCTTAGCATTTCTTCACATACAAAATCTTTTTTTACACCTATTTTCAAGCTTCCCTTGGTGTTCTATGTTAGTGGTTTGCTTATAAAGTCAAAGCTGTGTCATTAAACCTTGGGTTTAGTTGGAGAATTCAGGATATTTTTCTTTTTCTCAGTATTGTACAAAGGCACACATCCAATGTGCAAATGCTACGGTCCACATCCAATTCAAATGTTAGGTACACCAAAAATAACACCAAATATTATTTTTGACTTATGTAACATTTGAATTGGATATGGATTTTCAAACCTTTTCAGGGTTGATATTTACCAGACAAATGCTATCAATTTTTTAATAATTCAGAGCAGTTTGAGGCCATTGAACAAACACTTGTCCTTGTTCCACAGCTTCTATGGCTACAACTCCAGACTTGAACAACTTGAACTTCAAATCACAAGACATCCTTTCTCTGTCTTTCTTTATCTCTCTTTTCCTCTGTCTCTCTCTCTCTATTCCTCTTTCATTCTCTCTCCTCTTCAGCTTTAAAAAAAATGTCCCTGTCACTCTTTATCAATTCTCCATTACTGCTTTGCACTCTTGAAACTCAACATTATTTCCATCCCTCAATCTATTCCATTCTCGCTTTGACTTTCTTCCTTTCCATTTCCCTCACTCTCTTCCCTCACTCCCTCCTCGTCTTTCTCCCTCGCTTCCTCCCTCCAACCGTACCAGCCTCTCTCCAGAGTATCTTAAAATAGGAAGGGTGTCAGCATTGTCATTGGGCTGAGATAAAGTGCATTTCCTCAGTTCCGTCTGAGCAGCTCCCACTCAAAGCTGCTCTCCTCCTCCCGGCGGACCCTGCGTTAGTAAGGGAAATAGAGTCAAAGAGCTTGCATGGATCAGCCTATTATTTCACCATGTTTCCCCTTTATCACAGATGAGCCTAGCTCGGGTATATTTTTGCTTCTCTTCCATCTTCATTTATTCTTTTTGTCTCTCTCTCCACTCTGAGGAGAAGAAGAAGGGTCTCTTTTTCAGACAGTCAGAACTACACCCAAGGAATTCCAGCTTTCAGATTTGGGGGAAAGTAGAGAGGAAGGAGGGTGGGAATTAAAGAGAGGTCAGGATCTCATTCATTAATTTATTCACTTGTACATTACTTACTGTGCCTCTACATTAGTCTTTGCCACTTTAATAACACTGGGTGAGATGCCTAGCATGACGTTTGGAACAAAAGAGGACACTCGCTCTCTTTATCTTTCCCTCCCTTCCTTGCTCTGTCTATCTCTCGCTCTCCGGTTCACTCCCCCACCCCAACCCCCACCCCCCTCCTCCCCCACCCCCGGCCTTTACAGATGCAGTATTCTCTACAGTGAAATTACTTCCACAGCCCAGTGTCTGTGGAAGCTGTAAGGCAAAGCAGAGTCTGTGTTCCCCGTGAGCCTAGATATGCAACCCACATGCTGATAGGACTGCAGCCGAGCAATGACTGAATGAAAAAGACTTCCCCCCTCACCAACAAAACAAATCACCCTCTATAACTTGCGACCTTCCTTTTTTATTATTAGGATTTTAGATGCCTTATTCAAGACTCATGCATATTGTTTATGAGGCTCATGCATGGGTTTATGAGTTTTATATGACCAAGTGGTGAAAATGTGAGCAATTCCTGACCACAGCTCTCTCTTTTACTGGCAAGAGCAGGGGTATTGATGACCATTACATTTGTATTGATCAAATCCTTAAAAAGCACAGACCAGTTAATCACTAAATGAAAGTATTGAACTCCATCTATGAGCAGAAGGTAAACCTCACCAAGCCTTATCAGATCATATTCCACTAGGAAATCAGACTCTTTTCAGAATGGTATTCCGGGAAATCCGAGTTTGAGACTTGCATTATATACTGTGTGTGTGACTTTTATGTGTTTATATACGTGTGTGTGTGTAGGTACAGTTGGGGATTGGGAATGTGTCTATTTTCATGAACATATAAAGATGGTTCCTTGCAAAACAACATTTTCAGCATCATCATCTTCTCACCCTGACCATAGTCACCATCATCAAATCATCATCACAGCCTCTCCAAAGACCCCCCCCCCCCCCACACACACACACACAGCCTCTCCAAAGACCCACACACACACACGCACTCTCCTCTTCACAGGTCTGTCACCTCATTGAGTAGTGGAGCTCAGAAGGGGTAATATGGTCAAGTCACCCTCAACTATTATCCTCCAATTTGTGGCATTGACTGGTGAAGGCCATGTGTGTGAGTGTGTGTGTGTTTGAGGGACCTTCAGTAATTACTCTACAATGTTCCTGAATGAAGGACTGCTAATGGTGTTAGTATTAGCACTGTTTGGCAATTAGCAGGACTGCTCCGCGGTGCGTGGCGCGCCGAGCTAGCAGCCAATGGGCTCCATTTGTCATGTGAGCGGCAAACGCCAAAGTAGTTCGGAAGGCCTGTAAGTTCAGACAAATTCATCACTGTTGCCCCCTCAAAACTGCCGTGAATTCAGATGAGTTATCCTTGTCCTAATCTGGTCAGTGGTAAATGGAAGAGTGATGGGAAAAAGGTGAAAACTTGACTTTTTTTTTTTATTATTGAATTTACCATAAGAATAGTGGTTAGTGATTGAATGGAAACAATTTGCCAGTGTTGTGACTTTTTTCACATTCATACAGACACACACACACACACACACACCTGAACGTGTGCATTTGTGTGTGCAAAGGCCACAGGAAAAGTTGGATCCCTCAGAGACTTAACCTTTAGGTTTCAAAGTGACAGAAAATCATTCTGACAGGAATGGGAAAACATTCATTTAAGCTATCTCAGTAAGAAAAAGCTGCAAGGCTAAACATTGGGCTGGACAAGTACTGTACTGTAAAGAGGCAGCCTAGTCAATTCCGCCCCTCTATGTCTAAAAGCCATATAGGCAGTAACAGCAATGCTGAACACTGCACATTTTAGTGTTCTCCTTGTCCGTGCCAGTTCAAAAGGCCAGGCCAGTAAAATCCCTGCAGTCGTGTGCCACATCATCAACTCCTCAACTCCACATTGATTTTTATGAGTTAGGCTACAGGAGCAATAATTTATGAGACATACAATGGATATTGCCTGGCTTTGGGTTGGGTCAATGTGTTTAGCAAGAGACAATGGATGCCAGTCCCAAGAGTTCAAGTTGGCAACCTTTCTGCAGGTGATTCACCGAGAGCACAGCTTTGGTTGCTTTTTTTGAAGCCATGCTCTCAGAATGAATCAGTCCTGCCCTGAGACCAGTACCACATCTCGGTTCAACAACAATTTTCCCTTGGTCTAATGGTAGAGCCCACAGAGAGCCGTGGTCACCGAGGAGATGACCTGGTCACCGAGGAGATGACCTGGTCACCGAGGAGATGACCTGGTCACCGAGGAGATGACCTGGTCACCGAGGAGATGACTTGGTCACCGAGGAGATGACCTGGTCACCGAGGAGATGACCTGGTCACCGAGGAGATGACCTGGTCACCGAGGAGATGACCTGGTCACCGAGGAGATGACCTGGTCACCGAGGAGATGACCTGGTCACCGAGGAGATGACCTGGTCACCGAGGAGATGACCCAGGGCTTGATCCTCTTCCTCAGGCCTATCAGTCGCATGGCAAACATTTGACTGAACACAACCATATGTGTCTAATTGAAGACTAATTAGGCTTCCTGTTTAGGTCTTCCCATCCCCGTCAGTCTGTCACGGGCAGATGTGATCACAAACTGGTTTTCAATTTCATAAAGGAAATCTTTGAATCTTTAATTCCCTAGCTAGCACCCCTTGTCCCTCAGACCAGTTTAATTACTGGCAGGATGGAGGAATGGGGGAGATGTCTGGTAAGTTGGCAGACCGGCCATCTAAAGCACATCAAGAGTTGAGGTGGAGGAGTTGGAGGAGAGACAGATGAGGGGGCAAACTGATTCAAACTGAAACATGTCAAAAGTCAACAAGGCAACATTTGAGACTCGGGGGCTCCACATTCTGAGAACATAGGAGTGGGAATAACACGATGTAATGATCATTCCAGATCATTCCAGATGTATTGTAGAACAAATGTAATAGCATGCCATGACAGTCTTTTGTTCCTCTCAGTTTGTGCAATGTGGACTTACTACCAGCTATTGATCGTGAATAAACTATTTGTATCAAACCTTTTAATAATTAATCTGCTTTCTTCTTTGATACGAGATTCATAACTACGAGGAGCTACAGTTGTGTCTGTTCTATTGGAGGGCTGTGTTATAAGAACGTGCATACTCTTAATTTCTGTAAGACAAAGAGGCCGTGTGTGAGAGAGTGGCAATGTGTGTGAGAAAGAAATACAACACAGTGTGGATATGTTTGAGTGAGAAAGAGAAACAGAGAAAGCGAGAGAGAGAGAGTTTGTATGTCTGTGTGTCAGTGTGTGAAGGGGAAGCCTCAGGAGAGGGTAGGGGTGAAATAGTGAATTGGTGTGTGAAGAGAGTGGCTACTGAGATTCTGCAGTCATGGCAGAAGGTCCATCCTTCACAGAAAAGTGCTGCGAGCATAAACAAACAAGAACATAAAAGAGATAAAATAAAATATATGCCAAAGATGTGGACAGTTGTTTTTTTTGACAAATTGTTTCAGGGAAAACAGCCTGCAAAGTAATCTTCTGAGTAAAGCAAAGCATCTCTTAGTGATGGCAGTACTCACTCTTAGTGAATGACAGCAAAATAGACATTGATTGTCAATAATTGAAGCGGCAAGGTATGGATTTTCGTCTAAGTCCAGAGTAAGGGCAGATGCTATCTTATTTCAGTCACAGCTTAAGAAAAAAGACACCTGCCAATATTTTAGTGTGGCAAGGCAGAGTGAGAGATGGAGACTTTTAAGGAACATGTACCTATTTTTCTATCTGAAACTGAGTGCATTTGTGAGTTCTCCTGCTGAAATACACATCAGGTGCTTTGCTAATGCACTCATGTCTGCATACAAATGTGAATGACAAGCAGACTGAACAACAATGCAAGTCCTCTGACTCTCAAAATACACAAGGGACTTTCTTCTGTTTTCCGCTGGGGTTAATCATGTTATCAGGCGTACAAACAAGCGTTCATGCATACTTGCACATGCCTCAAGAAAGCGACGGAAAAGCCAACTAACAGGTAGACAAACGCACATCATGTATGCATGCAAACATAGACACTAACCTAGGCACACACCCACTCCCAGAGGCTGCCTGAAAACAAAGCAACAAAACAATTGCGCTTGGTATAGCCACACAATGACTTAGACATACAAAACATGCAATCTTAGAAGTGGGCTGGAAATATCTTCACTCAATCGTATCCTGACACCCACTGTTACCGACAACCAGTCGTTATCAACGTCAAACACAAATAATACATTGCCCACTAAACACCAAAATAGAACTTATTTTCATTTGAGCTTGACTCATTCTGCTCTGCTTGGTGTTGCAGATGAACATATTTGATACGAGGACGAGGAAGAAGTTCTTTCTGTTGCTATTGCGACTGTGAGAAGTAACAATCTGACGATGTTATTCTGGCCCACTGCAAAATTGTGGTGCCAAGTTATCAGAAAATAACACAGAGGGAGGTTATCAAATGTTTAAAATCGAAATAAGCGTACATTGCTGCTTACCATTCTGGTTTTGCATTTATAGGACTTCTGTATGTTTTTGTTCGTTTTTTGCATGTATAGATACAGATTGCATTCCATTAAAGATAACCGTTCAACTTTCTCTCTCAACTTTTAGATGCCATAACTTTGCTGCAATCGACCGACTGCATTCCCTGAACGAACACACACAAAAACCCCACATACATATACACAAGCATGCACCCTCATAAACAAACCTTCAACAGCATAGTAGACACATCCACACACAAACACAGGCTGACTAACGTAAATGGCAGGCATACATGCAAACACGTGCGCTTTAGTCAGAGGTGGTTTCATCTAAAGTCGTGATGAGTAACTGTCTAACCTGGACTTAGGTTTGTGAGTTTTTGCCTGTGTTTGAATATGGAGACCAGCCAGGGTTCATATCCCTCCCTTAGTCACACACAATCAATCACTCACAAACAATTTTTACAATTAAAAGCTCTGGCAATAAAGGCTTCTGAAGTGAAGTTAGTGAATAGGTCTTGGAGAAAACCCCACTTTAAACATAGTTTCCTACTGTTTCCTTTGATGTGCTTCAAGTGATGCTGCTTTGTAATTAAAGAGCCCTCACAGCGACAGTCTTATTCTATTCTCAGCCAACATTCTCCTCATTTTAGAACATTCTGCATATTCCTCTGACAGAGAAAAGGCATGTAATTTATCAACACAAGGGAAATTATAGCCTATTGTTTACAGAGAATAAATAAAGTGCCTGTGTAAAATAGGTTTAAGGATGTAAATGGATCATCTCACAAACCCTGGTCTGGTATATGCTGTATGGCTTTTAGGAGTCAAGACAGAAGCCAAGTGTAACTTGTATGACACACACACACCTATCACTGACAATCCATCTTCTCCCTTGGTTCTTATCAATGAAACATATTTCAAACTTCACAGCCACTCATCTGTAATCTCACTCATTTAAGAATAAACACTAGGTTCAGAAACTATCCTAAACTGTTTGATCTCAGATCTACGATGAGAGTCTGAGCTGTAGAAATAAGGCTTTGGGAATATGAATTCGCAGCTCCTTGGATTTATTTTAATCAAAAGTAATTTGATTAAATTCATTCCAAACGATGTCTGTTTTTGATTTAAAAAACTCCATTATGATTTTCTTTCTCATTAAAGGAAATTGGAGGAGGTAAATTGATTCAAATCAATGTAATTTGCATATTAAAGTGATGCTCTTTAATTGTACATTACAGACCAAGAACTACAGCAGAAGAGCAGCAGTTATGGTTACTCATTACCAAAGGAGACATTAAAGGTGACTGGAAACTGTTCACAACCATCAAGCTTTGCCATATAGGAACTGGTTCATCAAGGCTATTAAACAACATGTATTCTGACATCATGGATAAAAACATACAATTGTTAACTTCTCACCAAAGAATTCAACACATAACAAGTTACCCACAAAGAATGATTCTCAATGAGTTGAGCTGAATGTGAACATCTGTCCCTTCACTTTCCAATCTGACTAAATTAGAGGAATCAGACGTTTGTGAGATGTTTCACTGAATTGTGTGTTTTCTTTTTTTTTTACTTAGTTGGGAGACTGGAGTACTCACTAGAGATCCCAGGAAACTGCTCAGCGTCCCTTTGAGTTATATCTCGTTTGACCGCCTGGGGTTACGCAAGCGTGGATCTATGACATAAAACATTTAAAACCGTGCAGCTCGCTTATGGCCCTCTTAGAAGAAATGTGAAATAAAGCACTTGATTTCATCAACATCTCAAAGAGCCTGCTTGACTTTCTACTTAATGTTCCAATCCTAAAGAGAGAACAGAGCATTTGGCCTGAAGACATCCATGGAGTGTGCGTGCGTGCGTGTGTGTGTGTGTGTGTGTGGGTGTCAGTTCCTCCTCCTCTCTTCTCCTCAACCTCAGCACTGACAGTGTGTGTAAGCTTTACTACCCAGTACAAACCCCAACAAAAATAGTCTAGAGACCACAAGGTTGGACCGATATGATTAATGCGTGTTTTACGGAGATTAATCTCCTCAAGTTAAGCAGATTAATACTGGCAAGGATACCTTGAAACTGGAAAGTAGGTCTCTGTAGTAGTAGTGTTAGCAAGGATGAATATTACACTACTAATAGGTCTCACTAAGCCTCCTCTCATTACTCACATGATGACCGCACCCAGCAACGGACGAGAGGAGAAATGTGATTGATGGAGGGAAAGATTAGAGGAGGAAAATTAGGTTTCTTGAGGTGGAGGTGAGGTGAGCCTTCAGAGTCTTGTCTGTCCTGTTCTCTCTAATGCTGTGTTCCTTGCAGTCTCTCTCTCTCTGTCTCTCTCTCTAGTTTGGCCACATCTCTCCCGCTCTGTCTCTCCCTCTCTAGGAGGGTATTTAAGGGGCATCAGCGGATGACAGTACGGACAAGCATGCTCCTCTCATCTATCATCCCAGCAAGTGGCCCCACAGGAAACCCTCATCTCACACTCAGGAAGACAGCTAACAAGGGATGAAGGTGTCCACCAAGGACCTGATATGGAACGCCCCCCTTAAGTTGACTCCAAATATAAGAATACATTTGGTTTCATTTGACTACAGACAGATGGGTTGATGCCTATGAAAGGTATATAAATATTGTTTCCCCGTGAATACATTAAATGATATCCTAAATCCATAGCATTATATTCAATGCAAAAAAGTTCAATGAGGCTTAGGAATGGTAGCAGGGAAGTTCTCATCTTTTGTCATCAGTTTGGTCCTTGTTGCACCTGTGGTAGATGTTTTGGGTGTGTGGCATTTTCGGGGTGTGTGGCATTTTCAAAACACTCTTGGCCTTGATTTAAGTGACACGATTTTGATGTACACATACCCGTTGAGTTTATTGGAACCGGCTTCACTTGATAAATGTCTCTGGATCAGTGGTTAGACTTCCGGAAAATACCCTTACATGTCGAGAGCCTGCGGCGGCAATAGCCTGTGTAAGTTCTGTCTAGCAGCAGAAGGAAGCAGACCGCTCGATCATGTTCGAAACCAAAGGACGGCTGGGGCAGGGCTGTGTGGTGAGTGGCACGGAGAGAGATCCATTGTGTCTCAGGCCATCAGAGGAGTCTGTCTGGGGCCCGACAGCTGAGACCAGAGTAAAGGCCCTCTGGTCACCTGTCTCAAGCCAGGGTAATCTGTAGTGACAGAGTCAGGGAGCCAGGGGAGGCAGCCTGCAACGGCCCCACCGCTGCCGAGGGGGGCCGCATGCGGAGGGAGAGAGAGATAGACATACACACACATGTTGTACACACACACACACACACACATTGGTCCTTACACAAGGACACTTGACCACTTGCATGCACACGCAGACACACACACACACACACACCTGATCCCCTCTGCCTTGGTTGTGCAGCTCTGTCAGTATAATGGCCTTATCGTCGCCGTGTGTGACCTGTGTCACATGAATCTGAAGTGGAGACACCTGGCAACTCGGGGTCAGGGGGTCACCGTGCCCAGTGTGCCCCGCCTTCTCAGCGTGAAATGTCAGGGAACAGCCCTTTTCACATCGTGGTAAAACAGGGGACGGCAAGGTTGGATGACGGATGGATTTGCTGAGTGGATCTGAGCCATTCCTGCCTCTGCTAAACTTCTAGGCAGAAAAGAAAGGATTTAAAAAATCTTCTGAATTCACACACACACCACACACACAAACACGTGCACTTAGACAAACACGCACAGCAATTATTACAATGACTCATATCCTTCTTCGGTAGTCAGTCAGATTTGAGAATGAGAGTTTTTCCCATTTCTGAAAGGATTTGGTTTTTCGCTCCAATTAAAGCTATCAGGATGTTTCTGTGGTCCCCCTCTCAACTGTCAGCCCTGAGAAAGCTGCCTGCTTCATTCTCCACTCAGCCAGGGGTCGCAAGGCTGGCACGCCTGGCAGGGCAAACACTGGTGCACATCCACTCCCATGCCAACCCTCCCACTCCCTCTCTCACACACACTTACACACACACACACACATAGATGAATACATATAGGGCAAATACGCACACACGTAGAAACAAACAAATACATTTCTGGGAACAAACAATCTTCCTACCTACACAGTAAATATCTATCAGGATCACAACCCTCACTACTCACTCCATCTCCTGTAATGAGGAATAAGAAACAAGAAGTCACCGTGTTGACTGAGCATTGCACAATCATTTCTGTTTGCTGGATCCGAGTCGATACAAGGATTCACCGATGCCAAAGGTGTGAAAATAATATCCATCTGGTCACCTGGCAACAAAGCAACCAGCCCACCTGGGTCAAACTTTTATGTAATTCCTGACCTCATACAGTTTAGTCATCCATGGATTCCCAACACAACCCCAAAACAAAGATACTATGGAGCTGGGGAATGTCTAATGAGCAACATCACTAACTATGACTGACGGCACTTTATTAGATGTCCTATCAATGCCTAGAGCCACGTAGAATGTAACTGGGTCTCGAATTCGGTAGAGACTACCTAACCAACTAGAATTCACCTTGTTTGACACCTTCATGTAATGCATTATTTTCAAATACCCTCGTAGATTATCACTTACATAACAGATATGGCCAACAGCAATAATTTGGTCCCTGTCAGTTAGGAAGAGATAATTGAACCAGGTGGGTCTTGTCTGGGCAACGCTCACAGATAAACTTCTTCAGTTTGATCTCTGTCCCTTCTCCCTTCTGACATCCAAATGTTTCAGAAGAAAATATGTAACAATAAGATTAATGCACAAACGTGCACACACAAACACATGCACACATACACATGCACATATGCAGATGTTTGAAGTACAAAGGGTCCCCCGGCTCACCTCTTTTCATGCCTTCATCTTGTTTTCCTCCTCTCCCTCCGCTTGGCATTTGCTAAGTGTTTTTGAATGTCTCCACCTGTCACAGGGCTGCTGCTGTCATTGGTTCAAATAGGACCTCATTGTTTTCCACACTACTCGTCGCCATGGCAGCAGGCGTTACCAGGAGCGTGGACGGTAAATATGCAATCAAACAAATCACAGCAGTTAGACACAGGGTGTGAAACACATCCTTTACTACTGGTTGACCACACATGAATGACAAAGAAGTGGAGTGTGGTGATGGTGTAATGCAGCAGCGTAAAATGATGGGATAATTGTGTGCATTGTCCAATGTGCAAAGTATAGGTGATTGTGTAGTATGTGTGTGTGTTTGGTGTTTAGATATTTACCATACATTTTCACCCCACCACTCCATCCTCTTGCCACTTATCACCGACTGTTCCACTCAAAAACTCTCTCAAACACATACTACTGTATACTGATTTCATTAATTTTGAGGTGAAATCGTCAGTTAGAGCTCACAGTAGTCGACAGTGCGTTGAAAAAGTCGCTTGCAATTTTCATGCCCATTACTCATTCACAGGCTCAGGCTCACGCAGTTAAGGGTAAAAACAGCAATGAAAGAGCATTTAATAGCTTTGATGTTTCCCAAATTACGTAATACAAAATAGAGCTTCCTAGTGGTTCCATCTCCTTATTTTTTTTTGTTGTTGAGTATGTCAAACATGAAATTTGTTAACTCAAAATCATCCATAAATAGATGAAATCATGAATAAGTGATAGTGATCGTAATCACTGAGTGAGAAAGCCTCCATGTTTGTTTTGATAAACATTCCCTTGCCTGTCTTTCGATAAGAAAGAGAAAACTGAGCTTGCTCTTAATTAAATCCCCAACTACTGCAATTATTACTTGTCTATAGACTCTCGTCTATAACTTTGATGGATCAGAATAATATTATTGTATTTCGTAATGTGGAATTGCTAGAGGGTTATTCCCTAATCCTCTACCAACATTCTTACTCCAAGGAACCACTTGAGTTGGATGCCTGTCTTTGGGCCAATCTTAGAAAATGTTTTTTGCTTAGGACGTCCTTCTAAGCTTCATATATTAGGTTTTGGGTAGGGTATTACTTGTGAGGTTTGGTTCACCCATTAAACCTTGCAAATATATACAGTATGTTTACCAACTAGACAGCCTGTCGAGTAACTGTCCTGTACGTACAACCATCAATAAGCAGTTGTGGTACCAATGAAGAGGTATCTGGTCACATTTCAAATTGAATGTACATTTGTAAACATTGATTGTATGTTGCTTTGTATATTAGCATCTGCTAAACTAAACCTTATTTGTTGTGTGAAATAAGAGCTTCATTTACTTGGGCATTACATGAAAAACACTTTGGGACAATGTTTGTGTAACTTGTTTGGGAGCTTTTGTCAGCTTATCTACAGATACATTCCCTCACACCTGCTGTAACAATCACCTACAGTAGCTGTTCCGTTCAGAAGCAGTGGGACAAGACGCGACACATATTCCCTATTGTCAACAGCTACTGCAGTGAAATAGTATAATTAATGTTGTTCGGTGTTAATCTGTTGTGCAGCATGGGAATGGATTCTTAATTTGTTTTGGGGGTCCTGGGTTCCATTGTTTAATGTAGTTCTAAATGGCTCTCTTAGCACTCATTCAGTCCCAAACTCTGCTTTTCACTTTGGAGAAGACTTAATGAAGGCGTTGGGTTTCTCTTCAGGGACTAGTCTCATCTTTAGAGGTATCCTTGAAGAGGACTTCTGTGATGTACGCTGGCATGCTGTTACGAGGGAGCTTAAACGGTTCCGTGATTAAGGACCACACAGGCCAAACCTCCATTAATCACTATATTGTGCTGGGTGATCAGATGCTACACTGCAGTGTAGGTTGTCAAGAAACTTAAACATTTCAGCATCCCAATCAGATGTCTTTGTGTTCTACTTACCATCAGCAACTCCGAGATTGCAGCCAGTCCTGGGTAGAGGGACTAGAAGATGAGGAATTTGCACTATACCAGATTTATTTTCACAACCTGTGATAGCAAGAGTTATTTCCATCGATGTTAAAAGAGTCCTATTTGTGATGATTGTAATTAGGGAGCAACTTAAATATCCTTTCAGAGCAACTTAAATGTAAGTGTACTGATCCTAAAGTCATTATTATAGAACAACAGTGTCTACCAAGCGTCAAGATGGAAAATGTTCATATGTTTATGTGAAATGGTAAAAGGCAAGATTGTTTTCTTGTTGCACCAAATATGTTTTTTGATGCCCTATATATTTCGATACTTAATAATTCACTTAAAAAGCTAAAAACAATGACAATGGAAGATTCAAAGCTCTGTTTATTATAGCAAACATAACCACACTTGAACTTTGAAGTCATGCATAAACTGTGAATTCCAGTAACTATTCTTAACCCCTACTCACATCCATACTGCATGCCCAAACTGGAATGATTCAGAGTGTGGCACATGGGCATATGGGATCATCCAATATAATCCCCAGTAAAAAAAAAAAAAATGCTGCATATTTAATGACAGGAGAAGAATGACAAGAAAAATGTTAAAAGTTGGATGGTGATTTGATGGGGAATAGAAGACAAGGCCTATGGCCTACTAAGACATTTAAGTATTTTAGTCCCTGCACAGCCTTCTCTAGTTAACAGAATCCTGACTGGCAGACTTGAATGAACAGAACACTCTAATTCCTTCATGTGTACCTACTTTCCCAGCATGTCAATGAGGGCATCTCAGCTGTGTGTACATTAGTGAGTGAGGAGGATGCAAGTTTAGTGGGGCGTCATTAGGAAATCATCAGCTGCTCCGTACAGCCCTAACCCTAACTCGGAAGATACGGAATGGCAAAGTACTTTGTGTCGCGTACGCAATCCGCCGCAATCCGCACAACCGAAGAAGCCACCTGTAGGACCAAGGTTGACGGCTGTGTCGCTGAGAGACAACATATCTGAGTAATGAAAGATAGTTTGCTAATGACAAAACAATACATACTACTGTTTTGTGTTTTGCACCCCCACGGTGCAAACTTGCAGTAGTGGCGATACACAAGGGTTGAGGCTAGTGAGATGCGGAGGATTCCAAAGACTCTTCGAAATATTTGTCTTTGGTGCAGTGATGTTTCCTTAGCAACGGCATTGCAGGTAGGCTACCAAGGAAGATAAATAATTAAAATGTTTCATTCGCTAAAGATTAATGACTATATTTAATTATATTTACTGTAATATAGCTTTACATAATTGAAAATACACATGTTGTACCCAGGGTGTAATTTAGAAACAGTGGGTAACAATTCTGACTGACAGGTTAGACTTACTGCAATCACACAGTAACATTGCAAAATACACAAAAACATATGCACATAATGAGTATTCTCTGTTCTTGAACCAAAGACAAGACGCTAAAATGGTGAGTCATGGATGATAAATCAGGTGTAGGAACTTAAAATGTGTTCCATGTTGAATATGCTGATGAGTCGTAAAGGGATATACAGTCTATCTTTATACAGTATAAATGTATCCCCCCCTCCCTCACTCCTGTCTGTTCCGGTGGTCTCTCTGCTCTCCTGGCAGCCTTGAGTCCTGACCGCAGTGAGACAGGGATCAATATGCTGCAGAGCACTTCAGTTGCTCCACAAATTACCCATCTCCTCCCAGCTCTGCCACGGGTTGGTGGGAGGGGAGTCTGAGAACCAAGGGGAAGGATCCTGTCACCCTAGCTTACACCTGTCGCCCAAATGAATAAAGAGTCCTTCAGTGGTTACTCCTCATCCTTTACCCTACCCCCCCCCAACTGTCTTTGGCTCTATTGCACATTCTCTTTTTTTTATGACTTTTACACACGTTCTTTCCTAGACACAAATGCTCTCTTCCACTCTCTTTCTCTGACCCCCTTTGTCACTCCTGCCTTCTCTCCCCCCCCCTCCCCCCCTGCAGAAACAGATTACCTCCTGTCTCTGTGCCTATCCCTGTGAGTGATCCATGCCACTGGAGATCATCTCGGTGCCAGAGAAACAAGCAGGCATGAAAGCTGATGTGGTTCTCTTCCTTACATCCCTTTCACAACGTAGGGCGAGGGAGAGGCACGTCTTGGGAGGGCAAGTCCCTTCTTGACCAGATTTAATGGAATTGAGTAATGACTAAACCATGTTAATGACATTTTGAAGCAACGATTAAAGTAATGATGTAAACTTCCTTATGGGAAATATAATTTTAGGTAGTACAGTTCTAATTTCTAAGTTTCTAATTAAGGACTGCTTTTTCTGCAATGTGTTAGCAGATTGTTAGTGAAGCTTGCAACCTCAATCTGGAGTTTGTGTTTGAGCAGTACCTGTGGTAAACAAGAATAAAATGGGTCCACTAAAAATGTATTTATGGATCTACGTATGCACTGAAAATATAAATGATGTGCCTGTAGAGTTGCTTGAGTGATTCATAAAGAGGAAAGTAAAGAAAAGAAGCATGCAAGTACATATTCCTCTAGCATCACTAGGTAAAACATTTGACCGATAATGTACAATGACCCATGAGCAGAAAAGAGCTAAATGGATGGTTAATTTAAATGACAATTGGTTCTTTATACAGAACATTCCCTTTGGTTAATAGCACATTATATCATTGTTCCTCTACTGATCTCTTGAAATCCCTCAAATCCTACAAGAAATTATATCACAAGGTTATATCATTTTACAATCACAGTACAAATATGTATTTGTATATGGCAAAGCTAATCTTTATACGCATAGGGATAATGTGTGTGGTGGGGGAAGGAACTGATCATTGTTATTTACAGACAACTATCCCCACTCAAAGTAGAAATTCCCGACTCATGCTAAATCTAGCATGCCATGGTTGGAAAGCAATGGAATGTCACAGTGCCATAAAATTAATTTCTAATTATTTCGACCACAGCCCCAGAACAGTTATACTGCTATGTAATGACCATGAGTGCTATAAAGTTTGGAAGAATGTATGTATGGAGTCGTATTGTGGCGAGGTTCAATATAATTTCAAGATGGGTCAAATATAGTAATCACATGCTTAACAAATTTTTTGATTGAGATTTAGAAGCCCATTACTTCTAGTTAACCAGACCATGAACAATGTGTGGATGTCAGACAGACTGAAGTACCTAGTTTATCCAGGAGTACAATATAAATGTTTCTACAGATAGTCCTGCATCAGCCTCTCTGAAAGTTAAAAACCTTGGGTGGAAGGACCGTCTCTCACACTGCCCCTACACTCTGGAACTCACTACCTGTTTCCGTCAGAAATCCTCCTTCACTTGGCTTTTTCAAGAAAGGCAAGAAATGTGCCTTACAGATAACATGTTTTATTAACATTATGTATTTGCTTGATAGGTAGCTCTTATTCTTGATCCAACGTTAAACCCTTGTGAAGTGAGTGATCATTGTTGAGGATTGATAGTTTTTTTTTCATCAGGAGTCGTGTAGACGTGATGTTTTTTTTGTTTTTTTCTCGTATTACCTCACCATTCAAACCCCTCCTTCTGCCTTATCTGCCGTCTCTCGTACGGAACTGTCTGTCATAACAACAAAGTCTGGATTGTGACACTGCACTACTTCTGATGGTATTCATATGCCAAGAGAAGACCACGTTGCACTCACTGACAGATGGTACTGATGCAACAAACAGAAATCACAGTCACTCAGCAGATCAATTAGCTGAGTAGAGTATGGGTGTGTGTGTGTGTGTTTGCATGTGTGCGTGTGTGTGTGCATGTGTTTGTGTGTGCTCGGGTGTCTGTGAGGGATGGGCCGTACATTATTTGCAGAGCAGGATCAGAGCAAAATTACACACATTAATTATGCACGTCGCCCCCCCCAACCACAATCCCAAATTCAGACAAGATCATCTATTTGCAAAACATTGCATCATATAGTTACCTGGAATAGTTTCTCTCGAGACTCTTCAACCAGGATGTCAGTGAATTAGCAGCAGCAATCAGACCTGTTTGTAGGTGTCTGCCGTCGGATCAACAGGGCATCTTTTAGACTCACTTTTAGGTTCTCACCCTGTCAAAGGAGGGCAGTCCTTAACTCTTCTTAAAAGTAACCTTCGCTTTGACTCAACTTCATGGACTGTATTGAACCCTTATGTTGGACCTGTTTGTAACCGTTTCAGTCCAAACTGCTCTCTTCCTCGTGCCAAAGCATTTACAGCATGTTTTCCCTGTGGCCAATCCTAGTCTCATGACACTCTGCCAGAAATGATTAACTGTGAACAATTATTATTTTAATGGCCCCATCTTGACACCATAAAGAGCCATCAAATGATGTGGTAGAGTGAATTCTTTGTGGGAGATGTCACTTTTATTGGATTTTCCTTTTTCAAGAAGGAGACAATAAGAAAGAACCAGACGTGGTTTTATATCTCTGTTTGTGACTGCTCATCACAGGAAACAACTGACACAACAATACTGGAATGAATACATTTGAAAACAATGCATTCACAAAACTGAACATTTTAATTGTGTACTTCTTGTACATCAAGTGATATAGAGGGATATTTGGATACTCAAAAACAATTGCACCTGTGGAATAGGATCTTTGAAGAAAAAAACTAAAGGACTCAAGTGGTTATGTCAATGTAAAGGGATGAAAGTCAATTTGAGGCAGCAGAATATAGCACACAGCCCATACAGTTAAGACACTGTGAGGCAAAACATGTACAAACTGGGACTTGACCACTGAAGACCCGTTAAGTAAGTAATTCTGTGTATTCTATATCTGTACTGTCCAACTCATGTATTCAAGCATGGCTGAGAGACAGAGTTTTCACTCATGCCATCAGTTTGACTTGAACTGATTGTTTGATCGGGGCGCTCGACTAATAAACCAAAGTCAAACTCCTTTCCTTTGTCGTGACTCCTTCTGGCCTGCCTTCTTCAGAATAACCTCCTTATCAGACAGAGTCCATGGAAACCATTGAGGGACTGATATCTCTCAAAGTCGTGTCTCTCAACAACAACAAAAACACACACCGGACCAATTTAGCCTTTTCCTCTAGTTAAGTCGGTAGAAAATGACTTCAAGACACTCATATTAACATGGTTTTTATTGCTTGGTACAAGGCAACATGTTAAAATCAGAATGAATTATATACTTTTTCCCTGTGACACTTCTAGCTGCTTCTTTATCTGTGGCCTACAGAGCCCCTGGTAGCCTGTCAGCCATCTTGATCTGCTTCCTGGCAGAGGCGTAGCTCTGGGAGTGGATTTATGAATACGATCTGCATAATTACCCTCCCCATCCTGAGTTTGGGAAGCCTAGGGGTCCTCATTCGCCTCACACTCATTACAATCCGCAGGGTCGTCTGGGAGGACCAGGGGGAGGGAGGGGGGGGGGGGTGGGAGAAGGGGAGGAGGGGAATAAGGGGGAGGGGCAAATCAAGAAATTGTGGAAAAGTAAATGCTTCGGCATAGGCAGGGAGAAACAAAATGGCAGCTGCAAATGAAATCATGTTTACTGAGTTTGTTTGTGGGGAAAAGGAAGAAGAGAAAGTCAATGAAGAGAGAAGGCTTCTCTGTGTACGTTGGAGATGATTGAACCTGAGCAATACGTAACATTACACATTCGGGTATGCAATTATTTTTTGACTGACATTTCAAGAGCAGGAAGGAACATTGTCTCGCAAGTTGGGAAAATGTGTTGCAAGTTAACGTTTCACAGAGTGTACAACACCTCCCTCTTTATAGATTGGTAAATATGGCAGATTCTGCTGACTTAGAACAGGTTAAATTACATCATGCCTTTATAGTGTTTTCTAATAGCTCTGTCATTAGTGTGGCAGTGAATGTATTGACGTCTTACCAGTATCTTACCAGTGACACCCACTGGAGGAACTTGTTTCCCAGAATAGGCTAATAAAACAGAGGAACAGACTAACTGGCAAGCGGACAGACAAACAGCCAGGCTAATAAAACAGAGGAACAGACTAACTGGCAAGCGGACAGACAAACAGCCAGGCTAATAAAACAGAGGAACAGACTAACTGGCAAGCGGACAGACAAACAGCCAGGCTAATAAAACAGAGGAACAGACTAACTGGCAAGCGGACAGACAAACAGCCAGGCTAATAAAACAGAGGAACAGACTAACTGGCAAGCGGACAGACAAACAGCCAGGCTAATAAAACAGAGGAACAGACAAACTGGCAAGCGGACAGACAAACAGCCAGGCTAATAAAACAGAGGAACAGACAAACTGGCAAGCGGACAGACAAACAGCCAGGCTAATAAAACAGAGGAACAGACTAACTGGCAAGCGGACAGACAAACAGCCAGACAAGCACATGTCCTCGTAACCTTGGGCAACGGCTCCTCTGCTCCAAACAGCGACAGACTGGATGGAAACAAACAGCCATGACGGAAACCTGTTCACCATAAAGTGGGGGCCGCTGGAGAACAGTTGAGTTACCCTCCCCCAAACACTGCTCCATCAGGATCCCCCGGCCGGAGCACGCGAGAGACAGAGCAGCCTGAGCTGATAGACAGACAGAGGAGATCCTAGGTGGACCAGAATCCAGATGCCTGCGGCCCTCTTGTGTGCACCTGATGAGAGTAGATGAGGTGGAGATTTAACAGTGTGAGTAGTGATTGAACGACGCTAGGGTTTGGCGGAGATGGGAGGCTTCGGCGCCTGATAACACAGAGGAGAGAAACAGCGCACTGACAGATGCGCGGCGGCCGTCTGAGAGTGTGATTACATTATAGCCCACACTGCGAGTGCTGCGTCTTAACAGCCCTCCTAATCAACATTATCTTGTTCCTTGCTCAGCAACTAGCCTCAACTACATCCAATATCCTCTCTTTCCACGAGGCGAGAAAGGGCTAGATACAGCTTCTTCATCGAGCACACTGAAACACTGAAACCCATGATCAACATACCGTGTACGTGTCACCATGTACGCAGCTTGTTTTTTTGTGGGCCGCATTCGACCCACTGTACGTTGAACATGCTCAACTCTTGCTTTCAGCAACATTTGGTCTGGTTGATGTTCAACATCATTTTAGAGCGGCATGGGTGCATTCAACATGCATTTTATATCCTTCTGGCTCGCAGAGGCTTTGTGTAACAGGCCTCAGGCCAAAATGTGTAACTATTAAAATACTGTGCATAAACCTCCCTTTAGACTAGGTTCAAAATCCACTCCCTTTGGAACACTGAGCACATACTAGTCTCAATATTCTGCCTGCGCTGCCCGTCTGGCAGAGGCTAGGTACAACACTCCCTCCTGAGAGAGAATGAGTGAGAAACAAAGAAAGAGAAAGAGAGGGGGGGGGGAAGGAGAGAGAGAGAGAGAGAGAGAGAGAGAGAGAGAGAGAGAGAGAGAGAGGGAGGGAAAGAGAGAGAGGGATGGAGATAAAGGAGGGACAAAAGGCACAGACAGAGAGAGAGAGTAAGAGAGTAAGAGAGAGGGAGAGAGTGGGATACTGAGAAATAGAGAATGATATACATGGAAGAAAGATAGGGAGAGAAAGAGAGAGAGACAGCAGGAGGGGGGTAGAAAGGAGGGGAATGTCAGACGATTCCCCTCCTCCCCGGTGCAGCCACAAGCCAACCTCCACCGCTGTTGAGTCATCTAGTCTCCTCTCCATATCTGATAGGGGACTTCTGAAGTTTTAAACGGCTCTCTGGCATCAGGTTTTTTCGTTTAATCATCCTACCCGTCTTTGATGGATTTACGCGCGCCTCCCCGGGCACCGTGCAAGGTTGCCAGAGAGCAGAGGATTCTGGGATCCAAACAGAGCATTTTCTGTTGGAACAGCACAAATCAACGTCCGGGTCTTCTGAAGGAAGAGAAGAGAGAGAGAGAGAGAGAGAGAGAGAGAGAGAGAGAGAGAGAGAGAGAGAGAGAGAGAGAGAGAGAGAGAGACACGTCATACCCTAATGGACTCTCTACTGCTTTTCCCCCTGATTAAACTAATGACCCATTTGAACCCGTTTAAGAGCCACTTTGGTCCACCCCTCCACTCTCTCTCCAGACAGCGGACGAGGTGTATTATATGGAACGATGTGCAACGAGGTGCAGGAAAACACACACACACACACGTGTACTGTACACACAGACGCTTTCCTGTGGGAAAAGAGAGGGAGCACCAGTAAGGGATGGAGGGCGAGTGACAGCTGAGTGACATAAACCACTGTCCCTCTGCTCATCGTATGGTAGACATCCAAAGCATTCACATGCAGCAGAATACAGGCTCGTACCTAACGCATTCACATGCAGCGGAATACAGGCTCGTACCTAACGCATTCACATGCAGCGGAATACAGGCTCGTACCTAACCCATTCACATGCAGCGGAATACAGGCTCGTACCTAACGCATTCACATGCAGCGGAATACAGGCTCGTACCTAACCCATTCACATGCAGTGGAATACAGGCTCGTACCTAACGCATTCACATGCAGCGGAATACAGGCTCGTACCTAACGCATTCACATGCAGCGGAATACAGGCTCGTACCTAACCCATTCACATGCAGCGGAATACAGGCTTGTACCAAACGCACACCCTAACAGGCACACCTGTTATAGTGAAAGACAGAGAAAGACCTGGGATCTGTGTCTGGAGGCGAGGGAGTGGGAGTGGCGTGGGCCGACCGACAGTGTGTGGGAAGGAGAGGGAGGGGGTGAGGGTGCGACGGTGAGAGAGAGAGATGAGAGAGAAAGCGACAGAGAGAGAGAGAGAGAGCTGCACTTTTGTCAGCGATGGTTGATCTGTCATTGTTTGGCCGACTCATTTGCAACTGATGTAAATGTGATGAAAAATGTACACCACCAAAAATCCACAAGCCCATACAAAGAAAAGAAAGGGAAATAATAGTGTAGAATGTAATAGTGAGATCAGATTCTGTATGGAGTGGAAAATCAAAGCCACAAATGTAAATCAAAGCCATCAGTGGTGTCCGGCGCCCAAAAATGTGAATTGATGTTGGGGAGCCGAGTAAAAAGAGCTAATACATCTACATTAGATGCAGAACGCTGCATTTGGAGAGAGAGAGTAGGAGAGAGAGAGAGAGAGAGAGAGAGAGAGAGATAGAGAGAGAGAGAGAGAGAGAGAGAGAGTGTGTGGGGGGAAAATGACTAATTTATTTAAAAGAGTTGCCATGGGGAACAGCATTCATGATTAATGTGGGGGTTGATTATGCAACCAATTGCCTATAATTCACACCAGTGGAACCTGGGCCAGCCGCGCACCACAGGGAAGAAGCGGATTTATTAAAAAAGAATATCTACCTCTACAACATCCCCCCCCCCCCGTTCTCCTTTTGACAATCAAACTTGAGAGGTGAGAAAAGGTGAGGCGGCTTGGAATCATTGTTTCCCAGGCGATGATCCTGGTAAGCGATGATGAGGATGGGGTTCAAGGAAAAGGTTGTCACGGCGATGTTCCGGTTAGGATAGGTTGGAAGTGGCGGTGGTGCTTCCTCGCGGTTGTATTTTTTTTTTTTTAAGATGAACAGGGAGATAGCGTCGCCCTCGCTACCCCTGCAATGTTATCTGCTTGTAGTTGGAGGACAGTGTGGAGGAATACATTGTTGCTAAAAGGTGTAAGGTACTGTAAGACCAGGCCAGGGAAAGTCTGAGAGGACTGAGGTAGTTCCACATTCATAAAAGAGTAAGACGGTCACTGAGTGCTTGGAATACTTACAAAACATATATTAAGGGCATGCACACAGAAAACCTGGAATGATGGAAAGAAAGTAATTGAGGCCATTTTAAGTGTATCGTTATCGCATTCTGAACAACATTACAATTTTTCTCTGTAGAAATTGTTCTTTTGTTACAGGTGCACCATTGTGTGGGAACACATACATGCACACAAACACACTTGTCTCTGTTGACTCAAGTGTTCATAGAACATTACCCCATCAGGATATGCACCCTTTAACCTACTTTACATCCTCAGTTAATAATGGATGAAGTTTTGATAGATGACATTACCAAGCAAGATACCAAGCACACCGTGGGTGTCTGTGAGTTTGAGGAAATTAGGTTTTCTGGAGTGTACATGGGATTATGTGTGTTTTTGTGTGTGTGTGTGTGTGTGTGTGTGTGTGTGTGTGTGTGTGCGTGTTTGTGTGTGTGTGTGTCAACCTCCTATTCAGAGTTAATTTATTCAAAGAGAGTCTGTATTTACCCCTTTGAGGTTTGAGCATTAGATCTGGAGCAGAGTAACTGATCCTGGAACAGGACAGAGAAGGGGTTTAACCCCAGAATGCATGCTGGCATCAGTGTGGTAGACCACAGGAAGAGCCGGCTCATAGCTGCCTCTGTTCTTAGGAGAATCTAGAGCAACAAAATTGACCACAAACACATTCAACCCGCTCAGTAATGGCTTAAGTTCAGATGACTAGACATCGCATTAAACCATAAGCTACAAATATTTGTGCTGTAGACGGGGGTTTCTTATAGTGCAACTGCATGAAATCTCTTTTTTTGTGGGGTGTGCACTTCACTTTGCTTCTATTGCATGCAGAGTTTCGACATTTTAGATTCCCACATTAGTTCCATTGTGTCAGACGGGCTACATCAAGCCTGCCTAAAGTCGACTATTTACTCTGGAGTCCAGAACTGTGTGTACTTTGATATCATGCCTGCTTAATGAAACCAAGTCAACACCAATCCCATCTGCCTCTGCAGAGAAAAAGAAACATGACTTGTAGATGTGAGGGATCTACACGGTACCGTTCCCTAACAAAGCAGGTCACTCTGTGTCATTGAAATTATGATCAGGATTTGCCATGTTTAACCACCGGGGATTATAACTGTGACCATGGGAACTATCTGTTTACATACCTCTGTGCGTCTCCATGGCTTCCACCATTCAGTTATATATTATGTTATTTCCGATTTAAAGTTGACAACAAATTGCTTTATTCTGGGGGTTTGTTCCTCTTGGCCTTGGGGGAAATCATTGGGAGAACTCAATTTGAAGGCCAAAGTGATGTTCTCAGCACAGGAAGTGTAGAAAAAAATAACACACACACGCACAAACACAAACCTATCTTCAAACAGTGAGGTGGGGTAGAGGGGGTTAAAAGCTTGTGGAAAGATACAAGGAAAACCTGACCTGCTCATATGTATACCTTCTCCATCACCACTTTAATGGTCATATTTGATCATTAAATTCATATTAAAAATAAAACATTTCTTTCTTTACAGATGTGTTATAAGTAAAACAGGTTCCGGTGTTTTGCCATCCTCTTTCATTATTGCACATATTGATTTCAGATTGATTTTACACGCCTGAATCTAATTACAATGAGTGGAATGATGGTTAACGTTATTGTAGAGTATTGAGTTTATACCCCGTAATATTCTGCACACTCTAAACTAATCTTGTTTGTATATATTCAAATATCAGGTCATAATTTAAAGAATGTGCTTCATCTCAACGATCCCGACTTGGATAGAAAACTGCTTGTTGCCAAGGGAATAGCACAAACCAGGTCAGGTGGCTTTCTGGAGCACTGAGGGATACAGTCAAAATGCAAAGTATACTGCTGTTTGTGCACACGCACACGCGCACACACACACACACACACACACACTCTCACTGACAGTAATACTGGATTTCATTTAGCCAATCTGTCAAGTTGCCACTCATTCTGAGGGATTGTGGATTTAGCCATAGGGACAGGTCATTTAACTTGACAATCACATCCAGGATTCATATATAATAGTTAAGAACTAAGAAGTGTGTTTTTTACCGACTACAAGTGCAGGCAGAAGCACATCCAGAAGTGTAAGTAAAACAACAAACAGGGGTTGTCATACCGCATTTTACTCACCACAGTTTGTCAACAGAGCACAAGATGGCTGGCTGTGCTGTTGTTCTAAGTAAGGGGGCTCAAGTATGAGTGTCTTTCCATAGCGCAGAGTAAAGTGCCCTCGCTGTTCTTTCTCTATATTAGACAGGGCAGCAGAGAAGAGGGATAAGGTAAGCACCTCTTCTGTTGAATGGCCACGGTGGATGTGTCCCATCTGCACTCACACATCTATCCCTGGACCTTAACCATCTGCTCTAGTCACAGACAATACATTTGGGCGGTAACATCTTTTAGCATGTATTATTATGAGGTTTATGTATGTGTTATGTGATGGGATATGTGCAATACTGTTATGTAACAGTTGCTGCTGTTATGGCTGAGGATGTGTTGTTTGTTGTCATAGTGACTGTCAAGGCATTCATGACGCATCGCAGAGTCAAGACAAATTTCCCTGAGCGGGACAATAAAGTTCATCATATCGAATAAGATTTAGCAAAGTCTGAGAAACGGGCCATGACACAGAGGCAAAGCACGCAAACAGCCTTGATTGTATGACACCGTCATTCAGTCGTCGACTTTCAGGAATACACATGCCTGTCAAATCACAGCAGTCGTAAAAACAAACCGTTCTGTTTGTTCCAGGTTGTCTTTTTTCCCCCCTCAGACATCAAACTGTCACCACCCCCCCCCCACACCTCCACCCCCCCCCCCCCCACACACACACACACACACACACACACAGACCAAACACCCCCCACCTCTCTCTCTTCTTACACATTCTTCTCAGTGTAAAACAGCCAGTAACATCCTTGTCATGTCGCTGTTGGTGCACCTGCACAGGGGGAGCTCTGCAAAAGACTGGGAGGTTTTTCTCAACTGATGTTGTTTGTCTACGCTCTGTCAACCAGGGCACACCCCTCCTGGTGCCCTCTTCCTCTTTTTTCTTGCTCTTATTATTCCAGATTGAATAAGAGTTTAAAACTCCCACTTGGAGCATTTTGGCATATTAAACATTTATGAACAACATTCACGGCTCATATGTTGGCAGATAAAAGGTCCGTGACCAAAATATTGCACTACTGAAGAAAGTCTTGTTTTGAAGCTAAACTCAGCAGGGGGCAAAGTCGGCTCATCATCAGGGTTGTCCTTGATTTAAGATGCTCTTGTGTGATTGACATTTGTCACGGCTGGGTAACAGTATTCTTTCAGTGTATTAATGTTTGAGTATATGCTCAAACGTCTGTTTTACTGTGAGAATAATCGGAAAAATGGAAAAACACATTATTTATTCATGGTCTGTAATATTAAGAAACGTGTTAAAGTAAAAAACATCCAACGTTACTCAGCAAAAAAAGGAGGGGAGGGAGAGGCCTGCTTCCTTTGAGATGTAGGTGAGTGGATAGCAGAACTGTATGTAGGGCATCTACAAGCCTCCTAAAAATCACCCCATAAAACCTGTTCCCTCTCTCCCTTCCCACCCCCCACCCCCCCACCCCTCTCTGACTCGGTCTCCCTTCTCAAATGGGCCAATTTAAGATGTAGAGAAACAGCCCAAGGAGCATCTTTGATGTTCAACAATGAATCTTGACACACACCACTACACAAACAAACATACAATCAGCTAGAAGGGGCCCTCAGTGCAATCAGTAACATATGGCATGTACTGTCCTGCATAACATACAGTTTAAAGTCTGAACAGTCTGCTGGAGTGTGGGGCTCTTTCTGTATCAGAATACAAGCCAATCATCATTTTACAAATACAGCATTGCTCTAAAAACCAGCCAGTATAGACAGAATACTCTATTCTTGAGTTTGTCATGACAAAGAGAAGCTGTAGGATTGTGGATACATTACAAAGCCTTTCCGAGACCTGCACACGACCTTACAATATTGCTTCCTATCTCCTCTTCTTTCCTCTTCTCTCTTTTTTCTTCTGTCATCTCCTCACCTCTCCCTCTCCCTTCTCTTAGACAAATGGCTACATTATTCGGGACTGGCAGCGACCCCACGGTTTAATCTATTCCCTTTATCTACCAATCACAGCTCAGCCTGCCGGCCTTTATCACTTGCTGGTTGGTGGGGAAAAGGCGACTGTCCGTCGACCCATTGGCTCTCTCCCTCTCTCTCTCTCTCTCTCTCTGCTTTTGGATGCAGCTCGTCATCCTCACAGCTTCACGGAAGGCACAAACACAAAGTCATGGCGTTAACTGGCATGTGACATTGAGAAGGGATAAATCTGCATGCGGAAATCAATTGGCATCGAGCTACGAGAACAACAAAGGTTAGAGGGGCTTCAGTTGCAAGGTGAGAGGCAAAGGCCAAAAGGAGCCCTCAGACACTGGTGGAGGGACTGAGGATGAAAGGGTAAAGAGTCAAGGTCAACGTCTTTGTGATCGGGGGCGGATATCAACATTGCTGAGAGGTTGGGACTGCGCAGTGTTTCCAGCTAAAGCTTTTAATTATCCTGGAAGGCATTTCCTGTTTCCCAGGCTGGAGATCGACCTTTACGAGTCATAGATGCAAGTAGATCCCAATGACATCAGGCGTCTGATGCTGAACAGTGATTAAGACTCAAATGTCAGGGAGCAGTTTGCATGAATAGAATCGCAGACTTATTCTAATCATGTTGTGTGGAATAGAGCACTGCATATCCTATAGTTATGATGACCCCTGTAGTGTAGTTTGACATATGTGTATTGAAGCTCGAGCGTTGCGTTTTCAGAGTCACTGACTGGATAAAACATATCATGAATGCACACGCTCAATAGAATAATCCAATCTCAAGGCAACCCACATGATATAGGCATCCTACACAACATACAGCGTATACTCAGAATCTCCTAAAGCCATTTGAAGTGAGTCATGAAACAATAAATATGATGTGTTTGAAGAGTAACCTTCTAGTTTGTGTGCAATATTAGAGAAACGGCATTTGACATCCACATGAAGCAAAAGATCCAGAAAGGATAATCTCATGATTTACAATATCCCATGTTCCGAGGGACTGGATATAAGATTACAGTCTGCATAATACATCACAGAAGGAAAAATCGACATGGATCTGTGAGAAGTGATTCGTGGTGTAGCGCTCTGGCGAAACACATCTGTGCACTTCTCATGCACATCCATCCGGGAGTTCTATCACAGGCACTGTACATTCACAGAAGCTGGAGGTGGTTGTAACTTGAATTTGGAAGCTTACGTAATACTCTCTGTAGGTGTCAATTAAACCCTAGACTCTGCCATCAACAGTTGCCGTAGTCGACACTCTCCGTGTTGTTGGCATCAAAGGCGAGATGGAGCTAGTCATTTGGGAAAATAAACACTATCACAGATGTGGGTAGGTAGGCATCACCACCGCTAAACGCTGAGATAAAGCTCTCCCACTGTTTCTGCTTACGCATACCAAAAACATGAGCTCTCTGTCTTTTTCTCTCAAAAAACACACTCCCTGTTTTCTGTTAAGACACACAGATGAACACAAACACACCTAAGCTCAATTCGAACACAATAATTGAAGTGCCCCTTCACTACTCTCATAAAATCAACTCAAAACAACATGCCTTTTGAAGGCAAAAAATACATAAATCAATGTTGATGTGTTCTTTCAAAAACTCCTTTTCATTCAAACAAAAGACCCAAACCCAGACAAAAAGCACAGGGATCCTTTGATAAACACTGATATGAAAACATGTAAGTGCTGTATGGGTTTGGGAAAACATCGATGATTCACACAGCAGCTGCCAATCAATACTGTTGGCCCAACATTGGAACTGTGGCCCTGCTCTTACAGTACATAGAGTACAACAAAGAGCCAAGAGCAGGAACGAACAAAGTGATGTACCATCGGTGAAGAAATAATCACATGATGAAGATATACAGACATCCATCTTTATACACCAACATGGCCATTATAGCAAGAAAATCCATTGAAAAGTTGTTGAATTATTAGTGGGAGAAACCTGGTCAAATAAAGGTTGAAACAACAAATACATCAGAACGTTTAAACCTGAGTGGCTATGATGAATTACTGACTGGTGCAACAATGATAACTTATGATAACTCTATGACAACCGTGTTTGCACATTATAGAGGTGTAAAGGCCAAATAAGCAACAGGAAGAATATCAGAAACAGGGCAAAGGGGGTTGTTCAACAGTCGTACAACAGCAAGTTCATGAAATAGATTTCCGTTAAATAGAAAGTGTGTTAAAGTAGGGTTCAAAAGCTTAATTATTGTCATTTGGAATATCTATACCCACAGTACTGTGATCCAACATCATCTTCAAAACTGCATCCATGTAAAAGAACAAATGTAAAATGTGTCTATACCATCTGTGCCTAAACTGAAGGAGATACAGAAGTATGATCTGCTGGATTAGGTCTGTAATCATTAATCATTAACAATGGTCTCTAATTGAACAGAGGAGTAGTTTAATTTCAGTCCAAGAAATCTTCCCAAAAAGCACAATACAAGCATTAACCAGACCATCTGCACAACACACACACAAGACAATTCTACTTGAGTTTTAAAGAAAAAGCTTTAGGTTTTGATACTTTCTATTGTAGATAGATGAAACACAAGGGGGACACACCATTAACAGGATAGGGACCTATGAAGGTTTGTGGACCGTGTTGTGTGAATGTTTTAGGCTTGAGAGCACACCCTGCAGGCAGAAGTAATTACATCTGCAATTGCAGTGTAACAGTGGTATGTTAACGGATGAATTGAATGAAACGTCACACAGTATCAAAAAGGTATGTGGCACCGGAACAGTGGACTATTTTTTTCTATGGGCATCCAAAGCTTTATTTTGTAAAGCAACTGAAATGACGGTGGAAACAAAATGACATTTTCAAGAAGAAAGGAAAAAACACAGTGCAAATAGGTTCTGATTTTAATACCTTGAATTTAACATGTTTATACAATAAAAACTAACCAATATACAATATTCTGCTGACTGATAGAAAATTGTATTTATTATATCTTTCAAGGTACATTCTATTCGTTTTTGTATTTCAAACACTTATTAACTTAACAATATTTTAAATAAGGACTTGATAAAATTAAGTGGATAAAATAATTTGAAATAGAATAAGTCGTTTCCACAATACAACTTTGAACTAATAAATAAAATAAATGATTTAAGCAATCATGATTGAGCATTTCAATATTGCACATGTTGTTTGATAGGATTCTTTCAAGATCAGTAGCTATATAAAACAAATCCATTGCCATCCAATTTTCATCCACAGATTATTCTAAAAGAATCTCCAACACAACCTTTCTGCTTCAACCCCCTCGCAGACACTCAAACAATCCAGAATCGTAACACTTTAATGCACATTTATTTTGGTTGCATAATGTTAATAAGAAACCTTTTACAAGATACTGTGGGTTATAAGAATAAGGAAAATGTTAAACTTCACAAACTATCAGGCCTCAGCTCGTGCAATACAATAGTGAAAATGTCACATATCACTATTACCATCAATCCCAGACCAGTAAGGTTCTTGAAGAAATTCAAAGAACATAAACATTTACTTTGATAAATCATTTTGTAGCTTGATAGCTGGGCCCAAATTGCTCGATGCATTCTACAAGTCCGTTTCAATCATTTTTAAATAGTACCAATAATCTTTAAATAATCCTGCATAGAAAAATAAATTAATTATGTAGTTAAATTGACTAGGAATTGACAGCAGACAGGAGTCTTCGATCATATATTTGTGTTTGTTGGACTTTTTCTTTTTCCAGTATAGTCTCTTTTTCACGGTGTAGTTTTGTCTTATGTTGTAATTTACAAACTGTCGCACAGATACAAATAATGCAGACTTACAAAATAAATCCAGATACGCTTACATGGCAAGCAGCTCTTTTCTCTTGGGCTTTAAAAGAATGTCCCGACGGTGTGCCATACCCAAATACACCAAGAGGAGGGGAAACACAATCTCATTCAAACACTATTAACATGGCTCTTTACACAAACAAGAAATAGAATCATTCCACATTAGTTTCGAAGTGCCGCCTCCCTAAATGAAAACAAAGGCTTTAGAGACCCCCTATACGCAACAGTGGTATGATCCAACAGGTAGTGTGAGTCTGCAGGGTTGGGAGATCCCAATACTGTATATTCCAGGGGGAAATGTCAGTCACTGATCCTGATAGTGTTAATTCATCCAAAATACTTTGATCCACAAAAAATCAAAGAACCCCTGTTAAGGGGTCATGATGAGGTCACTCAACACTGTTTTCATAACCCAATGATTTGGTTGGAAAAAAGAATGAACGAGTACCAATTTCATTAGCAGCAATTCTGTCTCTTAAGGGTGTCTCGTGGTATGATGTTATATTCATACATGTAAGAATGGCGTCAATCCCCAAAGGTTTGTAATTGCAACACAGACATTGATTCTCATACTGATACTATCTCACAGAAGCACTCTTGTACAGTTCTCCATTGGTCAGAGGATTTCCAGAAGGCACTTTTGTAATGTGTGTGTGTGTGTGTGTGTGTGTGTGTGTGTGTGTGTGTGTGTGTGTGTGCGTGCGTGCATGTGTGTGTGTCAGGGGTTGGTGTGAAATGAATGGATAAATAGCCTACATTTTACTCAGCTGAGTCTGTTCCTCCAACACCTGCAGGTAGTCAGGTGTACCTTGAAGTTTTGCTTTGAGTTCATAATACTCGCTTTTCCTCTGCTCCACCACTATCTTGCTATGGTTTCCCCCTATGAGAGACTTTTTCATCTTTTTGTCCAGTGGTTTCTCAGGGTAACGGATCTCAAACCCACTCATCCCTATACTGTTAAAATCCCTTTTGCTGTCTAGAAAGTTCTGAATAAACATATTGGAATCCCGACCAGGATATAACTCGTCCAGCTCGTCTATTGTGCTGAGTCTCTTGTTCCGAGGGTCTAGAGGGAGTGAGTCCTTATCTTTGTCAGCACTGTTTCTCAGGATGATCTTCTGCCTCTGTGAGTCGCCAAACTTAAACCCTGAATCCGAGTCACGGATTCCGCAGGTGTGGCTCTTGCTCATGTGCTCGATGGTCTGGGGGATAAAGGTCTCCCCTCCAAGGTCATCCTTCTTGCTGGACTTATTGTGTCGGCGGAGCTGAAGCTGCATTGAGCCACACTCCTGGTTCCCCATGCCTTCCTGGCGGCCCGCCGGCTTCTTGTTCCTCCGCAGGACAAAGATCAGTAGGCAGAAGGCCACAAACACAGTGAGGATCAGCACCACCAGAATGCTAAGGATCATGATAGAGAGAGGAACCGGGCCTCCGGGGGGGGCTTTTCCCACCCCTGCAGGGGACATGGAGGTGGCCACTGGGGTGGCGCTGGTCAGGATGAAGGGGGGTCTTGCAATGAGCTTGGGGCAGAGGATCTCGTTTTTCAGCAGTCGGAGCTCGATGTTGGAGAACTGGACTGGGGAGGCGCACTTGACCTCCTTGGCAGCCACTCCGTCGCTCAACTTCTCCAGCCACAGTTTGAGGGCCACCAGGTCACAGGAACATTCCCAGGGGTTGCCCTCCAGGTCTATCTGAGTCAGGGAGCGAAGCTGGTCAAGCACACCGCTTACGGGCAGGTTCATGAAGTGGTTGTTTTTGAGGTTGAGCCTGGCAAGGGAAACGCCAGCAAAGATGTATGCAGGCAGACTCCTCAGCACGTTGTTATTCAGGTACAACAGCTGCAGGTTTGGCATGGAGTCGAAAGTACCAGCCAGCACCTCTTTGATGGCATTATATTCCAGATACAGGTACTGGAGGTTGGTGAGGCCTAGGAACATCTCAGGGTGCAGCTGTTCCACCTGATTGCCATTAAGATACAACCTGCGTAGGTTGGTCAGATTAGAAAACACGCCCTTCTGAACTGTGACTATTTGATTGCTGCCCAAATGCAATAAATCTAAACCTTCGAAGCCTTGGAAGTCCACTGGGCTTATGTCTCTGATGTAATTGCCACTCAGGTGCAGCTTCTTGGCATTTTGAGGTTTGGGGATGAGATCAGCGAGATTTTTGATATTTCTCTCTTGGCAGCTGACACTAATGCCAAAGTCAGAAGGGTGGGCTTTGCAGGTGCAGGGCTGTGGGCAAGACAGAGGGGGGGTCCGGGTCTGATAAGAGACTATCGGATTAATTCTGCCTGGAGGTAAACCAGCTACAATGCCATTACCATAGATCTTAGAAGGGTTTGTTGTTTTAGGAGCTTTGGTGGCTATGGGTGCGATAGTGGTGGGGCCCAGGTTAGATGTTATCTGTCCGTTATCTGGCTGGGAAGGGGGCATTTTTACATCAAAGTCACTACCTGTTCCCATGGGGCATAGCTCCTGCTTGTTAGTTTCTTTCAGGAGCCTGCCGTATAGATCACTGGGGGTTTCACATATAGCCTCCCCAATAAAAATGTTATAGGGCATATTCTCAAGCCAGGCTTTCAGTGGTAACAAATCACATGTGCAATTCCATGGGTTGTCATCCAGCTGCAATTCCACTATACGTCCAATGTGTTCCAAAACACCAAGATAAGGTAGCTTTTGAATCCTATTTCCCCTTATATCCAAATGAGTCAGAGAGGCGAAGCGAAAAATGTTGTCAGGAAGGCTCTGGACGAGATTGTCATTGAGAATTAGGACTTTGAGCTTATGGAGTTTGTTGAAGGCTCCTTTTTCAATGTACTTGATCAAGTTATAGTCAGCCTGGAGGTATTCCAAGTTCTCGATCCCCACAAAAGTGTCAGCACGGAGTGCTTTTAACTCGTTGTTGTTTAAGTGCAGCTGCTTTAACGAACTGAGGCCAAAGAAGGCCCCTCCCTCTACGTTCTGTAATTTGTTATTCCCCAGCTGCAACGAGACTGCATGGGTGAAATTGAGAAAGGAGTTGGGGTAAAGGATGATCAATAGGTTATTTTGAAAATTCAAATGGTAGAGGCTGGAGGCTGGGGGAAGCAGCTGTGTCGGTCTGTACACAGTTATCTTCTCACAGTTCACATAGAGGACGTTCTCGATGGACATGCAAGAGCACACACTGCAGGTCTCCGCCGAGAGGTCAGAATCCAAGTCAGAAAATGTACTCGATACGGAAAAGGCCAACAGAACTAGAAGCAGCATTTTGCCTTTCATAAATCCCCCAGAAAACCATTTAGTAACCTTTGAGAGGAAAAGACAACACAAACAATCATAATAAATATGTGTTTTACACACACAGAAAAACAATATATTGTCATATTTGACCATATGATTTTAGTAGGCCAACTGCCATATCTATGCACAATAGCAATGTTTTTTTTTATATTATTATTGAAAACTTACCAATGCAAACTAAGCTAATGGTTTTATCACTTAAAACAAGCAGTCATTCACCACACCATGAAATGGCAGAAATATTAGAGATTCTAAAGCATAATAAAACAACACCATAAAGCAGTATAAGAATTTCTGAATTGTCAATAGTAACTTATTGTATATAACGCTAATGCAGGATAACAGAGAGATTGAGTAAAACAAAATCACCCTTTCAATAACCAGAATACACTCTGAGAATCAGATCTAATTAGCTTTCAAATTTCTGGGATAATTTCTCATTCTTTTTCATCTCTTTACTGTCTCCTCTCCCATAGACATATTCGAGTAATTTAACAGAAGGGGGGAAGATACTGCACCCACTGTTCTGATATCGTGAGCTGACATCGCTTGTGGCCCCTACAGTGTAGACCGGACCACGTCAAAATGAAGCAACTAAAAAGACGTACAGACACAAGCTTTTCAACCATGCGTAAAAATAACCAATACACGTACCCAAAGCGTCTGTAAATGAGTGTTCTCGTGAGGCGGACATTGGCAGGGCATTGAGACGTGATGTTCCCATTCAGCGTCGGTATCGCAGTATGGGCTCCGATTTCTGCCGA
This sequence comes from Hypomesus nipponensis, assembly GCF_054491055.1. Classification (NCBI taxonomy): domain Eukaryota; kingdom Metazoa; phylum Chordata; class Actinopteri; order Osmeriformes; family Osmeridae; genus Hypomesus; species Hypomesus nipponensis. The sequence goes on from NC_140361.1 coordinate 5,771,038, forward strand.
TGCGTCTCTTCCTGTCAGGCTCCACTTGTTTTTAAAAATGATTTATCTGATAAGGTACCCAAGGTTGTTGTATCTCCATAAAGCATTTCCGTTTAGAATGAACTAAATACACTGCGCCCACCTCCGCGTCAAGTCAGCGGGTACCGAGGACGAGTGGTTGTTGAAGTGACAGTAAAAGAACTCCAGCATTCTCAAGCTCGAGAGACCGAGAGGAGAGGGCAAGGGATGTAAATCGTACGGCTCGAGCCCTCCGTCCTCAGAGATGCTTATGCCGGGCGCGTGAAGTTGGCGAGAAACGGGTCAGGCTAAAGAAAACGGCACCCGATTCAGGGGAGTAGAGGAACCAAACCGAGTCATGTTTCCTCAGCTCCAAAAAGGCTTCATGTCATACAGAATAATTCAGTTCAAACGGCTTCATATAGCTGGTCAAATAACAACTAGTCCATTCTCTATTCCATGACAAGAAGGGGGGGGGGGGGGGGGGGGAGGAAATACTCGCTGAGATATTCACAAAAAGATCTGTGACACAGTGACGCGTAAAATGAATAATGCAGCTTTTACTCCTATGCGGGTATGTAGAAATGTCTCTCTCCGACGTCCAAATAAATCAAAAACCTGTTTTGAAATAAACCATAGTTAAAAAGGGCATCAGGGATCCGGGAACGCTGGACAAGAATGAAGTGAGTCTTGTAATAGCAACTATCCCTGTCTGTCTCATAAGTATGCTGCGTTACAGCTGCACCGAGCTTCCCACACGACTAGCGGGAGGAGAGAATGCAGAGATGCAGAGAAAGAGGAGGGGTGAGGGAGAGAGAGCAAGAGAGAAAACTACAGGGAGAGAGAGACAGAGAGAGAGAGAGAGAGAGAGAGAGAGAGAGAGAGAGCAAGAGAGAGTGAGCGAGAGGGAGAGATGAGGGGGTCTCATACACAAAAAAGAAAACTTCAGTCCTTGAAAATTATTTTAGAGATAGGGTTACAAGCTTGGAAATGTGTTTCTATCGCGACGCTGATCAACTGTGAAGTGGTTTTGTGCGCATTGTGTAACCTAATGGAGTCGAGATCATACGGTGGGACTGTTTGAGGATAAAACCGCTTACCTGACGATATGAGTGGGGTCTGCACAGGGCATTCTATTTTATGATTAGACTGTTTAAAACGGCGCGAAGCGTGAGTGGCATTCTAATGGGGTCCATTATTCAAGAAGGACTGCAGTCAAAGCGAGCATTGCCTAGGGAAGCGAGAAACAGTCAGTCGCGCTATGTAGTCGCACGTTTGTTTGAGCACAAAGCGTAGAGACGCGCGGTCCCCTACTTGGAAAGGGCTTTGACATCAGACACTGCGTGCCATTCAAACCTCACCCTAGTTTTCAGGCAACAGGTGCGCATATCATCATGTGATACCGATAATAGAATAGTGTAGAAATAGGCAACGTCTGTTTGGAATGGCAATTTAAATGCACCAGCTGCAAAATATCACTTGGGAAACGAATTTAAATGTGTTGCAGTAAAAGAAAAAAAATAGATATGATTCTGACGGTAAAATAATACATACATCAAACATCTACATTACGCTTTGAACTTGAACGTCTGTGCTGAGCCTGTGGCTCTCAGGTTGTGAGGAGAATAGGCTGTTGTAACAGCGCGAGAAGTTTATCAAGGACAGCGCCCTCATCTGGCTGAGCGGACGACATTCACCTGATTGAGGTATCTGCATTCCTGAGTCCTAACGTGTGAACACAAAGGTTAGTTTACTTATAAAGAATGCGCATGAAGATTATATTTAAGAATTCCTATCGAGTTGTCATTGCACCATATGCTTCAAAGATAATTAATTATCATTTTGTAGAGATATAGTCGTTAAATTAAGTTGGCTTACAAGTCATTTAGCTTTGGCAAGGCCTCGAAGAGAACTGCATGAATTACCTATTACAGTCAACCAGTTGGAAGAAAAATAAATGCTTAGCACGGCAGTAGTTATGCATAAATCGAGAGCGTTTGATATCTCATTATTTATTTAACAGCACATTCACTGGCGTGAGGATTTCTCCCATTTATTTCCAGGGCTGAAGCAGCTGAGGCGTACCCACAATAGATGACAGTCTGTTGTGGCAGAAACTGTAGCGCCACAGTCAGTGTATTATCATTTCTGTTTAACCGGGTATGAAATAGCAACTGAGCCCGCAGGGCTTGCTACTGTGTTGCTACAGTAGCAGGCAGTGTACCACGGCTCCTTTATAGTGACTGTGTATGCAGGCTAGTGGGCTACAGTGTACTGTATAAGGGAGGTATCCTGTTTAACAGAGTGACAGCATTTGCACTTGGAGTACAGTAGGGGTCGTGTTCATTACTCCCCCCCCCCCCACACACACACACACGCATGCACACCCTTCACTTCTTCTCTCTCCCCCTTTGATATGCTAAACACAGGCCTATTTATAACTCTCAAGAGGAGGAAAGAGGAGGTGACAGAGACTGATATCAAATGCCCATGTCTGGTAGGGAGAGGTCTGTCACATCAGATGGTCTCTTTCTCTCTTCTCTCTCACTTGAGGTACATCTACAGTGAGTGAATTCATTGTGAATTGTGATGATTAATATGTATATGATAATAATGTAAATGATAATGTGTAATGTTGGGGATATACAGACATGACAGGTGTTACGAAATGTTACTACTCTGTTCCTCTTCTCTTTCTCTCTCTCTCTCTCTCTCTCTCTCTGTCTCTCTCTGTCTCTCTCTGTCTCTCTCTGTCTCTCTCTGTCTCTCTCTGTCTCTCTCTGTCTCTCTCTGTCTGTCTCTCTCTCTCTCTCTCTCTCTCTCTCTCTCTCTCTCTCTCTCTCTCTCTCTCTGTGTCTTTCTCTCTTTCCTTGGGGCTCCTGAATGACTCTTTATTAACAGACAAAATGATACAGTGTGTTCAACATTCTTATTTGTGCGAACTGGCACGTATGAAATATTAATTTATGTCTAACGGGAATAGATAGCTGCATTGGCAGTTTGTTTTTCCTCTTATAACATGACAGCTTGTAAGGAAATTTACTTGGAGTGGGCCAGGCTTTCATTTGATGAAATACGTAATGATTGTCTGCTCTCATCAGAGTCCTGTGCTGATGGAATGCCCTGATGATAATGTTTGCTCAGAAAGGTGAAGCCCCCTATGTAAATCACCTTGGAGGGTGTGCATATTTTACATAAAAACACGCTCACACACACACACACAAGAACACACCAACACACACAGATTCACTGTACACTTAGCATTTAGTCTCCCTCCCTCAGGAACCAACAAAAACACTTCAGTCAGTAACTTCAGAAAAACAAGCACAGAAATAAGAAATACATCCTTGATTTGATTCCCAGTTAAAGAATTACACCCCCCCCCCCCCCCCCCTGCTTTTCTCCTCTTAACCACCTGTCAGTCACAGGCTAATCCCAAATGCTGGAACCCCGCTGTAAACACTGTGATTGGCAGCAGTGGTGGTACAGTATGAGGGTAATGAGAGTAGGACATGACAGAGATAAGCATATCAGACCCAACAGATCCCACCAGCCTGAGAGGTAAGCCCACAGGGAATCATGAGGAGGAGGAGGAGGAGGAGGGGGTCGTTTTGGTGTCTGAGGCTGGAAATAACTTTGATCTACAGTGCCACCAACACATAAACAACCAGAGAGTGTCCATATCCTGGTTTACCTCACCCACAAAAATGCATTCTGTACCCTTTCTAGTCTTTGTTGAAGTGTGAGTTTGAAATGTTTAGGGAAGCAATGTCCTGTGTTTACAATTTTTTAATCATTTCATAATAATCCTATTTTTAAATTGTTGGGCTTGTTTACACCAACTCTATCTGTAAATCAGTGAGTATGAATCTGTCACTCACTGACTCAGAGTAATGAGAGGGCATGACATTTAAATCTTGTTCCTACTTCCTTATGCCACCGTACAACTCCTCTCACACACTACATGAATGAAAGGTTGCCTTCTGCTAGTAATAGATTTGGCACTCTGACATTTTCTCTTCACCCTAAAGGTAAAAAGAGGGATTAGTCCATCCGCAGGCCTGAGTCTCCAGTCGACGAGGAGGAAAGCCTTTCTTTGACATATTGATTCAGAGTTATTAACTTGACTGTATGTTCCAGCCAGACTAACCCCCACCGGTTGTAACCGACTTGTCTCATTACAGTGAACTGGAGTTAATAAACTTGTTTTGATTCTCACCAAGCCTCTCTTTCTCCGTTCGAAGGCAGCGGCGTCACAGTAACGTATGTATCTTCCTAGTCTGATCCACTCTGGTTTACGACAACAGAGGCAGAATTCAAAATGGGATTTATGGGCGTAGAAAAGCTTTTCCAGCATCCAAAACCCCCCAGAAACCCACTGTAGCTTGAATCATGTTGAATTATGGATCTCCATATGTCAGGAGGAAGTGTGACTTCTTTGAAAAGCGGCAGCAAACTAAGTTTAGCACAACAATGTTAACTTCTCAAAGAAGGCTTGCTGTGCTTCTCTGAAATTGGATCTTTGTTAGGATTGTTAATGATGAGAGTGGCATATATATAAGATTCAATATTGTATATATCATATATAATGTGTACATTGTTTGTCTCACATTTGTGTCTCACATTCAGGTCATCGGGGTAAAATGAAGAGAAGTGGAATTGAGAATAGACCACAAGAGTCTCCTTGCCTGTCAGATCCCAGATGATATGCAGTACCTGGTGTCCTCATTATTGGTTGTTTGGTCTATAGATATAAGTATCATACTGACTAAAACATACAATGAAAGCATGAACATGGCAATGATATTGAAGGGTAAGGATGTGATGGACAGAACAGCATCAGGATATGTAATTGTGCCTTGAGAGGTCAAGATATAGACGCATACTAGAACTGAAAGGCTGTCACTTGGCTGGTTTCAAAGATGTGACCAATGGAATACATGCCAATATAAGCCCTCTGCACTGCATAGCATTCGAGGATCAAGTGGATCATGCGTTTCCTTACAAAACACTACAGTAACCAGACGGTACCCAGGCATGGGTTTGTACACATTGCATAAGAACTTCCTACTGTTGGTCCACACACAAATAGAGAAAAGTATCACTGAGTGAGCGTAAATACTACTAAACAATTGTATGTAAGTAGTCAGTATTGGATGTATTTCATTTCATTGTAGTCTGTGCTGTGTCATATCAGTTTGAAATACTCTTGCCTGCCAGATGGATGTAATTTCAAAGACTTTTTGACCGTGATCTGATCATTCTAGCATTGTGGCCAAAGGGACTATTTAAGTTATATAAGTTCCTACTCATCCTCAGTCGCTATATCCCAGAATCATGCCTACAGCAATGCCATATGCTTCAAAATACCATCCAAATGTAAAGCTTTGGAAAAGACAGCTTTTTCAAAAGCATTATTTATATGGTTGGAATTATATGTTGGCACAACAACAATCAACCACTGTTTACTGTTCTATAAATAATGTCAACTACTCTCTGGAGTTGTAGTTCTAGCTGACAGATGACACTTTAAACATGTGAATCATTGGAACTACAAAACAGTTGGTGAGATTTTCATTTTGATGTTTGGTTCTCTCTTTTGTTTAGTATTAAACAAACGCTAAAGCTTGTTTTCCAGCCTGTTTGAACTGACAGCAGAAGATCTTTAAAAATCAAAACCTTCTTGTGATTCCGCACCCCTCAGCTTTGGGACACTGTTGAATGTGAACGTAGCAGACTGACTAGGGATCGGGAGGATGTGTGCAGGGGTCAATTTGGTGTCAAACATCCTCCCACTGCTTAAAACACCTTGCATTGCTACAGTTCAGCTGCTGATTAGATGGGAAATCATTTGGGAGCAGAATTGAAAATGCAGTCACAAGGCTATGAAAAGAAATCCAATCATCTTTGAAATCATTAAACACAATTGTTCCATCTAGAGCGACAACAAAATATAAGCCTTATGAAGACAGTTAGAAATGCATTTGGAAGTGAGAATGTCAGCCCCAGTGGTATTTATGTAAGCTACTGTGAAGCGGAGAGAGCTGGGAGAGAGGATTCTGGGTACTGGCACACCTGGCATGTTTTGTGTTCCATGGGGGGGGGGGTAATAACCATAAACATATTTTTAATCAGTGCTGTTGTTGTGGTGCCCCAACACAGTCTTCAGTCTATGTCTTAGAAGTGGCAGATAATGTCTGGAAAACACAGCTGCCAATAAAAAATGCAACATTTACTGCAGTGCACCATGAACCGTCTTCTGAAATAGAGCAATTTACTCTGTGGGCCACCCAACATCTTCCCAACATCTTGTTTTCAACTGTTACTCATGCTTCATGACGGAATTGCCAATTGACATAACTCATGGAATTGCAATGCATCTGACCAGACTATCAACAAGTGTGCATGGTAATGTGGACGTTTAAAATGTCTTCTAGTGTCATCTTAGTCGAACACAATATTCATCTATTAATGTTGTGTAAAACTGGAACATGTATACAATTTTCACCACAATCAAAGATAATTCACCACAGCCCTGCAGAGAGAGATGCATCTTTGTTATTTACTCCTCAGCTTAGTTGCAAATGATATATTTACAAAGGCTCTTGTTGTGGTCTCACTCTGGAACCGAACTACACAATCATTCCCACCCAATTGAATGTTTTGATATCATTTTTATAGAAACGGAGATCTGGTGTCTTTGTGATGGTGTACTTTCTCTCAAGGCCAGTGAGACAAGTCACTCACAAAGCCAGTTGCTCCAAGAGGACCCCTAAACAATCGCAGAGCTAGCTGATGACATGGCAACTGACGCTGGCGCAACCATGGTAACTGGCTTTCAAGGAAACGAGTGTGGCAGGAAAGTTAGGACATGCATTATCAGTGGAAGCTCAGAGAAGGACGAGAGGCAGGGCCGCTCCCTCCTGCTCCTCAGACCTCCTCTGTGCACGCGTCATGAAAAAGAAAGTCGAATGCTATCTCTAGACGCAATGACGATCTGTTTCGTCAACTCTAAGGACAGACACCCTTCTCAACCCACCGTCGTGGACGTGGCACATGAGAATGGAACGCCCAACGTGTGTGTCCTCTGCTTTCTTGTTTCATACCGCCACCAGGGCATCCCTGTTGGATGACTGCTAGGCTAGACCAACCGATGGCGGAGCTGGCCAGTAACAAGCTTGCTCCAAACGTCTGTGCTCTTATGCTGCCGCCCCCTAATTGGTGCCTACCGCACTGGAGCGTGCAGTCACGGTGGAAGTGTTATCCATACAAGGGAAGGTGCTCCTCTCTAACCCTTGAGGACCCCCCAGCCCAGCCTAGCTGCCATCACATTGGGCCGAGCTGCAGCAGAGAGGATGCCTCCAAGCCTAGAGGCTAACAGAATAATTTGGCCATAGTTGGATTCAGCTGACAAATGTGGAAAAAAAAACCCTATGTTAGAAAGGAAGGTGTTCTAGTCCAAGACTGTCCGAGGTCATATTTCCGCTTGCAAAATGAAATTAGAGCCGCGAAACTACACAACTCGCTTTGTACATTATGAGCGACATCACCGCGGGCGTTCAATCATGGGGTAAGTCTGTCAAACCTTTTGTTCTGTTTCACCATCGTGAAACAGCCGAGGGACCCGCATTCACAAAAGGGATATGCGTTGTGCTTTCCTGTCAGGGACCTCACTGTGTGTTTTATCTCCTGAGAACAATCACCGGAGTGAAAGATGTGAGGCAAGGTGAGAGGCCGTCAGCAGCCCACCTGGGACGGCATCTAACGCTACGTCACTTCGATGTTGACTTTTGTGGCTGACACCGTAATAAGCGTGGAAGATGTGAGGAAGAGCAACGAGTCTCGTGTGTGTTGCGTGAGCTCGCTATCTATCAGCACCCCCTGACAGCTCTTTGATGGGAGTTTTCGGAGTGATTGAGATATCTCAGTTGTGTCAGGATGAGATGGTTTTACGCACACACACGCACTGTACACTGTAGGTGGGGACACAAATCAAAAATACCACTTTCCCTTTGAGGAGCATGTGCATGGAATGTCTAGTCAAAAGGTCCGTTTAACCGGGACTTAGTCTATCCAGTGTCCCCTGAAACCCATACATACGCATTAGTTCAGCAGACCAAAACCTTGTTGTCAGGCAAGATTCAATACCATCCATTATATAAGCACAATGGCACATTTGACGGTTATGTATTGACCCCAAAAATATCAATCTGCCATTCCCTTCACAAAAGCCCCGGCAAATGATCTGTGCAGAGAGTGTCACATCCACACGTGTCTCCCTCCGACTGCCCTTCTCTCCAGGTCAGATCCATCAGATCAGGCTGGAGCCACTTGGATGATGGCAGGTTGGGGGTGACATGTGATACTATGAGGACTCAAACCCTGCCACTCCTGCAGACAGACAGAGAGACTCCACCCTGCAGGCCCAGGGCCAGCACCAGCCTATAGTATAGTTGGATCGGGATGACCATAAATGTTTAACTATCCTTTAAATGGCAGAGGAAGGAAGGAAGAATAAGCTTGAGTGCTCGCTGCCGCGTCGGTCCATACAGCGAGCACCCCTCTTGAGTTTTGTCCGCCTAAAACGTGACGAGCGAGGAGCTAGTTTGTGTGTTCAGCCCGGTCGATGAAGCGCGCTGTCAGCGTCGAGGGGGACATCCATTGGGGGACCCCGAATCAATCGACGGTGGGCATACGATTTCATCCGATCGTCCCGGGTGCTCTGTATGCTCCCTGGGTTTAATTAGAATCAGTTTTAAATATTTATGGTTGATGTCCCTACTGTAATCCTGGGAGGAAACAGGATAAGGAGAGAGGGAACCTGATGACACCAAACACACTCTCTGACAGCTTCAAGCTGCCTGCCCATTAATTAATTACCCTGATGGGATGGGGCAGTTTATTTTATTTTGCTTGTTTTATACTTCTTCGTGTGGTACTAAGTGGTTGTGTGTTGTTTTTGTTGTTGTTGACAAGGCAGTAAAAATATAAAACTCCCCCCCCAAAAAAATATTAAAACTCAATGTGAGTTTTAAGCAGGGGAGTTATACTTTCTAGAGAGAGGTAGACAATGAGAATAAAAGGGAGTGAGATAGAGAGGGAGCAGAGATGTATTAACCTATTGGCTGCAGAGGAAAAAGATTGAAAGAGAGAAAAACGCAGCAAGAGTTAATCAGTCAAAGAAAGTATGTGGAAGAAGTACTGCAGGCAAGACAAAGAGGGAGAGAGAGATGTATAAGTTAGAGAGAAAGACGACAGAGAGAAGACAGGGTCACGGCCTTGACTAACGCGTCCATATGGCGGTGAGGGTGGGAGGATGCTTGGCGGGGGATCGGGGGGGGGGGGGGAGTTGCTGCATGAATATGCATCCCTTCTCCGTCAAGTCTCCAGCAGGTTCACAGCCTGACCATTAGGCTGGGGGTAGACACTTAACACAGATCACACACACCATTTCACCTTGCCACATGGGGGCGCCGCCCATGTGTGTCTGCCCAGGGTCATCTCTCTCTCTCTTTTCATCTTTTTTCTTCCCTTCTGTCTCTCTCACTCTGTCTCTCTTGTTCTCGCTCTCTCACTCAGTCTATGAAAAACACAAAACACTGCTTAGCAGGGGAGAAATAACCTGAGTTGGAAGTATCACCAAAGTAAAGTAAGTGTTGAACGCAGTGACTCTCCTCCAGAAACAAAAAGTTTGGTTTGAAACCATGTCAAGGCCCATCAAGGGTCAAATCATTTCGCTGAAGCAAACCATCGGTCCTCATAAGATTCAACTGGTGTGTGTCAGTGTAAGTGTGTGTTGATGGATAAGGACAAGGCTGAAGGTCAGAACAAATACAACAGCTGTCTCCAGAGGCGGCCCCTCTTTACTGTAGGCACTGAAGACAGCCCCCCCAGGAGGCCTCATCAGGAAGGCCAGACACAGAGAGCTCATCCCCCTTTACAGTCACTTCATCTAGAGGACTTACAGAGGGGGTTTACACAGTGTTAATGGAAGAGGTCATCGTTGTACTGTAGACACCAGCAAATTGCAATTAAAGACACAAACGATTCAAGTTTTTGGCTTGAATCATCTTGGCTAAATTGTGGCTCTAATGTTCCAATCTGTGCTTCTCCACCATTCATCACCAGAAGATTGCATGGCTTAATAGGGGATACTGGGATGAAGTGAGTGTTCTTTGCACTTGATCTGGATGTCGTCACAGCAAATAATATTCATTAGTATGCGCTTAACGCAGTGCAAACGCAGTGCAGCTGTGGATGAGTCTGTTGTTGATCAGTTGTAGTGTACCCCCACCTGTTAACGCGGGTGACAAATCCCCCCCCCCCCCCCCGCCCCCCATCCCTCCTCCCCTTTGCTCTCCTGGGGGAGCCAATCATTTGTCTCAATTTGACGGTGACACCAGTTCAGCACCGTACCCTCCCAGGACGGCACTTCTCCGCTGGTGGTCGCTCCGCTCTCCCTCGTCCCCCTCTCCACTCCTCTGCCTCACTTGCAGCGCTGTCTCTACTGTCTGCTTGGGAGCAAATTAATCTATTAATATCAAGAGGCAAGTTAATCACATCGAAGAGGGCCGCGCTGAGGGATGTGCGGAGGTGTCGCGACCGTGTGACACAGGGAATGGACTGAGGGGCTAATAGACTGAGCCGAGGCCCGGCAGGAAGGGGTGAGGAGGGGGAAGGAACGAGGGAGGTAAGTTGAGGAGGATGAGTGAAGGATGAGGGTAATTGCAGAGGGAAGAGGAGGGAAGGGCTGGGAGGGGGGGTTGCTGGGGAGGGGGGGGGGGGGAGGGGGGCGGGGCATGCAGGGCACGGAAGGAGAGACCAGAGGGGGCTGGCCATTTATCTGACTCTGCTCATTTGGCACAGCAGCGGTGGCAAAGTCAAGTTCAAAGGCATCCCATTTTCAAAGCATTAAGATGCATGGTTGATATTACCAGCTATAGCATGTTTGAATCACCTCCAAAATATGTTATTCTAACAATATCTTTATGATAAACATTACCCACTTGGTTTCAGGGTTTAGCTATGTGAAAAGATAAACTGCAGGCCTTTGGTTAAGACTCTGACAAGGTGGTGAAAATATATTTTTCATGCTAGAATGTTCAAGTTTGCGATGTTGCATACAAAACCTTCAGTCAGACTGTGAAGACACAGGTGCTCACTTGAACATCCCCCATGTCCCAGGAGACTGGAGTTTCAATCACTTTTGGGTGATTTTGCAAAAGTGTTGTTTATTACCCTCTCTCTCTCTCTGGAATTGCACATGCAGCAAAACAAGGAGCCTCTCTCTCTCTCTCTCTCTCTCTCTCTCTCTCACTCACTCACTCACTCACTCACTCACTCACTCACTCACTCACTCACTCACTCACTCACACACACACGTTAATGCAGCTGTTTTGGAGACTCACAATTCAGTCCAATTAAAAAAACTTTACGAATGAGAAAAAACATTTTCTCTAAACCTCAATCCTAACCCCTTTCACTAAAACGTACACTAAAACGACAACTCCAAATTGAAACCCTTAATGTAATTGTAACCCAAACACTAATTCAGACACCAATCCTAAACTCCCCTAGAAACGCCATCGAAGAATGTCCTCACAATGACATGTGTCTTTGTTACCTATTCTTTGGGGGGACATTAAGTTCTTACAGCATAATAGCCAGTACACAAACACACACTCGCTAACACACACAGACACACAGCATACACACACTCATAGACACACACACACACACACGCAAAGATCCTTTTTCCAATGGCAGTGTTTACTACAGTAAAAAGATACTGTACATCAATAATCTGATCCTCCTCCTTGTTGTTTTAGGGGCTTGGTGGTGTGGTGAGCTAGTAAGCCAACACCTCACCTGGAGGTGTGCATGACCAGGTGAGGCGTATGACATGTTTATTCACGTCAGCGACCCCTCTCACCCTCCTGTCCGTCTGGTCACTTAGCGTGCGCTTCACATGGAATATGTAAGGGAAGCTCAGTCACCCCTTCTTTCAACCCTCCCACTAGGACACGCGCTGTCTGAATTATTTACGACAAGTCGCTCCTCCGGTTAAACTTTAATTTGCTTAATTTGAAGTTTATTCATTTCCCCCCCTTTAAAAAAAAAACAGCAAGAAAGAAAGAAAAAAAACAGCTAGAAATGGTCACTCAAATTGTGATGTTTGGGCTTGTTTTGGACCTCAAATTGTGATTTTTGGGATCAACCCTTCGGTTGAAACTCTTTTTTAATGAATAATTTAAGCAGACAAGTCAACAACAGATTGACATTGTTGTTTGCCACAAAATCATTGTGATGAGACAATGTGCACAGAGGCATAACTGTTTTTAAAAATTAATTAACATTAAAATTCAGGTATTATAATGAGAAATTGGATACTGGCTGTCCTTGCAAGAAGAGAATGGAAGGGCACAAACTGTATGTTCCATGTCTTTGATACTACACCAACTTTCTGTTATTAAAGACATTGCATATAAAAGGTTAGCATCAAAAATCAATTATTTACTCCCGAACGTTACAATGCTTTTCTTGGTGACGTCTGTCTGATGAATGGCTGGGTATCCCCCTCAGAGCAGGAGAGAAAGAGATATACATGATACGAGCATGAGTAAGAGAGGACAGGCAGAAACACAGTGCCAAACAGACAACAAAAAGAAAGATAGAGCCAAAGAAAGAGAATGGCTCTAAAAAAAGAAGAGAAAGAGAGAGACGGAGAGAAAGTAAGTTAGCCTCTGTGTGCCAGCCAGTGGCCCCTCAGGGCAGGTAGTGGTGGTAAATATCAGCCAGGGCACAGAGATCATAAGAGACCACATATGTGTTGTGATATGTTTACAAACATTGATCCTGAAAAATCCCGGCTAATGCATATGCTATCTCCACTGACCTCTATCCAGTAACACCCATCTTGCTGCTTGGCGTCCTCTGAGAACTACAATTGGCCTCTTGCTCCCTTTCTCTTCAGACAAAAATGTTTTGAATGAATGTCCTGTTTAAGGAGCCGCCGACATCTGCTCTCTCAGAATGGATTAGTGAGTTTGAACCTCCAGTTGAGTGTCAGTGGAGAGCGGAAATTGAAAAAAAAAATCCAGTAGAGCTCTCCATTGTTCTAAGTCATGTTTACTGATAACTCATTGGCTTTCAGCCTCCACACACACACACACACACACACACACACACACACACATACACTCACTCACTCACTCACTCACTCACTCACTCACTAATGCACGGCCTGCATGCCTGTACCTTCACGCGCACACATGAAAACACAAACCCTGCCCCGAGTACTCTTAACAGAATGTCTGGATGACAAATGCAAGCACTTAACAAACAAGGTGTTGCATGCGCACTGTTTACATGAACCACTTTAGGAGCCAATGTCTTCTACAAATGATCCCTGAACCCTCATGTCTATGCTGTCAATATGATATGTGAAGGTGGGGGTTCGTTATGCTGATGGAGGCATTGCTCCGGGCCTCTACCCCCCTTTCTCCCTCCTTTACTCCTGGGGGGCGCGGGGGTTGGTTTGATATGCGTCTGCCTGCCTCCCCAATCTGCCCAGTTGAATACAAATGATGACCGATCCCTCTAGACTGCGACCCTCGTACAGCTTTATCAATAATACATCAATAGAGGGTGAAGGCATCAATTTGTCTAATGATGAAAAACATGCAAGGGGTTTCTCATACAGTTTGTAGACACCGCTGGAAGATTTTTTTTTACACATACCGATTCACCAAACGCCATGCAATACTTTCAAGCTGATAATCTATCAATGTGCAGTACCTTCCATCCAGCATCCAACCTAATACCATGAGTTGCTGACACATTTTCAAGTCGAAATCTGCATATATATATATATATATATATATATATATATATATATATATATATATATATATATATATATATATATATATATATATATATATATATAGTATGTATATATACATACAAACAACACCAGCGGTGGTAAGTAGAACAAAGAAAGTTCTTTTATCACTACTGTTAAGTAGTGTATATGTATACAAAATTATACATTTGTCTGCATCTGTATGTGCTAAGTTCTAAGAATGACCTCCTGAAAATTCCAAGGTTGGTGAAAAGTGTTGGACAGCTACACAAGGCTCAGTGGAAACACGTCTTGTGAATGACATTTCCATCAACCATGAGTCCTTTCTTTTCAATCATCATTGGCCAGCTCAGATGAGACTCAGGAGAAGGTTATCCTGCAATTCCGGGGGCTGTGTTTTCTCATGGAGTCACCGGTAGTGCTAAAAATGATTGCCCTGTGGCACTGTGAATAGACAGCCATGGTGCTCTTTCTGATTTTGAAGAGACAGAAAAGTAGAGAAGGAAAGAGTAAAAGTCATAACTTTTTCTCCACTCAGTGACACAGGCCCCCTGGTGTGTCATCTGAACATACTTAATATCCTTAACACCGCCATGAGGAGTATTAGGGTCTTAGATCTGCGTTTCATACTGCTGAAAGAAATGGAAATGCACCTTTCTAAACTGTTTTGTGTCATTGATAGTCGTGGGTGTTTGCTGTGGGGGAATTAGTCATGGTTAGTTGCATATGATGCCTCAAATAAATAAAAGTTCCAAGGGTGGTACAATAATGACTGATTGTTAGTGCAGATTTTTTGGTCATGCTGTGCTATGAAGTGCGTGCCGCTTACTGTGCATGTCTTGCATTTCGGTCTCTCTATCTCCATGTCTGTGACACTGACACTTTCATCTTTCGTTCGTGGTACCTCTTGCACTGTACCAACTGTTAACATGGTGCCTCTGTTAATTGCATGGCTGCACAGCTGTCCTTCCTGTTTTCTCTTTATCTAAATGTATTTCTTTACATTCTTTAATGTCTAATAAAAACGTATTCTAGCTGAAAGTTCAGTTTAAAGTTTTTACGTTATCATTTTGCACTCGCTACCTTTTGGGTTTTAATCTTGTATGGAGCCGGGCTCCCACAAGAATTTCAGTGCCCAGTGTTACCTTGTGTGACCTGTGCAAATGACCAAGAACATCCTTTAACACTCGATCCATCCATCCATTCATCCGTCTATTCATCTACGGTCTTCCTATGTCTGTGGTGCTCCCACTCTTATTACCAGGCTGCATTGCAAAGACCCCAACAACTGGTCTGTCAACACTGTCACACCTCCCCCAGTCTATTCAGAAGCTTTTTTTAATCTCTGCTTGATACAGTCTCCCTTTCAACTTTAAGATCAATACAAAATAAAGCGAAGCAGTGAAGGCTGTCACAGTACAGTTGCTCAGATCAAACTAGTAGTAGTCGTATCTCTACTTGGGCCATGTCCCCTATTTCAGTAACGTCAAAATAAATTGCACCAAAGACAGATTCTGGAAAAAAGTCTGACAATGGATAACAGATAAGACAAGCTTATGTACTGTGACACCTTTACAAATTCATGACATTTCAGTAATTGATAAACACTGCCCTAAGTGTACAGGATGGTTAAAAAATAAATATTCTAAATCTATAACCAATTCTAAAGACCATTACTTTCTGTCAAATTTCAATATCAAATTTCACTTCCGACGTTCTACCACTTGGGAACGGATATCTAACAGTGCGTGAACCCATCTTCGGAAGGAAAATAAAAATACCTTATGAACAGTTTCACCATCTGTTTCACAAAACAAATTCACCTTTCCCATTGGTTTTCCTTTTTCCCTATTGGCTGCGCTTCATCTGTGGGGTTGTATGAAGGTAGATTGTATCTGATGCTTCATTAAATCACTGCTGCAAATTCACAATGACATCATGCACACTGCAACATTACCGATGGGGGCAAAAATTATCTTTACGAGGAAGGTTTGAGTACATGAGAGCTGTAACAACTGAATGTCACCTGCACATTGTCGGAGTAGCAAAAAGCACATGACCCAATAATGACCTCAATAATCTATTACTTTCCAAATCTATTTTTCTGACTTTACGCTATTGTCCATCAACAG
Source organism: Hypomesus nipponensis (assembly GCF_054491055.1). NCBI lineage: Eukaryota > Metazoa > Chordata > Actinopteri > Osmeriformes > Osmeridae > Hypomesus > Hypomesus nipponensis. The sequence continues at coordinate 5,787,031 of NC_140361.1, forward strand.
AGAAACCAGAAATCCATCAATGCAGTTGACAGTATCAACATTCCGCCAGGGCCCTCATCGTCCTCAGCAAACATCAGGACTTGAAACGTTGACAGAAAGTTGCAATACATTGTCAATTAGGTTGGTCACATTTGATTGAAGAAATAAATCCTGTGAGGCCTCAGTTGATTTGTTTTATGATAGTGATAATGCTCTCTGGGTGAGAGTATAGCATGGCTACGGTCATGGCTCAGGGAAAAATGTGGTCATTAGCATGTGGAAGTCAATGTTCATGATACTCAGTCCCCATGCTTTGACAAGCACATAAAACATGAACACCTCTAGATATCTCTTTCTAGCTTGCTCCCATCTCTCTCCTTTTCTTCCTCCCTCATTCATCCTTTCTTTTTCCCTCTTAACTTCTCTCACTCAATCCTTCTTCCCATTTGCTTTCCTCCTCTCCCTCTCTGTCCTGTGTTCATGATCTAATGATCTACCATAAACCGGTATGTTTATGCCCACGGGAGTGTTAGCCTCCAATCACAAAACAGGCGACCGTAAACAACGTGGTTAACCTCAGCACCTGGAAGCATAATGCTCCACTAGAAAACAGAAAGCTCTGCAGAATGAGGAACCGGCGGTGCAATTCCAGCAGACGCCCTTTAACGGTGTTCCTTTACGGGCCCTCGACATAAAGAGAACTCGCAGTAAATGACATGCAGGAGTGGAGGATGGATGGATGGATGAAAGGAGGGGTAGAACCCATTAGAAAATAAGACAAGTGTGCATAGTGCAGGTAGCCTACAATACGTTAGAGAGACTTCATAACCAAAACAGATGGCAAAGACAATTATCCTACTGAAGCTCACATTTGTTCAGACCTGACTTTGCAGCCCGTGACAGATGAAACAAAAACACCCGGTCTCTCGTTTTCTGTTTCTTGATTGAATGGAATGGATTCAGATAAACATTGCTTTGGCCTCCATTTTGCACTCACAGTGGAGAGAGAGAGACCTTGTGTGTGAGGTGCAAGCACAAACAGAAATATTTGCAACCATTCTTTGAGCTGTGCATTCTTCAACTGGAATCTCCACTTAGGACGCGCTGTCAAAGCCATTACTGCACCAGGCCAGAACATAGGTAATATAATAGATTAGCGTTCCATTAGCTGTTTTCTGATAATCTATTAATTTAAATGTCCCAAAGGGGGCAAATACAGTTTTTTAAAACAAGCATCTGCTTAATATCACTGCAACCCATGCTCCTGTAGGCTGGCCTATTTGCTGTATATGCACCAAATATACTTCTCTTGAAAAGAACATGCCTCAAATCCCTGTAGCCTTGTCTGTCAGTCCACCCTGCATTCCCCCACCACCCAGCCCCCTCCCTCCCTCCCTCCCTCCCTCCCTCCCTCCCTCCCTCCCTCCCTCCCTCCCTCCCTCCCTCCCTCCCTCCCTCCCTCCCTCCCTCCCTCCCTCCCTCCCTCCCTCCCTCCCTCCCTCCCTCCCTCCCTCCCTCCCTCCCTCCCTCCCTCCCTCCCTTCCCTCAGCAGCATCAGGACCACAAAAGCAGCGGCCTTAAGTGTCCTTCTACCTGGCAGGGCACCACTTCAGACAGTGTGTCAGACAATCATTTTGGAATGTTCAGATCCAGAAACCCCTGGAGGTTTTCCTCACACGTCTTGAGAGTTATGATAAAGCCTATCCGAGGCACCTAGCCACATACGGTCCAACTGCCCTCCTGTGCGTTTTCCAACCTGCGCATGTATAGTAGGCATAGCCATACGAGTGTCGGTGTGGTTTGAGCAGCAGCACCTATGCAGATGCTAATTTTCTATTGTTGTCAATATGTCACCCGATGTACTTATCTAAATGTACTCTTCAGAGGCTAATTTGTCATCCGACATATTTCAGGAAGCTTGTGATAGCAGTCTCGTTTTACTGCTCAGGTTCACTGAGCAGCTATGATCGCTGCTAAATGTTATTTGATACAACTATCAACCCCCCACTCCCCTTGTGTGGCAACAGCAAGGCGCACTGAGGGGGAAGTAGAGCAAATCAAATTGTCATCCCGTATGCATGATCGCCCTCCTTGCCTGCGCCAGGGCACACAGTCAGACTTTCCACACAATGAAGCCACAACTCAAGAGAGTCGAACGCCCCGCGGGCCATCAAAGACAAAACCGAGGGCAACGAGGGTGGGGGGGTAAAATAGTTTTGATTAAGAGTGCAGCTGGAGTTGTCGTAGCGTGACAGATGGGGAAGGGGCGGAAGGAAAACAAGTATTCAAAGCTTACTCGTTGTTGAAAGTATGGTGATAAGAAAGCGTCTTGGGCTCATTTAGGCATGGAGGTAAGCACTGGAACATCTTACTTTAATTGCTTACTTGCCAGAACATCCAACTATTTTGACTGTCCAAGATGCATATGACCAGTTTTAATTGAGTTAGAGCCCTCATGCGTGCATAAAGGATACACACTAGCAGGCCACACACTGGGATGGATTACAAGTAAAGAGTTGAGTTATGGGTGCTGCAGGAGTTAACTACTTGCACTTATTCCAGGCGAAGGCACAACCTGCCTGTTCGTTTCAAAGACAGCACAACCTGATTGTTGAGTTGAAAACATGCAAAGGTACGGTAGACAAACTTCAAGGAATATTGAATCACCATTGTCGACAGAACGACCACAGAGGCGTGCAAGCTTAGATAGGATAGTTTGCAACAGTTGGACTTGGCACCGACATCTTCAAGGGATCGCATAATTCTACCATTCATGGCACAGGCTAAAAATACTGTGAGACCTAAACGGCGTGGTTATATCGGCAGCTGTCATCATGAATGTCATGAATTACAGTCTGGCTCAATCTGGCTCAACTGAAGGGTCTGAGATTCCTAGATGTACAGTACATGGCTGTTTGATTATTCCATGGGCTTTGTTTCTGTGTTTGAGCAGCAATTGATTGAAATCCCAAAACCTGCCTTGGCCTGAGCTTTAAGGTCACATCTGAAACCTCAGAACACATGAATATTCTTCGATCACAGGCCCTGATTAGGCAAAAGCATTATGATGTGCAGCGCATGAACGAGAAAGTAAATGGGTTTTTCTTTTTCTCTGCCCCTCTTCCTCCGCCTCTCTCTTTCCCTCTCTCCTCTAATGTGGAGCGGCACAGATTGTGACAGGCTGGTTCACGGCCGGGTGAGAGAGAGAGAGAGAGAGAGAGAGAGAGAGAGAGAGAGAGAGAGAGAGAGAGAGAGAGGGGGGGGGGTCAGAGAGGGAGTACGACATGCATGTGAGCCGTATCACCGAAACAAAAACCAAAACGAGACAGATGAGAGGAACAATGTGGCTCAGAACAGAACACAACATTACAGGGGAAACAACGGAAAACAGAACACACCGCCATGCAAAGCGACCAGGAGTAACAGGGTAGAGATCTCACAAGTCGTTTCTTTGGCAGCGGCCTTTGTATTATCTAGGGACTGTATAAATCAGACATTAACAGGAAAGATATATGAGGAATGGAAATAACCAGACTGAATTTGAACCTTAGTGGGGGCAAGCCAGGAGGGACTGTCACCACGGCAGCAAGCTCCTGCACATTCTGTAAATAACGTCAGTGGGCTTCTTCAATATTATATGACTAGGCCTGCATAACACCACAACCAACCGTATACAGGATAATGAGAGTGATCTGGACCAGTGCAGTGGGACCCTCTTACTTGAAGTGTCAGCATATTCCAGTAGTAAACAGACCATATTGGAATACAGAGACTATAATCACACACACTCCATGCTGACTCCAAAAGAGGCTTTTCAGATTTAATCTTAGCATCTCCCATAAGATTATTGGGTCTGTATTTAAATTTGATGCTCCTTTCGTTTCTCCCAACATGTTGAGCTGCTGGGCAGGGAGAAGCACCACAGCACAAGGCTCAACAACACACGCTGTGCATGCTGGGAAATGACACACTGCTCACTAGACAGCGCTGCGGTTACTTCCTGTCAATGTTGATCTCCATGGAAACGCTCAAATCCAGGAGAGAACAAAACTGTGTAAACATGTCAAATGTTTGAGTATTTGTTTGTTTTTGTTTAGCTGCTTGTTATCACCAAGTTTGAAGGAATTTCCGAGACAAAACCTGCCCATTTATTTTTGTCATGTTAGTGTGTTGTGTGAATATCCATTATCCAATTTGGATATCCATCCAAATAATTTAGAAAACTCAATACAGTATGTAATATCACACTACAAGTATTAGAGTCTCATCGATACTTTTACCATATGTGTGTGAAATGATTTACTTATAGAATAACCCTCTTTAATGATTTATTTTTACATTTTAAAAAGAGTAGGTTTTAGCACTGAGGTTCAAGATGCAGGTACTGAGACCAGATGTTGGTGTGCCTACACATATGCAGGTGTTGGTTCAACTCTTGAAATACAGGTGTGGAAACTCATTTCCAGTTAATTCACCTCTAGCCTCAGCGCGTCTACAACATCTGTGCCCACTGAATCAGACTCAGGAAAGTATATTTATTTAATTATGATTTGTCAGATTCATGAATAAATCAGTGGCACAAAACGATTAACAGATTGTATTATATTCCCACCCCCTGCATGCACACACACACACACACACACACACACACACACACACACACATTCACACACACGCAGAAGCAACCAAAAACCAAACAGTGCAAACGTCAAAACAAAAACATTTCTATGCCCACATAAGGCCTGATGCCTGATAATTGTTCTGTTGTGAAATAAACAAGCTGGCTGCTTCCCCGGGAAGGCAATTACTAATCCCACTTAGTCACTTTCAGAGTTTAGGGACTCAGGTTGAAAATGAGAATCTTGACATGGCCCATTTTCACTCTTAAATCAGAAGGATTGCACTGTTAAAACTCATCTCTCCCTGTTTATCTCCTTCGGAGTGAGGAAGAGAGAGAGACATATTATAATGAACACATAATGCTTTCAAAGTTCACCGTTTGTCTGACTCCCTGTAGCAGATCATATGTCTTCAGACGCATACATTGTTCTACTTGTTAATTAGTTGTTAAGAAACAAACAGAGAAAGCGGTTTCCTGACACGTACCCTTGTCGGCAAACATACCCCCCGTTTGATGCAGCATTCATTATCTCCCTTCCCAAAGAAAAAACTTTGTTTTTGTCATAACAATAATACACAACGACACTAACAATAGTGAATTATTTGATTCAATAAATAACAGTGCTACAAAAACAAACAAAAAACATAGGCCTACATTACAAAACAATTAAGTTGTCAATTCCTCGCATCGTTTATCATTGACATAATTAATGTTGCTCTTTTTTGCTAGATTTTTCTTCTGTCCCCGTATCCTTGACACTGTTTTTGATACAGATTACACAATCAATGGAGACTCTCCCCTCCTCGTCCGGAATAAAAAGGGTGAAACCAAGGAGAAATTGAACAAGTTGCTTTGGTGTTCGCCTTCTTGACAAAACAGTTAGGGAGTGAGAGGGTTTAAAAGTGATAGCACGAGGCATGAACTAAAAACAAAGCTCGGCCTTAGACTGTTCGTCCCTTCTACCGAATAAGACGATGAGCAATGTATAAATAAAGATGGAGAGCCTCGATTCACATTTCCCCATCCCGGTCTGTCACTGCCTACGATTTTACAAACTCTGATGTTAAATTTAACCTGACAAGCGTGGCATAAAACTTTTACAGCCTTGTAAGCGATCTAGCCACCACACGAAGCCTGTTTTATTGGCAGGATTAAAGTTGCATGACTCGCTGTGAAATATGTGCCGTGTTGAAACCTGACCCGTACTTGTCAGACCACCGTCCCCACCGTGCAGCATCACATCAATGATCGTGATATATGGAAGGTACTTGTCTGGGAGCACGAGGCAGACGATCCTGTTCAGCTAAATAACACCCATGGCATTGTCCCTCATGAGAACATGGGCTACTTGAGCTTCAACCTGATTTCTGCGTGACACTGTGGAGCGTGAGCAATTTACAGCAAAAACTGTTCTATGGCGTGATGGGAAACACACAAAGGCCTACAGGTATTTGTCTCGGAGACATGCCTAAACAGAATTCAACTTTCACTTTGGTAAATGCAAACCCAATCTTGATAAATGATGTAAGCTTGTGACTTACTTGATGCAACTTAGTTAAAAGTCAGCGAGCCATAAACTGCGACAATTCAAAAGGAAAGCTAAGGTAAAAAGCTGTACAAATAAAGATTATTTTTTTGATATATTTTCTAATATTTCAAACATATGAAACCAACCTCCATGGCTTTTTTCAAAAGATTCTAGTGTTTAATTATTTTAAGAGTACATAATAGGTGACTTTTTGCATGTTAAATCAGGCTGTTTGACTGATCTTAGACCATAAGGCCATGGGCATTTGAAATTGTGGTGGGGTTATTTGTACTTGGAAGATTATATAGACGCGGAGGTCTGTTATCACAAAATGATGAATCCCAAACGCCCCAAAGGTTCTGTTGACTTTTCTCTATGATATTTAAATACCATGAAACATTATGACATAAGATATTTCATTCCCCATGTTTTTTTCCTTCTTTGAATAATCACAGCCAACCAAGGGTAATTGTGGTCTCTCGTAAGAAGCCTCATCTGCAGGTTGAACGCAGAACAGCGTTTTCTGATAAAGGGCAGAGCTTGGAAAAGGTTGTGATGTTTTAACTTTGAGCAGAGATCTTGGTTCACAAGGGTGAGCTGAAACATGACTGCAGTGTTCCCTTGGTGATTGACACATCCTTTATCATGTTTGAATGCTCAGCACAGACCTACTGATTTAATAACACAGTCATCATCTTATTCAAAGTTTTGTTACAGAATGTCATGAACAAAATGGTACCATATTGTACCGTAGGTTCTGTGTTCTTTATGTACTAAAGTTGTGTTCTGTTGATTTCATAGAAAGAATCATTATGTTCAGTGTAGTTTTCAGACTTTAAACACACTAAATACAAAAGACACAATAAAGATTTCATATAATTTTGCTAATGCTCAATACATGTTTAGTAGTGTTGTAGTTCCCTTAGGGAGCTGATTGTGTCTTTGTCCATTTATTTATCCTCCAACAATGTTTCCACTGCCAGTGCAGTAGCAGTAACAGACAGGAAGTACTGTCATCCGACTGTACCGAATTGCCAAACCCAAACACGCAAGCCTCGCTTTCTTCCTCATGCTCTCTCCCTAGCTGTGTCTTTCATTCTCCCTCCCACTCCAAGATGCATTGATTACACAAAACAGACATTTCTCTCTCCTCAGAGCAAACAGCCCTTTCATTATTAAGACTCAACACCATTGTTTTCTTAGTGTGGACAGCAAACTGGGATGTTGAGGTGAAGCCTGTGTTTTGATTGAGGGGCTGACACAGGGCTCAAGCCAAACCACACAGAAAGAGGGGGAACTGTCATTTGCGTTGACATTTCCTTATTTTTATCCCATTTCGTAGAATGAATCAGGATGTACAAGGACAACACTTCTCTTTCAGGGTAGCTTTGCCTGAGACTTGTCTGAAAGTCACTCCTAGACAGCCCTTTAGAAATCCTTGGGTTTGGCAAGAAGGAAAGGTTAAATTACCCTGAATTCCTTTTATAAGGTTAACAAAGTTTAAGATGTTTCTTAAATGTTGAATCATTTATTTTACTATACAACAATTACAGATTATGTATCACGGTCACAGTATTGAAAAAAAAAACATTGTTAGTGTCTCTTTCTGCCCACCTCTAACCTTAACCCTAACCTAGCCTTACTTTTGAAGTCAAAAGCTGACACATCGATGTTGTCATTGTAGCCTTTTAAACTGAGCTTGGTCAATACATGATGTTTATCAGAAAGCCACTGTTCAGCTAAGGACATACAGTGCAGTAGTTAAACTAACGGATAAAAGTGAGACAGAGAAAGAGAGAAAAAACTGAAAGCGAGAGAGACGTAGAGAGAAGCCTATAAGAAGGGAGAGGAGAAGCGCAGATGCAAGGTTTCCAAATCCCCCCCTTACCTCCTTTCCTCATCTGTAGTTTTCTTTGTCCCTTTTCCTCCCCAGAACGATTCCTCACAAACTGTGACAATCTCTATTGGATTTCATGAGCCTTACAGTGAGGACACAGAAATGTTCATTTTAATCACTTTTGGCCTGCACTCCTGGATGCGTGTGTATCTTTTATCCTGTTGCTAATGCCATTAGTTTGGTATTAGTGGTGTGGGCAGGGAGGAAAATCTCTTCTCTGTCCCATCTCTTGCCTCTGGACCAATGTGAGCCAGTCTCAGCATGTCACACTGGACGCTTACAGTGACATGGGAAATATTTATAAATACATATAGGGCATGTACAAGGGCAAACACATATGTGCTTTTTTTGTGGGTGGGACATGTCCCATGTATGATGAAACCAACACCCCTGTATGTGTGTGTGTGTATGTATATATATATATATATATATATATATATATATATATATATATATATATATATATATATATATATATATATATATATATATATATATATATATATATATATATATATATATATATATACATACACACACACACACAGTATAATATATATATATATATATATATGTATACATACATACAGAGGGAGAGAGGGAGACTTTTTTGCAAACAGGACCATTGGTACGCCACAACGGTGCCACCACAGTAGCTCTCTTACATAAGTCCTCTGTCTCTAATCTTGTGGGTCAGTGCAATCTTGCACACAGACTTCCAAATGAGTGGACCGTGTTATGCATCTGCGTCTGGGAGAGGGTCTCTGTACGCACAGCTGGGTGGACATGAGGCGGATGTGCTGCGCTGGCCTTTTCGGACTTGTGTGCGATAATGATGGTATTGTGTGTGTGTGTGTGTGTGGGTGTGCGTGTGTGTGTGCGTGCGTGTGTGTATGAGAGTGTGATGACACTGTGTCTTGCTGCGTAAAGGAGCCTCTGCCTGAGGGGTCAGCTGGCTTCCCTGAATGCTGAAATAAACAATGACCATATTATCCTCTCTTTCACTGTGTGTTTGTGTGTGCTTACAGTATGTAAGAGTGCTTGAGGGTTTTGAACTGACCCCTAACAACGACATCTGCCATCTTACTACAAATCTTTGTATGTGGATGTGTTGAATGTGCGTGTACAGTATGTGTGTGTGTGTGTGTGACTGTGTACTGTATGATAATCAAGCTCCTTCCCAGCAACCAATCACTGTTTATGTAGGTTGACTGTTGACAAAAGCTAATCAGTTCTATGGGTTGTTTGTACTTATATCAGCCTATTGAAACAAATCCATGCTTTAATTATTATTTTTTTATATAAATCTTAAAAGGTGAAATGCAAAACAATACATTTCAGAAAAACAAATTTAGAGCAAGACATTTCTCATCTTTTTTTTGTGCCATAAATGATTATTAATTAAACCAAGTAATTACTTTTTCCACAGAATTATTGAAACGTTTTCTAGCAATCATGTAATTTGATATGAATCGGTCTTGAATTTCTGGAAATAGCACTATTATCCATGTTTGAAGTCCACTGGAATACATGCGGCCATATCCCCGGTAACCCAATAATTGGTATCGAGTGGATGTTAATCTGACATTTGGGCCTACTATGTCAACAGTGTGCCGTCTTCATTTGTAGAATTGGCTTTTTCTTGTATAGCTGACTTTGACACTTCTACTGCAATTGTCAGGACATTAAAATGGGATTATATCCAATGTTGTGCACAATGTGCAGACATTTGTGATTCTGATTAGGAATACACATTTTGATATAGACAGGCTATGTTCATTAGCGCATTTTTCATGCTGATATTTTATGACATATTGGAGTAAAATAGTCGTTCAATCAAAATGTTCCCAGTAATACTTTACTTCAAGTTCGGACTTCCTAAGCAACTCCTTTCTGATTCCATTATACACACGGTATATGTGTGTCGAAGTATAATGGATAACTCCCTTGATGGCACACTCATTCATCAAAACACACAATCGGAAGCACAAACACATGTATAATACCTATGGTATTAAGACTAACACTCATGAAGGAGTTTTGAGTTGTTCCATCAAGGTTTCATAAAGAGGAAAATGCTCTTCTCTGTAGGTTTGTTTCATATACAAAACAACCAGACCATAATAAGTTGCTCTTCCATTCTCTTTTCCTACCCCCTTTCATCACTACCAGCCTGTATCTTTGCTCCATGTTAGAGTCTACCAACAAAACACAAACTGTTGTAAACACATCTACAACTGTAGTTTTCAGCCAAGGATATCACACAGGTGTTTTATGTAACGTTTTGAATATAAATTACGAGACACTCACTGTATTTTCTACCATCTAAACATAATTACCATCTCACCAACCAGATGAGCCCTTAACTCTGCTCTTTCCAAAAAACACAACTCAGTAACTCCTAATTTTCTTCCGGCATGCAAAGTCAGCATGAGTAATCAGCTATGAAAATAATTTTCCTTCGAAACTTGATTTATTTGCTGCATCACGCCGCGGCGACGGGTTCCTTGATCTCTGCTCGGCCAGAGCTCTCATCCATCACCCAGCCAGCACCTGTCAGAGAACTCCACTGCTGGTGAATGGCTACACTGCTAGACTCCCTAAAACAGTTGGAGTGTAATATGGAGGCATCGCTGTGTGTGATTTCAGTGGACTATAGCTGGATGAATCCAGAGACTCCAGGGAGATTCACCATTGCTTCTCCTAGTGTACAGTACATGTGCCAGCAGAGAGCTACAACTGAGGTGGTTTATACTGTTACTGCACATGGTGCTGAATGTGAACTATCTATTGTAGGGCTGTATTGCTGACCGGTCTCTTTGACCAGTCTTTTTGCATTCAATATCCCATCATATCCTGAGAAACTCTCTCGTCTCTCGTATTATTCTTGTGTTGTTCGAGAACGGAACCAGTGGTGATTTGGTTACTGCCATGTTGCCAACATCCAAGGTCTCCCTGGATCTTCTCTCTCTTACTAATCCCCACAGCTCTACTATAGGAAACGTTCCCTGTCCATGGTGCTGAACCCAAACCTCTGACACTGGCTCATTCATTATGATACTTTCTTCCTGCTGATTTCATAAGAAAATGATCTTCAATCGCTGCAGCAGCACAATGTCAACTTTGATTATCTCGCTTCTACAGTATCGCAAGTGACCATTATAAACAATTAGACTGTAGACAGGTCAGACTTGGGTTTCACTACCTCATGGGCTTCACAGCACATTACTTTTTCTGTCCCCGAATCTGTAGATATAAACAAACTTACCCCCTGAGGGAAAAGGAAATCATACCTATTAAGAGCTAGCCGGACAGAATATGCTACTTTGAGTTTCATCTCAGTGGACTTATGTTGTGAAAGTCATGTGGGAACTGAACTATCTTTGTCAACACACACTCGCACACACACACGCACACACACACACACACACACACACATCAGGCTGAGTGTAATTATCAAAACCAATGGTATTTAAATACTTCTCTGAGTGCTCTTTGCCACATTCCACATCTTTGGAAGAAATAGCCACAGTTACAGAATGACTAACTTCCCAGAGACAACAACACAAAGGACATAGAAACAACAGACAAACAAAACAATAAAGCATAAGCGACCCAATTTATTGTTATTTGCCTTATTTGATAACATTGTACAGCAGTTTGGTTGGCATTGGCTGTTTTTAAATGTGCTTTATAAATAAACTGAATTTACTTGATAAACAAACACTACAATGATTCCCTTTGAACAATGAGAGAATCCTCTGGTGTACGCTGACACCATCGCCAGCGAGAACACTGATCAGGAAAGGGGCAAACCAGTCATTTCTCTGTGTATTTAATGTGTGAACCACCTTATCATCAACATTTCACAAGCAACAATCTGTGTTGACTGGTGCAGACTGGAGTACAGTAGTGCAATTTAATCATTCTGGTCGATGGCTCGCCTGATTTTAAGCTGTGTCAGTTGACTGTATTAGCATTGTCTGCGAAAGCCTATTTGTGTATATCTAATGTAAATGACACACACAATTAAAACAACTACACACAAAACACAGACAGACACTATCAAAGTCATTGTGCAAGTGTGTCTCAGCACACTTCCTCTGCAACGAAGGTTATTAGGATGTGTAGCACCGTTTGACAGAGTCTGCGGTCCCTCCGGCACTGAATAAATATGAGCCAATGTCACTTTTCTCCTTAGAGATTTCCTGACAAGGCTGCCAAACACACCCAGTTGATACAACCTGACACGTGTCACTCTGCTGGGAGAGCCAGAGTCGATTAGGGACCTGCACACTTTCTTCTGTTGCCTTTCTCGGACTAGAGGAGGTGACTGGACTCTTGCGTTGAAAGAGTGAAAATCCAATCTATTTTAGTGATTTTTTTTTTAACCTTTGTCAAGGGACATTGAATGTGAGAATGGGATGAAAGGATAAAATACTGACTAAAACCCAGGTCACCAAGGGGACAAAGTTTGACCACAAATGACCTGCACAACTGAGAGTGGTCACTTTTAGCCCTTTTCTTGAACATTTCTTAGTGTTGGCATGGTTACTCATTCCTTCGCACTCCAGGCTCTTCTGTTGCTCCTACTGGCAAACATATGTACTCCATGGCAACGCTACGGCTGGGTTGGTTGTCTATTACTGCAGAGCAGATAAATCAACTGCATCTGTGCTCAAACTAACTTAACTTGATTTCTCGGCCTCATCTGGCCTTTGATACATAATGTGTGCAAAGTGACTGAGGGTGAGAGAAAGAGTGCGACCTAGAGAGAGAGAGAGAGAGAGAGAGAGAGAGAGAGAGAGAGAGAGAGAGAGAGATGCTTCAACATAATTTGTATACGTTTTAAATAAATGTTCGACCTTTACTGAAATGAAATATACAAATCTAAGTTTGAGTCGGGTTCAGTTTAAATTATCTGCTTATTGTCACATTATGGTAGCCTGGCTCTAGCCTGGTCCTAACCAGACCCTCGTACATGTCATTTGTACAGAGGGTCTGGGATTGCTCCATTGACAAGCGTTAACTTCCTTGAAGGTGGGTCCTCTCTTGAAGTTTAAAACTATTGGATCTACCCAGAGCAACTCTGATCTGCCATACCCAATCGCAAGCGTTCGCCTTAGCCAACTCCTTCACCACTACTGTAACAGAGCTAGCTGCCGTAGCTAGAAAATCAAACTGTTCCCAACTCCGTGGGGAGGAGGGCCACAACATCATGGCCACCAACAAAACTCAGCAAAACTTGTTCTTGCTCCGGCTTTAGTTTATAGATGTTTGGCAGCTAGCTCCGTACTCAACCGTATCCATGTGACTCCATGTTTACATCATGTGATAACATGTCAAAAACTGTTCATCAACACTCTGTACCCCCCCGATACAGACACACACACACACACACACACAAGTTCCGCTGTGTTTTAAATAAACCTATTATCCAGGGTAAATCTGAAATAATTGGATACGTATTTTGAATTTGAGCTGTTTAATACATATGAAAGTTCCAATCTAATCTGAAGAACATTGTATTCTTGAAAACCAATCTTTGGAGAGATTAACCAAAAACTACAAATCATTTCTAATTAATTTGAGAAGTGAAAATAAATGTTTGAATTGACTTCAAAGTGTCATGAATAGGAATCAGTAACACTTCTGAACGAGTTAACTTTGGCATCCTATGGCAAGAGAACAAATATTTCTGGTGAACTTTGAAATCCACTTTCTATCTTCCCAAATGCACTGAATATTATCCCCTTCCCAACTTCCCAGAATAATCTCCTCAAGTGCTCCTCCAAGTTTCTACTCCACTCTTTTTTATCTGTCCCATCTCCAGTGCTTGTGTCACACCACTCTGACTAGGCCCCTGTTTTAACTGCCTATGTTGATGTAGCAGAAGATGCATCAGACACTAGACGAATGCTTCTGTGTGAGGATCAGCTGTAGTGACAAGGCTGACCAACAGAGAAGTCTTCCTGAAGATCACATAGCAGTCACAGAGATGACACTGGTCATTAATTGTGATTTCAGAAGTGATTCCTCTAAATACACACACACACACAGTCCTTAGGCAAGAGTATTGTAGTTCCAAACAAAATAAACTCTGTTGTAAGAAGGGAATGGTCTTATGGTGCGGTGTCTTGTTGAGTGAGCTGGCTGCCCACCCCTGAGAGAAGACAATGCAAAGTTGATGTTGAGACTAAGCCCGCTGTACATCATCTTTTCAAGGCACTACTATAAATAATTCATCAGACAAGACTCAAACTTGTTAGTGAATGAAGTGGAACTGCCGTTTTAAGCTAGATGAACGAGGTTATGCAAGTTTTTACTTTTATGTTAATGTTGGCGATAATGTTAAATGTTGATGATGATTGACGATGTTGATGATGTCACATGCACAAGCACTTCTAGCTACTGACGTCAATATTCTTCCAGGCAATCACAAAAGCAACAGCACTGCCTTCATGCTTAGTTTCATAAAAAGGGTCTGCGTTTCGAAATGTCTCAGTCAAGAACCTGAGGATAGCTCGGAGGGACTTTTAATGGCTACCTTCTGTTCTTTATATCAATGGAAAACATTTCAATTCGAGGCACAGTTGAAGGAGTCCTTCAAGGACAGTCTGCCTTCACAACGTGTAAATATAGCCCTTTACAATTCCAAGGCTGTCCGAAGACTCTCAGCGAAGGGAACATCATCTCCAAAAAGAAAAACATTTCTGATGTAGACTAAAACCACAGAATATACATATATTATTTTTTATCACAAACTGTACTGTACCAAACAAGACACAAAAAATTTAAACTATAACATGCAAAAACATTTAGTAGCAAATTAAACATTAAAAACAGTCTGTCTTTTGAGTCCCAGTTTGCTGTTTATTTAATTTGATTAAGTAAATACTTTGTTGGATGCAATTGTCTCAGTAAGGTCTTTCCATACAAAACCACTTCATGAAGCAATGCCTGACTCATTGTGACAATGGTGCAAGACGTCATAAGTATTTTTACCTTTAGGGCTATCCCTATAATGTTTCTAAAGAAATGACCTACACAATACACAATGCCCACGGCCAGTTTCCTCGTGAATAAGCCAGCACACTTGCACTACATGTCTCGGGTTCTTATGACTCACACACAGAGATCCATCATTTGTTACTTCGTGTCCACATAGTCCTATCTTTATTGCTCTGCAGTGTACCACACTGAAGTGTTCTAACTACAAACACTGACAGTGATTTTCGGTGCTGTTTGGATTGTAATTAATCAGTTAGCAGGAGAGTGATGCCCTCTGGTACTTGCTAATATAGCTGCTGGTGCCATGTTGGCACCGTTTAAGTTTAATTACCAAACTATTAATCTGTTCATAGGTAGCCTTTGTTAGCAGCACGCTGTGTGTGACTCAGATACACTCGTTCCTACAGCTGTGTTGTGCTGTCACATGCGATACATCATTTATCATACACTGAAGCCCTCAGACTGCTCCAAAGAGTCTAGCTGAGTGTAGTTTGTGAGCATCTAGAGGCAAAAAAAAAGAGAAACTGCAAAAGCTGCTTCTCGGCAAGAGTCTATGTTGACACCAACGTACAAACCTTGTGTTACAGATCTGTTGTGTCTGCAGGAGTGATAGGGGGACCACACCTGAGCTTTGAACGGATGATGAAAGTCCAGTAAACATGTCAGCCAATCACTGCCTGGCGGCAGCGTGACCTTGTTTGTTTCACAAATGGCCTGTTAGTAAGATTCTTTGATCGTGTATAGAAATAAGCGAACATGTGTGAAGTGTTATAAAGTTTACCCAGCGACAGCAATTCAGAGGAACCGGTCTTGGTGATATGCTGGAGGTGCAATCGACAAAGTGCTAAAGATTACAATGTCCCTTCACCGTCTGCCCGAGACAGATAACTCCTGCTGTTGGAGAAGATTAACAGATGGCACAGAGCCAAACGTGGAGGAATTAGTCTGCCTCAGAGCCTATTGATTACTGAGAACATATCTTTTGGGCTTACAGTGCATTGTTTGGCTTTGAAAGGGCAATAACTGTGGTTAGTCTGTGCTTGAACATGTTATTTTTCCAATGTGCTAAGATTGCACAAATCCACTTTGTAGATGTGTTTCTACTTTCCAAATATGCCACATTTTTCACATGTTTAACTCAGGTGATAAAGGTTAGGGTTTTCTACATTTAATTGGATAGAAGGGATTGCATTTGCTGTGCTGGCAAAACAAAAATTGGGCCCTATAGATTACAAGCATAAGTGTCTTGCGTTGCTTGTCAGCATCACTCCTTCCTCACTTGTCCTCTCCAGGATTCAGTCTCAGAGTCATCTGACTCACTAATTCAACTGAACACCTCCCATAAGCAGCACAGCTATTTGATGACATAGGTAGGCGGTATTTATCATATTAAACCTGGCAACACTCTGCCACCCACAAACCAACACACTATGATGACACAAAGCCACACATGCCAGTATATGTATGTTTGTATAGGTCACACAAATGTCTGACATGTACAGCACTTATACATGGAAAGCCGGCCAAATGCTGCTAAGAAACTGGGTTTAAAGGAATCAAATATGTGCAAGTCCTGTGCCTGACATGTATGCACATGACCCACTGTCTAGTTTTAATGGTGAAACTGTGATGTGTCGGACAAAAGTACTGATGGATTCAACAAAGACTCGCCTTTTTTTCCTCTCAGGTTAAAAAAGTAGAGAAGGTCAGAGAGAGAGAGAAAGACAGAGAGGGAGAGAGGGACAGACGAGCATGAATGGATGTGAAGTGGATAAGTGTGTCAAAAAGTATGTACTTTTACCAAGTTTTTCTCTTTTCAAAGTCTTTTATTCAGACGGTACTACTGTAGCTGTATGTGTGAGAAATAGCAACGATTAGCATTATGACAGCCCGAGCCATACGGTTTTGGACTTGACACAGGTCTGCACTTAACACAGGTCTGCACTTAACCCACGCTCAATCACTTCTGATGGTTTTTGTGCCACACCCACTCCTACTGACGCATTGCACCCGCCCAATATTTCAGGCAAATACATTGCATCCCTCTGCCGATAGCCCTGCAACAATATTATTGCCAAAATGGACATGAACCTGTGATTTGTTAGAATAAGGGCCTGTCTGGTCACTTGATTCCAGGACATTTAAGTGAAGTACGAAGATGTTGCAAATTAGCTTTTGAAAGTTGTTACCAAAACAAGATCAATATTGACATCCCTTGAAGTTCAATTTCAGTAAGAATGTGTACCATTTAAATAATATAAAGTGTAACCGCATAGACGTTCTTATGTAACGACATTGTGCTACTTAATGTAGTAGGTACATGTAAGTTCAAATAAACGTAACTTTTAACACTTTTAATATACCTTTTGTGCATCTTCAACTCACTCATACTGACGTGAAGCTCCTAACCAAAGCATTGTAAAATCCGTCAGCAACTGTGGTTCTGCGGTGAGCGTACTATTAAGCAGACACACACTGCAGCCCTTCAGTTTGATGGACATTTTCTCACTTCATCATTGACCTCCTTCTGCTTAGCCAAGACCACGTGTGTTCTCTATGCGTTCGACTCAACTATGGGATAATGCACACATTCAAATGGGGCTCTCCTTGCCTCCAGGAGAATAGCTCTGACACATTTTCATATAAAGTGTCTCCTCAGTCTGCTTGTATTGCAATGGTGATGGTTTATATGCCTGATAGCGATGACATTGCTGGGCATTTGAGACTGCGAGGAACACTGAGCTGATAATAGAAGCAGAATATAAATTGTAGACTGTGTGAGATGATCTGTGGGATGTATAGTAGGTTTTGTTGAAAACCAGAAACAGACCCTACGCAATTTTGTTAATACATCATTACACTCAAGAGTGCTGGTTAACCAACTAGCTACGTATGCCTAAGATCCCAAACATTTATGATATATATTGCGTGCTTTCTTCAAAACACAAACGCTAAGTTATTCCCATCATAAACTCAATTTCAAGTGTATATGTGATTTTAAAGAGGGCTGTATATTTCTAATATGTGGTATGACTAATCAAGCCTGTCGTCCAAGCATGTTGCTTTGCCCCAGGCAAATGTGTGGAGGTCATCTTGAGAACCATTTACGCTGTGCCCAAAGAGGGGCGCTGTACTGCGACAACCTTGATCCCTTTGTGGCAGAACAGTGGGTGACTGTGAGACTCTAAGGCAGATTATTGCACTCCCACTCAGCTCCACAACCACTGTAGTCTCTGCCAGAATGTTTTCATCTTTGTGCCGGGCGCAATGCCTTCCCTCCTGGGCTGAGCAAGGTGCCAAGGGTCCCTGGGGCATCTACCCACGGTTCTCCTCCACAGCAATTTGATCAACGCGTCTCAAGTCGTGGGTGGGAAGACTCATTGAGGCAGTTTTATCATAAATACTTTCCTTTTTCTGCAACACAGCCTCTGTCTGCACTGCACTCATGGCTTTTGTATAATTTCCACTGTTGTATGCAGGAAAAAGAGTATTGTTTGATTGTGTAACACTCATCAATGATGGGTCTTTGAATTTGACACACAACTGTGATATCCTCATTATCGTCCCATTCTTGATTACCAGATTGAGTGAGCTGGTGAGGCTTAATTAAGATGGTGGTTTGCTGCAAACAATAGTAGAGATTGAGGCAGCCGTTTTACAAAATCTTAAACTTATCTGGGCTGTATCTTTGAAAAATATAAGATGAAGACCTGGTCTTAAATGTTCCCAGGTTTCAACAAAAACCTTAAAATCATTTAATTTGTCCTCCAGTATATCCAATGGTATCATGAAGATACAAAATTATATATATATATATATATATATATATATATATATATATATATATATATATATATATATATATATATATATATATATATATATATATATATATATATAACCCTTATATATATAAATATATAATTATGTTGCAAGGAGTCCTCTAGAAATGGTAGAATTTAGCTTTTATTTTCAGTACCAGCTACAAAGAAGCAATCTCTTGTCATCTTCACTGCAGTGAGGGAATTATTGAGATTTCCCAGATAATTTAACGCAAACAACATGATTCAATGAGTATCATACCCCTTTATTGTTAAAAAGTGTCTGAATCAACACAACTAATAATTGGATTGCAGTTGTTGGTGTTTGTCGTTTTTACATTAAATCAACTCATTTTTTTTTTGTTTGTTGGAAGTTTCAGAATGAAAATGGTTGTGTTCATTGCTCTTGAGCACAGTCATGGAAAGTCATGTAAAATGAATGACATGAACACAACAGTTCGTTTGGTGAATAAACAGAGGAGCTTCATTGGAGTGTTCAAATGGCCACGACTAGATACTACTATCGTGTCTCAACAAATTGAGCCAGAATTCGAGTAAATGTGTCTGTATAAGTATCAGGTGGGACTATAAGCTTTAGTCTTTAGTTGGTTTTTGTGGGGTTTTTTTAATTTCCCATTTGTATCAAACAAACTACTTTTTTTCAAATGTGTTCAAATTCAGACATGCAAGTTAAATTGTGATGATAAGTTTACGCTAATGATAATAGCCTACAATTACATAATAATGGCTTATAACAACATGCTATTATAAGTGACGCTTGATTTTAATTTGATTAACTTCGTAACAGAGAGAATGATTGCAGAATCAGTCTCCATGCAATGCAAGTGGGAGTGCTATAGAGACATTGCAGCTCTGCTCAAAACTTTTTTGCACTTTGTCCCCTTTCTCTTTTAGTGTTATATGTTATGTGATTTCATCAATAATGTCAAGGCCCAGTGCTACCTTGTGTGATATGTGCAAATTGTCAAAAAAAGGCTTTACCTTTTAATATAAATATATAAGATTTCAGCTCAATATCATATTTTGTAAAAATGAAAAATAAAAGACTGGGAAACCTACCTACCTTGAACAAAGCATTCAATGATTTTAGCCTAGACCCGTTATTTACAGTGCATTATGTTTGTACTGCAGTAATGTACAGTATTTGCTCAGCTATTTCTAATTAAAGCAGCACGTCACCCAAGTGTATGATGTTTAGTACTTGCCCTACACATTCTATACAACTAATAACAGAGATTGTTTGGATCAGGAATAGTTTCCTGTTGATTTTGCAATGTAACAACATAAATGCATCCTAGGTTTGTTTTGGTCAGTTTGCTTTGGCAACCTCTTTATGATCTAAAACTACCGGTAAGCACTCAATTCCACAAGGGAATTGGTTTGCATGCAGCAATTATGCTACATTGTTTGAGTTCCCTATTTTCTGAGTTCCACATGATTGAGGACAGAATATTTGATCTCCCCACCCAAATACATCCAAACAGGTTTGGAGAACACACACACCATACCCAGTTCATATTTGTATTTCTTAGTGTGCAGTGTAAAAGCATGAATTTTAATAGAAGTGTTTCACATGTGTGACCTTCAGACTTGTCAGTGCAAACAATATCTCCCAAAGACAAGCACCCCATCCCCGATGTAGAGTGATTAAACCAGCAATATCATGGTGTGGAGAGCAGGGGGAAGGATTTCAGTCAAATCCGTTATTTGTTATTCCCCAGCCACAGAAACAGCAGCAGCACAAATAAGGTTTAGAAGACGACCGGAACACTCTTGTCTACAATGTCAAGGAACAAGTCCCAGTGAGTCACTCTTATGGCCAAATGGCAAATATTGACAAACATTGATTTATAGTAATTAAATAAATCAAGATGTCTTGTATTGACTTCGGGGCCAGGGTGAGGCCAAGGACGTTGGGGTCCAACAGTGATGCAGAACAACTGCAGGTGACAAATGTCCACAAGTCATCACCAAAGCTGATGGACTGTACACATGGCCAGTGCAATTTGAAGCACACTCACCTCGAGCTCTTTCCTCCCTCTCCCTCTCCCTCTCCCTCTCCCTCTCCCTGTCTCTCTCCCTGTCTCTCTCTCTCTCTCTCTCTCTCTCTCTCTCTCTCTCTCTCTCTCTCTCTCTCTCTATCTCTCTCTCACTCTTTGGTTAAGATCATGTGGTTGACAGAAGTAGCACACACAAATCCCCATATCTTTCTTTTTCATTCATCCTCTCTTTTTTGTGTCACACCGCTTGTTGGACACATCTTAGAACAATACTGGCTGGTGTTTTTTTTGGTTTTCATCTTGGTACAGTACTCACAAGCCAATGAAACTTCTCATTCTCACCTTGATCAGGTGGTTCACATTAAAGACTCATGCTAATGCAGCCTATATACTAAGTGAGTGGGAGGCGGGTTTGATGAGGACGATGGCAAATTAATGGCGCAGCAGGCTCCAATCTGAAGAAGCACAGACCAGCGTCAGGTCCAGACCCAAACCCAGCGGGTAGCAGACAGGAAGCAGGCCTGAAACAGCATATAAAAGCCCTAACAAGCTGTGAAGGTGTCAACCATTCCCTAACAGTCTGGCAAAAATAATCACCTGAAGCTATAGAACAGAGACAAGGAAGGGCAAAAGTGAGAGAGAAGAAGGGGAGGGGGAGAGATAGAGGGAGAGAAATGAAGTCTCCGGTCTCAACACCCGAGAATCTGCAATGATACACTGGGACAAAGAAAGTAGCAGGGAGAGAGAAAAAACTCAAACTCAAACAAAAAGTATGTCTAGAACTTTTGCCGTGGTAAAATGGGGTGATAGGATCTGCCCAGCCTGGGGTGGGAGAAGGGGGACAAAGACAGAAGATGAGCTAGAGAGAGAAAGAAAACAAGAAAGAGAATGATTGGAATCAGTCTCAAACAGCCTGTAGAAATAACCACTCAAATCTAACCTTATCATACTAATAACAATCATGATTATACATCTCAAATTATATCCAACACTAGATGTGTAACTTGAACTGCTCTTATCTCCCCATTTCGTAGTTCTAATCCTTGCTGCTGCATAAAATTAGAGGGCCAATAAAAAAAAGATGAGGCAGTAACTTTCCGCTTAGCCGAGTTTGGGTGCATTTGATACGTATTGCACTGGGACAGGAGTTAAGATGATGGCTCTTTAATGGAAAAGCATGGCTCATTAGCACACTGTAAAAGCATTACATATGCTAAGTGATTACCTATGCCTAGCCCCAATGCTCTCTCTCTCTCTCTCTCTCTCTTTCTCTCTCTGTTTGTCAAGTGTGCCTATCTGATAAATGCCTAGCCTCATTGGTGCCCAGCAAGTGTAAACTATGTCACTATACACCCCTGGGGTGGAATTGTATTCTGCTACCCACATTCCAGGAAAAAAGACAGAAAGAGGGAGGGAGGGAGGGAGAGAGAGAGAGAGAGAGAGAGAGAGAGAGAGAGAGAGAGAGAGGGAGAGAGAGAGAGAGAGAGAGGGAGAGAGAGAGAGAGAGAGAGAGAGAGAGAGAGAGAGAGAGAGAGAGAGAGAGAGAGAGAGAGAGAGAGAGAGAGAGAGAGAGAGAGAGAGAGAGAGAGAGAGAGAGAGAAATCCTGGATGAGCCTGCAGTCTGTCATGAGCCTGGAGACTCTGTCCATCCTCTGGACAGAGGGTGAAGGGCTGGTCTTTCTCCTCTCCTCGCCTCGTAGTGCCATTGCTGTTTGTCTGATTGGGAAGCTGCCATGACTTTACAAGTAGTGAGGGTCCTTTTCCACACCCCCTGTCCTGCTCTTTCCCTCTCTCTCTCTCTTATCTTTCTCTCGCTTTCTTTCATATTTACTGCCACACAAGCTCTCACATCAATCTCACACAGACACATCAACAAACTGGAAAACTCTGGTCTATATGATATTATATAGTCTGGTGTTCTCTCCGCATCTAATTGATTGCGGGTTGGGTTTGTCCTGTAAGATGAAAGGTCAAGGATAATATATGCTAATTGACTATGTGGCAGAGCAATGCCGTATGGTCAGGGCTTGTTGGAAAGGTTTAAAGTGTCAAAGCTGCTGTTTCACTTATTTAGTACCTCTTTGGAGGTAAATCACAGCAAACTGTTTTTCCGGCAAGCCATGCTTCCACCTTCAGAAAAGCACTATGTGACAAAATGTTGATTTACCATGACATTGCTGGTAGACAGAAGGTACAACAGACTACTGTTGAATTTTTTGAAAAAAAAACTGTCTGTTTCATTTTTCTGGAACAATCAAATGCCGTATTGTTCTCTGGCTGCCTATTCTGGTTTTCTCCATAAGAACAAGATGCTGAGATAAATATAAGTTGACCCTTTGACTCATTACACCATGGGGAATGTTATTTATGATTGCCTGTGGGATGCTATTATATAGATGTCCATTACAGGGAATGTGTCAAGGAAACAGCTGATGGTCCCTGTGCACCATGACAACAGTCACAGGGGCGAGGCAAGTTGCGTATACTTTTCTGTGTATCTAGCAAGGATCAGACTTGAACTTGATGAACATGGGATAGTAGAGATCGTCCATGTTGTCAAGGAGTTCTATATGCAGTACGATTTCAACGTGACGTCATTATGATGGTGTACAGTCTCAAACCACCTCATAGGTCTACATGTGAAAGAGCAAACGGGTCTCTATTGTGGAGGAAATTGGGATTTCCTGTGTGCTTACATTATTCACTAATCAATAGAACTAGTCATTGGATACTAGGTATGTTCTCATGTAAGCTTGCTATTAATAAGAGTAGATTGTGTCTATGTGTCAGGGTTAGATGTTCGGGGTCAGGAGAATTAATGACTCAAATTTACACAACCAAAACTCTAACTACTCTAACTAATAACTAATATTATCTTCTTCTTGTTGAGGCCTAGCAGACTCTGGTCTGCTAAGACCAGGCTCCCAACTGAACGTCACAATAAAAGATTATTTTTCTTAAATAGTTTACGTTACCAGCATCGCAGAGGGACAGCAGGTGCACCAAGCATAAAGAACTCCATGAATGGGGTTTTGGAAAAGGATCTCCTTACCTTTTAGTGTTGTGCACCACAGGTCCTTCTTTATACTGGTGCCGCACTGGTGCTGAAATCACAGGAGATATCTCTCAAAACAGAAAAGTTACTATTTAAGGTCATGGGGAATAGGCAGGGGAGAAAATACTATGAAGACAAGGGTCGTCAGACATGGCAGCACTTTGTACGGGCCGTGGAGCAAAGAGATAGAGAATCATAAGCTTCGGTGTTTGCTCCTGTGCTCCAACAGTGTGGTGTGCAACCCTGGAATATGTCATTTTACTTTGGGAGGAGAGAGAGGGATGGGTGACTTAGAACTCTGCCAATTGTCCACCAATTGTCATTCTCTACATCCGACTGATGTTTTTATAATACTTTGGTTCTGTTGCCACTTATGGAACATAGCTCCTCCTGAGGCCTAGCTGAAGTCGCTCTCCCTCTACCCAGTGTCTCATGTGACAATACCTCGACTTCCCCTGGTTTGGTGTAACAAGGACCAGGTGGGACCAATTCCAGCAGCCAGTTGGTTGTAGTACCTGGGCAGTGGATGGTCGGTGTTGGATTGCCTGCCCCAGTCGGTTCCTGTAGTGCTGTGCTTGCTGCTGATTCACTTTAGTCTTGCTAAATTTTCTCGAGATGGTCCCACTCTTCTCTGTTATGAAGGACATTTTGAAACAAGAACAATTATGAGATTTTTTTTTACTTGAACTAGAATGTAAAAAAGATGGATCTCCATTTTCTAAGCATTTTGCAGTTTGTTGAAGTCCATTTTTGCTTTTCTTTATATTATATATTGTCATACACAAGTCGTATGGCCACTGCCCACAGTCTGGTCAATACTCAATAACAGTTGCGTGGTGGCTGGGCAATCTCTCACAGCATAAAAGTGTTCCATCCTATTTGTGAGAGGCAATCAAATCTAGCAGGCTTGATATGAAGCACTGCCCTTGTGCAGGATGCTCTCATTCACAGGACCAAGGTTATTCTAACTATGGCATTATCCCCTAACAAATTCAATCAGCCTGGATATATGAGTTTCTGCAAAGTTACTTTTGATGTGTGGCTACTGGGGGGGCTTACCAAATATGCTTGAATTGCGTTAAGTGGTTTCCAAAATAAAAATCAAGAAATGTCTGGTAAGAGCCATAAAAAGCCTCTTTACAATATGAGATATCCTTGAACAAAGGCCAACATATAAATGAAGTATGTCGTCATGGAACTAGACATCTCGGCAATCTCGATACAGTGGGACATAAATCCCTTTGAACTTTGAACTTTGACACTTCTATCAGCATTTGGTCCAACACAGACCCCTTTTGAGGACATTTTAAGCAACTAGGAATATAATTGCGCATAATTTGGGATGTCTTATAATGGGGAGAAAAATGAATCGTAGATTTGTAATAGGTTTAAATACAAGATATGTTATGTTGCCCCCTCATTGACATGATTGTCTACAAACTACCTATTGATGCTTCACATGTCCTTAATAAATCAAAGTTAGCCATTGACGTAAACATAATGTGATGAATTGATGCAAGATATATGGCTCTGATTTTGGACAACTCAGGAATCCCCACTCTGATTCACTAAGTGGGCATTGTATTCCTTCCCAACACAAAAACCACCTCTGACAGTGTAAAGAGCTTCTTTTAGACAGGATGCGGGGAAAAAAAAACAGGAGTTTATTGTCTGCTGGTCTATATCCTATATCCCTAGAGCACAAACTCTTGTAGAAATGGCAGCTCTTCACTATAGCTGGGGCTCTCCAGCGTGACTTGCTTCTGATTCATGTTGACAGATCATTTGAATGAGACTGTCGAAAGGATAAAGTGGAGATGGAGGAAATGAGGAAATGGAAAGATGTGTCATCTGGGGCTGATGACAGGATTCCTTCCGTGCATATCCTTGTGCTGCTTTCATATGCAGCAGATTTTGTGACCTTCTAGGTAAGACAATCCCCCTATAGTACATAAGCAAACTTTAGTTTCCTTTTCTCCAAAGATATAGGATAAGTTACAGCTCTGCCGCCATTTGTGTCATGACCTGTCTGTTCACCTCTCCTGCCCTTCGGTGCTATGGTCCTACTGTGGGTTTGTTCCTATATTGTCCAATGAGGGGAGAGGGGGGGGGGGGGAGTTGAGTGCAGAGTATGGAGACTTTTGGCTCACATCAAACAAAAAAGTTGTCCTAACCACATTTCTTCTTCCAAGTGTGTAAAGGTGATTAATTAAAAAAGAAAGAAAAGGAAAAGCTTTTTGTGAAGCTTTGAAATATTTCTATGCAGATGAGAATGCTTAAGCAAAGTGAATAAGCCCTCCAAATACCTCCACTAACTACAAAACAATTAATTCATTGTCTGCGTGGTAGCAAAAACCCGCAGCAATTGCAATCCTCTGTTGAGCATCTTCCTTAACGGTAGCAGGGAAAACGTTGGTGGAAAATAACCTGACAGGGGTTCCAAGCTGCACTGTGACTCTGTGAGGGATTCCTGGAACTGTTGACTGTGTCACTTCCTGTGTGTCACATTTCTCCGCCACATGGACGTGGGCACTCATTAGACCACTAAGATGAAGAGATAAGAACAAGGGGCACAATTCTGAGTGGGTATAGTATTGAGATGAAAATTAAATGTATAATAATGATAATGAAATAGTATCCAACACGCTTTACATTTCACTTTTGCAAGTTTGAACAAAATCATAGTGATGAACTGTACGTGTTCTCCTCTCAAGGGAGGTTATGATTTCATACACATCACTGAAACAGAACACCTGCTTTGATCTTTGCAGTGAGTTAGCAGAAAAAGTTTTCCCCAATGTGACTCCTTGTGGGTGTCAAAAAGTTAAGGTGACAACATGGCTATTAGGTAAGGAAAAACAAAACAACACCCAACAGGGCAGGGACGGGAAAGGGCAAACAAAGCTTTTTATCTTCGAAAAAAAGAGAGGGAAGCATAACTCGTCTCTGCTTGTACTCGCTAAACTGATGAGCTATCAAAGTGCATCATTAATAAATAACACAGCCAAGTTCAGAAACCGGGAGAATACAGTAAACTGTTTTGAAAATATAATGCCATCACAATGTCACGCAGGTCCTGCTCTGAAAAAGTGCTTGAGGGGGCTTTCTGAGATGGAGGCGTTTAATGTCTTTTCCTTTGTAGTTGTCAAAGCGGATCACTGTTGGAGTGGCCTCAGGGGATAGGTGGGCTCGCTGATGGCACTCGGGCATGCAGGCGAAGACCATCTGGGGATGTTTAGAGCCAATCTGCAAATCTAACAGGGGCCAATCGGAAGTTTGTCAACAGACTTATTGATTTGACGTGACCTTTGGAAATGTCACACACACACACACCTACGCAAACCTCCTGGGCTGTTCTGATTGGCTGAGGCACAAACCAATCCCTTGCTTGGCTACAGACTCACTGGATCCTGCTATTTCCAGAGTTAGAAGATTATTTTTCTTTCTCCGAATATAGTAGGATCAAACCCCCAAAAAGGGTCATGCCATAATCTCCTTTACATTGTGATCAAAATACAAGAGTAGCACTGTATAGTTTAAGTTCCTATTCCTATTCTTTAGATGTTTACATGCAGTCACACAGTATATTTGGTACAGTAAGCTGTGCACTGTGAGTGTGTGCATGTGTGCGTGTGTGTGTGTGTGTGTGTCTGGCATGACAGTGTGTGTGTGTGTGTGTGTCTGGCATGACACAGTGGGTGCTTGCGCTCCGTCCGTCTTGCTCCCTCACTAACCATCCATCTGATTATCACATGACTGCCATTACACACCCTGACTAATCCCAACCTATCATCACCTCACGGGGAAGGAGAGAAAACAGGGCAGAGAGGAGGTAAAGAGGCCATCACTCTCCAGATCTCCTCGGAGCTGAGAGACTGCAACATGTAAGAGAACACCCCATTTGTTTAAGGCAGCCTATAATAATAGTCAAAATACAGTGAAAAACCAGCGTGGGTAGAGATGTAGACATATGGACTGTGTCAAACTTAACTTTGGTTATGTGGTGTCAGTGTGTATTTTTGAAAACCAAAATGAAAGCTCACTGAATAAAGATATCCAAGCTGGTTTTCTCAGCAAGAAGTCTGGCGAGATTTAATACCTCATTGTGCATTCATTCAATCCCAAAGACTGCTTCATCTTAAACGAGTTTGCTAATGCCCACCCTCTCCTCTGTTGGCCGTCTTACACAAAACATCAAATCAATATGGGGAACGATTAATGCCGTTGTGGTGATGTACTTATAAAAAGCTTTCATGGCTCAGTGAAGTATGAAATCACCTCTACAGTTGGAGATCTTACAAAAGACCTTCTGGCCCCCGTCCAAGTGGCTAACAACGACCGGGTGCCTGTAGCTACACACACACACACTCACACACACACACACACACACTCACAAACACACCTTTTTAACGCAAAATAATGCCACTGTGTTCCTTCATATGCACCTCTCTTTAAGCCCTCCCTCTTGTACAGTCACATCTTACCCAAAACAAGTCTCGCTAATCCTACTCTGCTCCCCTGCACATTCCACCTCCACACTCCAGCCAATCCACTGTCACCCAGTTCCCATTCTTCCACTTCCATGCTGCAAAATGCAACTTCATTCAAGTATTGCATACTCTACATAGACACAGACTCTGACACACATGCTGGACACACACACACACACACACACATTCCCCTACTGTGATCTGGAGTTTGCGCTGCTTCCTGATGAATAAAGATGTGTGCCTTTTGCTGGACTTTGACCTCTGGGGGTCACCAGACGGGATCTGGACATGACCCACGTTGATGTGTTTACTCAGTGACTTAATTCCTGTCTAATTCAGACACATTAAACCGAACCTGATGATGCAAAATCAAACACGTGTTTGTTGGTTGTTGCATATTCAGTGGTGTTCTGTTTGGAATACAGTTGTCACTGATTATGGAATAAACTTCCCAAATTAGGAGTTAACAAATTATAATTAGTTAATGAGGTATGCGTTTGTAAACAAACTAGAGATGTACATCCTTTCATTTAAAACCGACTCACTGAAACAGAAGACCAAAATGAAAACCCATTCTGATTTATAATTTGTCAGCATTGTTACAAATCATGTTCTTGTCAAGATTCCAATAGAGGGCAGAACAACAGAGTCTTCATCTACTTTCTGTCTTTCCTTTCCCACACAATTAGAGCAATAGCATTTAGTCATTTTTAGCAGACACTCTTATCCTGTGCGACTTACAGTAAGTATAGGGACGTTCCACCCGAGGAAAGTAGTGTGAAGGGCCTTGCCCAAGGACACAACGGCACAGCGGGGAATCGATCCGACAACCTTCTGATTACTAGCCCGACTCCCTCACCGCTTAGCCATCTGACTCCCACAGTAGCAGTTCACTTCCCAACACTGGCACAAGCACAGACACACACCCACACTGTACCCTCAGCTCCTCCGACCCAGTCACAGGACCCAGCCCTCAACACCCCACCAGGCCTGACAGACCCAGCTCACCCAGCTCTCTTGAAGCTCCAGAGTCTTTCTATCCAGACCCACCCAGACCCATCCAGTCCCACCCAGACCCATCCAGACCCATCCAGTCCCATCCAGACCCATCCAGTCCGTTCCGCTCCAGGCATCTTCAACCGAGACCACCAACTCCCCTCTTCCTCTCTGCTCATCAGCCTACGCACGGGCCACCATATATTCACTGTAGCAAACCCTTCCGCTAATGATGTTGTTGCTGATGGCGGGATAACGGCCTAATACATCTCCAGAATGCAGTCCGCTCAACATTATGAGAAAAGATTATCCCTCCTCTGCACAAGATGTCAGGCATCCATTACAGCAACTGCCGGACGCACGCAGGGGGGCATAATAAGAGGCGAGCTCATAAAACAGTGATGGCATCTTGCTGAGGGATCACTAATTACGACGTTGAGATCGACAAGATGAATGAAGGAGCAAAAAAAGAATGTGGGATCTGAGCATGTGCAGTGGATTGCTGGCTGACATGGAGATACAGATGTGGCTGTGATCTGGGAAGCACCAGAGCATGAATGAGGTGCAGCAAGAGCTGGTGATGATGGATCATGTTCACCAGAGATTCATTCAATATAACATGAGCATCCACACACTGCTTATTTACACATAGCTTTCAACTTTTGAACATGCCTTCTTGTGTCACACATGAGTGTAGCACAGAGCCAACAGACGAACCAAAGTACCAGTCACACCCTACTCCTACCCCCGACAGGAGAAAAGGTTTTGACCACATGCTTATCTTCCAGGAGAAGCTTCAAAGGGTCCTACCCCCTTTTTGTCCAGCATGGGGTCAGAAGGTAGAGCACATGGCCCTACAGTATTCAGTTCTCCAGTTGACAAAGGAGTCTGAGGAAAACTGACCTTTTATGGATTTATAAACATTCCCCAAGGACACTCGTTGATGTGTTATAATGTGTGCTTTTCTCATAGTTTAGAAAGAGTTTAGGTTCAAATCTAAACATGAGTTTAAGTCAAAATCCTAACCAGTGTCATGGCAGGCCACACACATTCTAGAGACACTATCACATAGGTTTATGTGGTAAGGTGGTATTTCTTTTACCAGTCACATTTGATGATTAAAGACTTTCCAGAGCACAACACTGGAAGTTAATAACAAAACCAATGTAATGTGTGCCATTTGCATGTGTTACTGTATCTTGAAAAACTGTCCACCAAGTAGTGACACACACCTCAATGCGCTCGTATGATGCGTTTTTAACACGTATAATTGAATTTGACTTTTCTGTGTCATTCCATATGGTTCACATACCATGCATATTATCAGATCAACTTCGACATTTAACATGTGGTATGTCCACATAAAGGAGACTGACATTGAGCCGATGCAAGCCAAGCTAACTCATGCATGTCCTGATAGTTCATTTCGCCCAGCGGCTCATACTCCACCGTGGCTAACCCAAACTGTCTATTTGAAGGAATAATTTCAGAGTGCAGCATATTTGCCTGTATGGTGTCACTGAGTAAACACATTTAGTATGCTAGTGAGGTAGAAGGTGACCAGGGGCTAAGTTGATACACAGGGGATAGCGTCAGGGGGTGTATATAAAATCAACCTCCATCTGGTGAGCTGGTTGAGAGGGCCTGGACTTTGACTTTGGACACAAAGGGACAGATGCTCACATGCCTGGTGAACAAGCCCTGACAGGTCAGTAGACTTCCTGCTCTCAAGGCGAGAAAAGGCACAGTTCAAGTTCAAATCTGAATAACCTCTCTCCGAATCCACATTTAAAACATTGGTGTTTGTTTAAACATCAAAATATTGCTACTGTGGCGGGCGGCGAAGGTGCAAGGTGGGGACTGTAATGTTGAGGCAAGGAAAATGTCTAAAGGTTCATTTAGACACCCTGTTTCAGGTAGAGCATTCTGCTGTAGCACTTCCATCATGGAAACAAAGACTCCATTGATCACTCCAGCCATTTACAGAAAGCCCCACATCCTCCTTCAAATTACAGAGCTGAACAATGGGATTGGGAAAAAAGGAAACTTTCTGAGCCAAACTCCCACGTGTGTGTGTGTGTGTTACGTGTGTGTGTGTGTGTGTTACGTGTATGTGTATCTCCATGCAAGCCTGTGCCTGAAGCATAAACTCAAAAGAGGATTGAGCCCACTTTAGCAGGACACACACACACACACACACACACACACACTACCGTTGATCCCGTCACTCAAGCTCAAGGCTGGCTTTGTGTGGCACCTTCAGAGGAGTTCTGACTGTCATAGTCGGTGAATTCTGAAAAGGATCACTTAGGAAGGCATAATCAGCTTAATCATAAACTCTTTTAAATTATACAACAGCTTCCTTACTTTCTGGAACGTGCGACAATGCGTCGCAAACAAGGCAGGTTTCCTGCTCAAGTTCTTTTGTAAACTTTGCATTTCTGCATGTGTGTGTTTGAGTGTGTCTGCGTGTGTGCTTGTGTGCGTCTGGATGTGTGCGCTAATGTTGTTCAGTGTGCATGTGTGCGTGTTATGTTTGTGTATGTGTGTTTGTGTAAGTGTGTTTGCGTATGTGTGTTTGTGTATGTGTGTTTGTACATGTGTGTTTGTGCATGTATGTTTGTGTAGGTGTGTGTGTATGTGTGTGTATGTGTGTGCGTGTATGTGTGTGTGTGATGGCATGTGTGTGGAGTCTTGTCAGCGTCAAGCAGACCGTGCTGAGCGGATGTTTCGATTTCGAGTGTGCCTCTGTACAAGTGGGTGCGCATGTGTTGTTGTACTTGTGTATCCATGTCGATGTGAACACAGAATGACCCTGATGGACAGGGCAGCTGTATGTGCACCAAAGGGTAACGGATCCGTGACTCTGCCTGTTTCTGGAGCACTACCAGTGGGTTAAGCATCTGCCATGGGTGATGCATGGGCCGCGAGCACCACATCGCTCACGTTGTCAGCTGTGATGTACGCAAAGGCCAGACACAACACAGTAGTCCAAATCAACTCCACAATAACTCCCCCCTAACGCCACCAACACCTCCCCCTGGGCACTGGCGAGCCACACGGACTGAATAAAGACAGCTGGGGCTGATCTGGTGGGAGGATTTCCTGTTGCTTTCTGTAGGAGGACCTCTTGTTGCTTTCCCATGTGTCTCTCTCTCGCCTTCGATCTCTGAATGCATGTTTGTGTGTGTCGGGAGCAGCAACAGACCTGGGCTCATCCTGGTGTGTGTGTGTGTGTGTGTACTGGTTGTGTGGTACACTTCATTACAATTTCCAGTGTTGCTGTGCCACAAACACATGCTCATCGGTGCCAACGGACACATTTGAGTGTTAAACCACTTGGCTGTCACTTGATTTACATTACCTAGTATCACTGTCACAACAAAACTACAAGTACAAAATTGAAAATTCTAGATTTTTTTTTTCAACTTGCCTTAGAGAGAGAATTTTTTTGAGATTTCAGACTGCTGTCTAGGTGAGTTCCTGTTGTTTTGGCTGATACTTGTTACAGAACCATGGCACAGAACTCTAGAAATATTAATTTGTACTGTAGTTAATAATACATAGTAGCAGTTAACACTGTTCTTCTGTTGTGTATATAGAAAGCCAGATTGCTGAATCCATCCAACTCAGTAAAGTCTTTTTAAAACTGGCAAATCGGGAAGTCTCAAGGCAATGGAATACATTTACATTTTGTCATTTAGCAGACGCTCTTATCCAGAGCGACTTATGGTAAATATGGGGACATTCCCCCCAAGGCAAGTAGGGTGAAGTGCCTTGCCCAAGGACACAACGTCATTTGGCACTGCCGGGAATCGATCTCGCAACCTTCAGATTACTAGTCTGATTCCCTAACCGCTCAGCCATCTGACTCCACGGAATGGGAAGATCTGCTCCTGTGAAGATGTGTCATTTGATAAAACGATGTGTGTGTGTGTGGTATCATTTGTGTCCACATGGTCTGAGAAAATCTCTCCCGAGAACGCTGGGATCCTGCAGGGATGACACCTGTCTAACAGGCCACTGAGTCTCAGCTCTAATAGACCTTTCATACTTCTGAGCTGAGCCAAGTCAAACTGAAATGGAGTCACTGAAATGGACTCACTGAAATGGAGTTCGGAAATCACATATTGCCAAGGTAATTCAAGTGCATGTGGCAAATTCATTAGCATGTATATTTAGAAATGTAAAGTACTTGATGTTTCTGCCTGTGAATCATCACCGTGTGCCACACATTTGATACCGCCATGATAACCCTCAGAGACTCGATACAGCTGGAGGTATTCCATTTATTAGTCAGCAGTGGGATACAACAACAGACTAGTCTTGCATTTAAAATGAGAGATCAGAAGAAATGTAACTAGGCCCATATCTTAGCTATGTTTTGCATAATCCCTCCAGATATGTTTAATGTCATTTTGAAAAAGAAAGAACAAAATGATCCATTCGTCATGAACCTAAAATAGACTGGTAATTGGTCACAATCGTGGAGAGGGAGGGTGTTTCTGGTTTCAAGCATCGTATGGGCGTACAGTCAGGCTATTAGATAAGACGACCTCTCAGTGCCGCGGTTTATTAAAGCCCAATTTCCAGCCCAAATAAAAGACAGCATGTCTCTTTGCAGAATAAAACCCCAATTAGCTGCACTCCATTGAGCAGTGAGTCCTTGTGACCATGTGGGTTTTCAAATTTTATGCAGATATTAATTTATCTTTACTCCTATGGCATTTATAGCAGGCCTACAAATGTTTATGTGTTATAGAATGACATAGGGATGTAGGGGAGAATAAAAGTGCCTGGGAAGTTTATTAGACTGAAAAATAAGGAATATACTGTGCTCAAAATATGTATCTACTGTAACCTTTCTTTCTCCTGATTTTCCTTCCTGCTCTTTCTTTCTATTTATCCATATCCTTCCCCCTCTCTTTCTCTTTCTCTCTGTCTTTCATTCAGACCCCATGGAATCATTTGAAAATGTATGCCTCACAGGTTTGAATAATCATAATACCATCTGTCAGTTTTGATACTGCGGTGGCTCCTGGACCACTAAGGTTCCACCGAACCATTACCTGCAATTCAAACAGGGAAATGTGAAAAGAAATCAACTGGTGCACTGCAAAATGAAGCAACAATGCAAACGCGAGCAGCTATGCCAATCTGCGAAGGGGAGCAGCCTTTACTGTCTAGGCTAACATCAGAGCTATCTTACTGCATGCTTTAATGCTCAGAAACAGAAACACCATCATTACTTATGGTCAAATGAGACATTCCCATTCATTGGGAATGAATAAAAACACACCAAAAAAAACACTTTCATCCAGAGCAGCAGACAGCGGGAGTTTTGAACCTAGGACTTCTTGATCTTCAGTCCAATACTCATGCCCTCAGTCCAATACTCTATCCCTGATCAACTCGCATACTACACTTCAATTTTACTTTGCCAACTTGCCGAATCCAATATGACAGACAGCCAACAATTAGCACAATACATAATTCATTGTTAAAACACAAAAGGACTTTCCGTGTCTTTATTGTTCTACGGAACAGTACTCCCATAGTGTTGCCCCCCCAAAAGTGGGAACCTAGATTTGCCCCTGGATATGTTGAGTAGGTAGTGATACTTTGTGTCTGGTGGGACTGAAGTGATGTGGACGAACATTTGAGACGTACGTATAGACAGAGTGGACCAAGCTGAGAGAATTTATGGAGTTGAATTTGTCAAAAGGCCAGATGAAATTTGGCGGACGTCCTTCTGCAAAAAACTCAATATTTACTTTTGTGGCTAAGGGATGCCTTGGACCTGCAGCTCTGATTGAGTTTCTGTGTCTCTGTGTCTGGACAGAGAGAAAGATGGAAAAATGGGTGCCCTTGTCCAGTCAGGCATGGCTAGTTGTACATTTCTTTTCAAGCCCTTGTCTCCTAACCTTCACATAATCTTACCTCCCTTCACTGACAGTACTGGCTGTCACGTGTGCTCTACTATGGGAAATCAGTCTGAACATAGATTATACAGGTGAATGTTCAATTGTACGAAATGATTAGTTCCCTCCAATCCATGTATCTCAGGGTGGGGGCTGGAGGTTAGACAGAGGTCACCAAGACCAGCAGAGGCACCAATAAGGGCTGCGCAGTGGGGAATGGACCGTAGGTGAGCCTCTTGCAACATGCAACCCTGTTTCCTTTGCTGTATCCAACTACCCCATCAAGAACCACCTGCACAGATGTTATGGGACATCAACAGGATCCCTCCTACAGATTAGTAGATGAGTTCCTCTATCGTCGCCACTTAAACCCCCTCAACACAGACACACACAAACACATGCACATGCTCGACAATGGAAGGAGAGACGAGGATAAATCATCACGGGTGATATGACAAGTTCCGTCTGCATGGATGTGTCTCTCCGTGCGTTGACAGTGCCATATGCCTGGGAGACAGGGGGGCGGAGAGACCCGGAGGAAGATCGTTGGCGCAGGGGTTACATGACAGCCTGGATACTGTGGATGAAAAAAATCAAATAAAAACGCTCCCCTTCTTTGGCTGTCACTCACAGTGGTGCGCCTCAGCCGGTTGTTCACACAGCCCTGGGGTGACGGATGAGGGAAGGGGGTGCTCACCCTCCATGCAAGGAAGGATTGAGAGATGGCCTGGGAGACTTGTATCCCCTCCAGAACAAAGACCACCCTCATAAGCACACGCACACACACACACACACACACACGCACACACACACACAAGACCAGGACACATTCTGTGTCTGGGGGATTTATATTTAAGATAAGTAGTACAAACACCAGAAAGGTTATGCTGCGACATACCATTTCAAGCAGTGATGTATTCTACTGGGGGAAGCATGACGTTTTGTTGGTCAAGTACATTTTGGAAGAGAGCTGAAAAGAACCAACCATTAACTTGCTACATTTCTGAGTATGCTGCCACTATAATAGTATGCTTCTTAAACAGTACCTGAATTGAGTGGAAATTACATGAGTAAATCCTGCTTGGTTTGGTATATAGTAATGTCGATTTACCAACCATTTATTTCCAAAGTGTTTGTTTTTCCTTAATAATAGCAATTGGTTTTCCTTAATAATAGCAGTCCATTCAGCATCCCCATATCATGAGGGGTTCTGTGAAAATTTGAATGAATCAAAAATATCCATAAGGGGCCAACATATTTCTTGAGCATATTACCCTAAATGAGACACTACACATTCTGCAAAATCCCTCAAAAGGTTGCTCAGCAGAAGACCAGTGCAGTGGGTGAGACGACCACCTCGCCTCCTCTAATGGGAGCTTAATTATTAATTGCCAATACGAGTTTGACACGGAGTGATTGATCTGCGGAGCGGATCTGTTCTCCGGCACTAAGGCAGGCATTCCTAATCATTCACACTGAATGTATTAATTATGACAGGGCACAGCCAGTGCTGCAATGCAGATGAGAGCCAAGGAGCTGATTGGAAGTGAAAGTACTCCAACGATGGCTATAAAATCAGCTTTTGTTTTACAGCGAAGCGGTACAGCGGCAGTAAAAAGCTGGGCTTGTTTTCAAAGCACCAGTGAGTGGAGTTACAGGCAACAAAGACATCTGCTTTCTACACAACCTTTGGCACACTGGTGGACTATACGAGGAGCACATTTAATATGATTTGGAACATGTATGGTCCTTCCTTGGCAAAAATGCACATTAAACATTGTATTACATTTACTGTATACAGAAATATGAGAACATCATTCGATTATGCTTTTTTAAATTAGGCTTCTGGCACATCGAAATGTTACTTTTGACGAAAATGCAACAAGAAGAGTCCAGCTTAGTCAGGAGTCTGTTTAATGGGATTGTTAAACATTGTACCAAAGAGGAATTGTCAGAGTTCCAAGGGTGTTATTTGGAATGTCTCCAAGCCACAGTCTGTACTGCTTGTCCCATGAGTTTTGTTCTAATTCAAACTTTGCCACAAATCTGTAGTGCCAAAGTAACACACTCGTGTCCCAAAAAAATTGAATGTACTAGTTTTCACTATCTGGTTGGGGTTTGCTATTACCCAGGCAATTGGAAAGGGTTTTTGACCCTAGTCTGGTAATAATTATTGAGTGACTTGGTTGTTTAATCTTATAGGTTGCTTAAAAAATGTGCATCATATTTTACGACCGATTTATTCAATATAATGTATTGGAACAAACTACAAATAAATATTCAATACTCAATTTTCACCCAATGACAAGAAACATCTTACAACTCATTTGAAAACAAGCACTTTGATCAGAACACAAACCAAACTATCTGTCTAAAACTCTTATCTGATGCCACCAGCTGCCCCAACTGGGACGTACATCTTAAAAAAAAACATTTAGTTTCATCTGATATTATTTATCTATTGTTGGAATTTATTTGTAAACATTTCTCTCGTCTCAATTAAAATGCTAGACACGCAAATGACTGAGGTTAGCACAAAGCCCCCATCCTCTTTTTCTCCTTCGAATGACTTAAGCTGATGAAATGTACAAGTTAACAGAATGGATGAACAATTTTACTAGCCGATTAGACTAATGTCATTTTAATTATCCTCCAGGCTCTTTTGTTAAGGCAGCAGACTGGTGTCTCTGACTGTCTCAGGTGGTGGAGCAACCTTGCCATCTCAGCTATCAGCTCATTGGTTATAGACAAACTGTGTAGAACAATTTGTAATAATATGGTGTTTGCTGTGTCGAGGTTGTGGGTTCAAGTCCCGCAGGTGCACTCAATCCTGAGTACTCAATCCCATAAAAGCATAGTGTACAATCTGTCTTAAAGCAGCGTTAACGGTGTCTTCAAAAGTATTGAAACCCTTTCACATTGCTTTTATTATATGGTCAAACGTTAAATTTAAATTCAATTAAATGTTAAAATTTAGCAAATTGCCCATGTAATACAAATTGATTTTGCTGAACATATAAATGAGAATATGTAATTTTCCTGAGTAGGGATACATGTCTTTACAGGTGTGTGCCTTTAAAAATCCTGTTTTTTTTTGTTGCAAAGTCTCGTAGCTAAATATATATCAGTTTGTACATAATGTGAAGATTGTGTCCATTTTAATGTGGACCAAATTATGGGAAATGAATAATTTATCGAGAGACCATGAAGTTTACGATGAATTGAGTGTACATTCCATTTTTTGACAGTAGCAGAGCCATTGTATGCTCCAACGGTAGCTCTCTGTGTGCATGCCAAGCAAGCTGCAACCTAGCGCCAGTTTCCCCATCTCTGTAAATGATTACACAGTGAGACGTCCCCGAAGAATGAAAACACAGCAGCTCAGGAAGACACATTTATTGTTGTGTATTAAACTTGATAAATAACTACTGTCTGGAATAGAGAGAGGAGAGCAGGGGAGAAGCCCTGGATAAGAACGCTAACGTAGAGCTCCAAAATATCCAACAAATGTTCCATTTTTCATAAGAGGAACGTCCCATGGCGATGTAGGCGACACACATAGATGCCTCCCGCGTCACACTAATGGCTATTACACCAGGCACAGAGTAGTATCTTCCTCAATGGACATGTCACCCACCGAGCAGAGAGCACTACAGGATGTATCCACACAATTGGCATTTCCCAACGGACACAAACACCACGTCCCCCCCTCTGCTCCCCATGAAGAGCGCTCAAGCACAAAGGCATCGTCATGCCACTTATATCTCATGCCAAGTGAGAATAGGGTCATTTTCCAATCCCCTGGCTCTTTCTGTCTGCCTTCTGCGCAACACTGAATCCACTTCTCACTGGCTCTATGTAATGACTTGGCCCAGGCTTTTGTAAGCCATCGATTCATAGTGTGGGCTCAAGTTTGACAGAGGAATCCACCGTATCCAGGTGCCAGAGGCTTCCATAGGTGGTTCTACT
The DNA here is from genome assembly GCF_054491055.1 of Hypomesus nipponensis. NCBI lineage: Eukaryota > Metazoa > Chordata > Actinopteri > Osmeriformes > Osmeridae > Hypomesus > Hypomesus nipponensis. Next base: position 5,826,340 of record NC_140361.1, read on the forward strand.
GAGAAATGCTTAAACTTTCTCTGATCTCCAAGATCCTCTGACAGCTTCACCACAACGATGGTTTCATGCCGATGGCTATCATCATGGAGGGCCACACCGGTGGTGTCAGCGAAAGGCCATTTGGCCAGGAGTGTGCTTGAGATTTGGGGTTCCTTGATGGAAAAAGGCCACTGGGGCTGTTCAATTGAAACAGCTCTAGGAATGTGACATTTTGTGAGAATTACTCTGAATTCAAGCTCAAGAGATCCTTTGAGATATATTTTGCCAGGAGAGAGGGTATAGAGGGATTAAATGCTCCTTCAAATTGAAATTTTGCCTTGCAGGTGGACATTGCCAGTTTTCTGAATATAATTGTCATACAGTAAAAGTAGAATACTTAAAAAATACATAATAATAATGCAAAATAATAATTGTTGGTTACTTATATGCAATTGGTTATCTTGTAAGCACAAGGCGGGTTTATCCAGCACAAGGCAGGTATCTCCAATTTACCAAGTTATCATTATTAAACAGATTGAGATCATCCTTCTGTCTTATAAGAAAGCTAAGCTTGTTAAGATAGCGGCACAAAGACAAAATACAATAACCATAGTCCCAACCCACCTGAGCTTTATCTTCTTTTGAAGACAACATAAATGAATTCATCCTTTACATTACGCAGCCTGGACAAAAATGTCTGATTGATTAGTTTCACAGAAAAACAGAGGAACACTGGACACATCACGAGTGAAGGTCAAAGTTATGAACAGTTGATTAGCTTCTACTGTCTCCAAGCCATCACTGCCATCACCTTATCACACAACACTTACTGATGTGTCAATTAGACTGTTGAACTTGTCAAGACATGTCATTGCACATGTGTCATGTTATCGGCAGCACTGGCAGGTATAATTAACCTACTGTATGTCTACACAAGGTCAAGAAAACAACATCACATGAAGTCTCACACAAACATTTCAATACAGATCTGGTTTAAACTATGCCTGATTGACCTAAATGTTTTCCTTCCACTGGGCCTTTCATTAGATGTTGTCCAATTTGTTATTTGCCTTAAACACATTACTTGCTTGATTTCAGTGTAACAAGGTTACTGCAATGTAAAGCGTAGCCCATGTGAACAATACAACGCAACTTGCTCATATTGTAAACAGGAGCAAGTATACAACAACAGTCTGACAAATACCTTACTGGCTCTAACTTGGAGTGGAGTACAGCTTCCCTGTAAATCATGCCAAAATATTGAACCTATTCAGATGGAGTTTCTATGTAAATCATTTCAGGAAGCTTCACATCCACATTAAGCTTAATACGTGACTCAGATATGCACTGGATGTGAGATAAACATATTGATGGCAGTCGACATTTTGTGTCAAGATATTGTCTCCTGACCACAGTGGAAACGTAGAGATCCTTAGTTGGTTCCTCATCTCACTTTCAAATGAATCATATCTTTAACCACATCTATTGTGTGCCTCATTCCTAAATCATACAACAAATGAAATTAAGAAGTGAACTAACATAAAAGTTAACCTCTGCTAACACACACTCACAGATGACAGATTTAATCAGTAGAACTAAGAAAAGCATGCCTTCATTATCGCATACGTTCAACTGCCACTGCTAATTGAGTTAGCTGTCTGGCTTTGCTGGTTGCATCTCAGAGAATAAAATGGTTTTAATGTAAATTGCCAGCTCATTGAATCATCACAGTTAACCCTAATTACCTTGGACAAAGGGTAATACATCACTTTGACTTGTGTTACCTCACAAGTACTGCAAGTCTTTGTTTGAATACAGAGACTAGCTAGACAGCTATGGTCTTTACCTAAGCACAGCTTCTTTCACTAATATAATCTAACATAACAAAAAGATGCCATGCATTGGACTTTGTTCTACACTTTAAATTCAAACTACTAAACACAGAGTCACCTACAGTAGATCTGCACATATAACAGTACACACATTCAGTCAAACGCAATACATTATGTAGCATACTGTAGTTGGGACTAGGTAGGGATCTGTACTCAACACAATATTTGATTCATTAGGGGCATTGATTGACCAGAGAGGACATCATCGATTGGTTACTGTGAGTGCACTGCATTGATCCATACCTTACTTTTACCTGACCATATGTCCAGTACCAAGCCACTTCCCCCATCCATCTCAGTCATTTTTTTCCCTCCCTCATGAATATGTAAAATACTGACGTAATGATCTAAGCATCCAAGGTTAGCTCCCTACAAGGACTGTTAATATCACCCGGAGGGTAAGAAGCTGCTTCCAGGAAGAAAATTAGTTCGCTTCAATTATCATGTTATGTTCAACCCATTATCGCTAAATACTGACATGGTAGGGTAATTAGAAATTAATCCTCAATTTTTCAAGCAAATGACCTTTGGACTCATCATGGTATTGTGTCTGGCTTTAAAACAGAAAAATAACCGGTATGCTTTTAGGAAAAACGCAGAGACACAACACACTTCCTGTCTGATGTCCATGGCAGGCCCACGCCCCAGTGCCTATTTTGTTTTCCCTTGTGTTTACCTAGTCCTTCTCCAGTGTTCTCTGCCTCTCTGGTGTTTATCTGGTCCTTCTCCAGTGCTCCCTGCCTCTCTGGTGTTTACCTGGTCCTTCTCCAGTGCTCCCTGCCTCTCTGGTGTTTATCTGGTCCTTCTCCAGTGCTCCCTGCCTCTCTGGTGTTTACCTGGTCCTTCTCCAGTGCTCCCTGCCTCTCTGGTGCTTACCTGGTCCTTCCCCAGTGCTCCCTGCCTCTCTGGTGCTTACCTGGTCCTTCTCCAGTGCTCCCTGCCTCTCTGGTGTTTACCTGGTCATTCCCCAGTGCTTGTTAAAGCTAATTGGTGTTACAGAACAAATTTGATACAAAAAATATAAAAACATGTTATGTTTTATGGCCAGTGATGTGAACAGGACAGTTGTAATACATGTGACTATTCCAAAACATCTGATTGGATTTTTAAGATGTTTAGAGTATCTTCAGGGTACAAAGTTGACCCAACAACAGCCTTTGGACAGCAGGAATATCTTCCTTGCTGTGTTGGAGCTGAATGAAAGCAGGATATCATATTATCTCGTCTCTCCCTATTGGGGCACCAGACATCCAAAAGTCATCCTTCTGTCCACTAAGATGACATGTTGTTATTGAAACAGCCTGGCTGCCAGTTGTCGTCGAGTGACAGGCCGTCACTGGAATGACATGTGCTGTGACAGGCGCCTGGAGAAGGAAGGCAAAGGGAGCAAGTCTCAGCTTTGGCCTTTTGGCACCTCAGTATGTTTATTACCTCTCTGAAGTACATGCTCTTTGAATGCACAAGACAATGTTTCACATGAAGCAAGAGTCGCTGCCTAGAGGCTTATACCTATTATTGCCTAAAGAATTGCCTTCAAGCTCAGTGACAATTGCTACAGTTTTCACTGAAAGAAGTTCTCTATTCCCGATAGGCACTTTCTGTTGGTTGTTGGGGTGCAAACTAATTAAATTTATAAATCAAATTGACATTTCTATTTGAAATTCAGGTATGTTTTTGCAGATCAAATTACAGGCTTTGCCCTTTGAACCGAAAGTACCCCCCCGGCAAAACCAAGATGGCCGCAAGTCTGTGTGTTGTTAAGTTCAGCTGCCTGTGCGTCTCTCTTTATCTCAGTCCCACTGCAGCACAATCGGAGCAGCACAGCACACCAGATATAATGGTGGAAATCAAAGGGAGAGACACATTTGTCACTTGACCCGAACAGCAGCTCAGTTATAAGAAAGCCATTGAAGCAGCACACCTGCAGTATCGCTGAGGCTCAGACTGGTAAACAATGTCAGAGAAACTGAGTAATGGAAGACATTACATCTCGAGCTGGAATTTCACAGCAAAGCACTCCTCGCATTTGTTTTCAGTTATGTTCCCTATTAAATGTCCTAACTAGGAGTGGATTGTTTTTAATTGGATGGAACACACCATGCTCTATGTTGCTTTTAAAATTGATGTTTAGAATTAAGAATAGATTTCATTCCAAACTTCCTGGAACACCCATTACATAAAAATCAATTAGAATCAAACTGTTAAAAGAGCCAAGAAGGAACATTCAGCATGATTGTTTTTGTGTTAGTACTTAGTATTTCACACTTTTGGTGATATAATAATCAGTGCATAATTATCGGGAAAGGATCTGAAACAATCCAATAATTCTTGGCACGGCACCATTGGGACTGCAAAGAAGACACTTAGCAAAAAAAAAAAAAAAAAAAAAAACTTTGTTATTGTTTGAATTGAAAATAACTATTTAATTTGAAATATGATAAAAGTCATGTCATTGCAGTGTTATACTGGTGGAGGTGGAGGCCAGAACAGTTTGTGCAAGATTTACATCACACTGTGATTGATGCCAAAGTAGGAACTTTTTTTTTTTACACTTGCCATTCTTCAGTTCATCATTCATCATTGCACATTACAACTATTGAGCTGAAAACTCTGGACTCTAACTGCCCTCTCCTCTATAAGCACATGCTGACCATGTGAAATGTGTAAACTGCCCCAATCCAAGAGTGTGTGTCAAAATCACACTTAATGTATTCAAATCTAATCAACATCAATAAATCAAAGATCTAACAACCTGCTGGTGGACCCAACTTGCGGTCAAGTGGTCAGCTTTACATGTCATCCCAACGGTGGATAATTGGCTCAGAGAAGAAGCGAGATGCTTGGGTAACATTTACATACAGGATCAATAATGTGTATGTACATTCTGCCTTGTACCCTCTCAGCTACTTGAAATTCAAATGTAAGTTTTGGAGATTCAAGAGAGCCTGCGTTGACACACACACACACACACACACACACACACACACTGCAGCCTTCTCGGCTCAGGCAGTGTAACCCTGTAAGACCCTGTTAATGGGGAGTGTGCTGGGCATTTGACAGTCGTGTGGTACACAGTACCAAAACAGATGGGCAGGCTAATTGGCTTTGTGCTAGCAGCTTGGTTGCGCCTGCTCCTCTGTGGACATGTGTTGGTGTAGAGAGGGAATAGAATCCAGTTCTATTGTGCCGGCTTGACGCGATATAACAGTGTGATGATGGGGCTCTGTCCTCACAATGACCACACAGCACGGCTGATGGGCCTACGGCTAGCTTGGTTATGTTGAGAGGGAAGCTAGTTCAAAAACATGCAAACACTCAAACTGACCAACCTGCAGACAAGCATGCAGTCTCTCTTTCGCTCTCACACACACACACACACACACACACACACACACACACACACACACACACACACACACACACACACGCACACGCAGGCCAGGTCGAGCACAGGGGTGTTGCTGGTCCCAACTGTTTCCTAATTAGACAGTTGACATCTTGCTTGCTTCTCCAAGTCGAGGTTAGTTCTCTATGTAATTGTCATGCATATTTATTTATGCAGCTTAGCTGGATTACCATTGGTGCTGAGATATACTACAGCTTTAACATCGAACAATATCCTGACTAAATGCTAGAGGAAGGCAATGACAATGGCCTTACCCTCAGCTTTGAATTTGTTGACCTCTCACTTATCAGAAAACAAGGAAACGTACAGTGACTTGGAGCGGTATTAATTCAGCTTCTCCTGGGAATAATCCGTGGGCAATATTGAACCCTTTCATAGGTTCATGTCTGTAATTTTTTCGATTAGTAAGGTAGGTCAACTTTTCGGATGCGGCCGTGCCCCAAGTCAATTTAATGACAATTCCTATCTTGTTGCATAGTGAACTGTGCGTGAGTGGCCTCCAACCCTTATTTAAAGCCCATGTGGTACAACTTAATCCATGCTCTTATCACTCTTATTCTCGTTTAGCCACTATGCGACTAGATGGCTCCTGGGTTTGGTGTTCAGTATTAAACTTGGTTGTCACGGGGAAAAATAATAAGCCTTTCTCTAGCACTAACCTGTTTCCATGTCTTCCACTGCATGTGTAATGAGTTATTAATTTCCATTTTATTCAAAGTTAAATTCTTACTTTCCTAATTCTCTCATTCTCCTTCTCTCCTTCTCTTCTCTCCCTCTCTATTATCATTCTCTCCCTCTCTCAGTGACAGCTATAACTGAGGACAAGGGTTGTGGACATAATATAATCAAAAAAGGTGTCTGAAAAAAAAGGGCAAATTGACAGAATATAATTGTTCTGCATCAAACTACATCCTAAAGAATGATTAAACCAAAAAGCCAATAGAAATTACATTTAAATAATTAAAAGAAAGAACTGGATGAGTGTGTGAATGTCTCTGGGTATAAGAGCCGTGATGATTATGGTTGGTGAACCAAGGTTAGCTATGATAAGAATATGGTTAATCAGGAATGGATTACTGTGTGAGACAAGCATTTAAACAGGCATGCAGTAGGCATGAAAAATAAATGTTCTGTATTATATTGAAAAACTAATACCACTAGACAGAAATACAAGCACTGGGCATGTCAATTCTCTGATATCTGGTCTGATTTCACAGCATCCTTGGAACTCATTTCCAGTGACGGAAACTGTATAACAGGTTGGATAAATTGGCCCTGCGGTGCAATTTGACTGTACCTAAATCACAATGTGGAAATGTAATCTAAAGTGTGATTGCTAATTCATCCCTATGGGCACTGGAGACCTCTGTGGTAAGCATAATAAGATGTGAATAGCCTTACTGTTTCTGATGTGAAGATAGAGCGCTCCACACTATATGTTAAAAGTGTTAATAAAGTGTTATTTACAATCGTGGGCTACCAATGGTACATTCATCCTATTTAATTTATTATTTGTGTTGCACTACCTGAAAAACTGCACTCCCACTCCCCCCCCCCCCCCCCCACACACACACAGAATACATAAGACAGCAACAGCTATACATTTCCATAATCATAAAAAATACACAAAGATTGAATTGTCCCAAAAAATATTTGCACTTTTGACGTGTGGGTGAGGGGTGCAGGTTGCGCCCTAGATGACCGGCTCATGCCCAGAAACCCCCATTGGGTTTATTCAATGTGATTAACCGTAACTTATTTATGCCAGTATTCTGGTTGGCTTCTCTCCGCAGTGGCTCTCCTCAGTGGAACCACAGGCAAGACAGCATGCATTTAGCACTTGTGTTGACGGCAACAGATGGAGATGTACCCCTGGGTGGCACATGAAGTAGCTTGACAACGATGGACATTTTGGGCAAATTCTCACAGGAAGAGTGGTGATAGCTACAGCTTGCATGTAGCGTGCGTGTAGAACAAAGTGACTCAAGGGAGGGTGAAACGCTAAATGCAACTGAATCCAATGTTAAGAGTAGGAGGAAGAGTACACAGAAAGACCTTGCTGGGTCAAATGAACAGCAAACACACAGTGGTTAATTGTATTGTATGATGATGTCAAAAACTAGACCATCAATGCAAGTGAAGTCCCAAAGACACTTCCAGAGGCTAGTTGGTACACAAACTGCCCTCTCTCGCTCCCTGTCTCTCTCTTTTATTCCTCTTCCTTTTCAGTGCCCCCCCCCCCACACACACACACACACACACACACCACCCCCTCTGACTCACTCACTGTCACTCTAACCCTCGCTCCCTTCCCTCCCTCTCTGAGTTGTAATTAAAAAGCAGGGAGCTGGAGTGGAGGTGTTGAGACGCAGGCACCAGAGAACACAATCCTCTCTTCATTACCCCGGCGTGGTGCAGTGGTGAGGCTCACTGAGAGACAACAGCCCTGGAGGAATGAGACGGGAGACGGCATCTCCCTGTGGACGCCTGCACACACACACACACACACACACGTACAGACACAAAGGAATAGATGTACACACTCTTTCTTTCTCTCTCTCTATTGTGCCCTCTCTCTTTCTCTCACCCTCTCTCTTGTCGAACGGTATCAACAAAAACAATTATAATGACTCTCTCTGAGAATGACCATGTGCGATACACACGGGGAATCCTAATGATGAATTGGGATGACGGAGTTGTCTTCTCGACAGTGCTAATGACAAAACATCCCCAGCAAAAGGCACTGTTCAGACCTTAAGCGAGGCCCATGTGCCAGGTTGCGGTGTTGTACTGTTAATATCTCACATCCAAGCGAAAAAGGCTGAAAACAAGGCAACCAAACAAAAAGTGAATTTCCTTGCAGGCTGAACAAGCTACCGGACAGAGACGTTTAGGAAGGGAAAACTGCACAGTGCATGAGGGGAATTTACGACTTTCACCACTCTCTTCTTCAACACATGCTGCGAAAGACAGTCTCATTCCCACGCACACACACACACACAGTCCGAGGTGAGACAGTACCCAGTAATTGCATAAAAGGCTTTTCGGACCACCAACAATCAGCTCCATGGAGTTCTCCAGACAGACGGCCCTGGAGCAGGAGCCCGACAGATGAAGAAGACAGGTAGGTGTAATGGATGTTGGTGACGGGGGTGGTGGGTGGTGGCGGGGGAAGGGGTGAGGGTCGGGGGGTGAGAAAGGGCAGAGAGGAGTGATGGCAAAGAGCAGGGGGAGCATGGACAGTTAATGAGAAGGGCGGCAGGGCGCAGAGACACCCAGACGGGTCAGGGAGGGAAAGGGCCAGTAAGGGTGCTCGGTGCTGATGAGGCAGAAGAGGGCTGAGATAGGTGAGTGGATGACTCCGGAGAGCCAGGATATGTGTGCCCATCGTAGCAGTGCCAGAGTGGCACATTAGGGCAGGGGGTTCATCACCGACAGTTACCACAGCCCCTGCAGACCAAAGGAGCTCAAAAGTTCCCAAGAGTTGTAACTTTAAGACAATAAAATGAGATTAGATGAACCAGCGTAAACGGGTACTTTAAGTTAAAGCTTATGTGTGTCAGCATAGTTAAACCCACTCCAACCCACTTGAACATTTGATAATGCTTTACTTCTCTTTGTGTTTTTTTTTTTTACGTGTCTTTGTGTTAAAACATTCATTGTATGATTAGTTGTTTTTTAATGACCTTTTTGACATCTTTGTACTTTTACGAGAGAGGAAGAAAGGGTTAGGGTTAGGAGAGAAAAAGAGAGGGAAGGCTAGAGATTGAGAGTCATTTTCACTTAATTATGCAAAGTATATATTCCACCTTGGATATTCAGACACATATTCATGTATAGGTCCACTCTGTTTAGTGATAATTAATGCTGATTAAGATGAGCAGTCCATCACTATCAATGAATGTCCATGTGCTTCTCCGCGCTGCCTCGCAGGTGATAGAGACAAGTGAACGAGAGGAAGAGGAGAGAGAACGAACTCTCTCCAAGGACTGTCTCTGTCATCGTTATGTTGATGTATTTTGGGTGTTTTGAACATGTTCATGTTTAATCGTTGACCCATTTCTGGATTAATGTATTTTATCTTCAGTTGATATTTTCAATAGAGTATAAAAAGCAGAAGGGAATAAGCAGTTATACTCTCTCTGAAAATATGCTTTGTAGTGAGCCACTTCCTGTACTGTGCAAGGCAGCCTTTAGTGTAGGTACAGTTTGATGATCAATGTATTATCATAAAGAAACATCTAAGACGCCATTTCATATCAAGAGTTGCCATATCGTTGGCTATATTCCCAGATTTAGTTTCATATTTGTCTGTTTAACATAAACTAGGTGTAATTTTGTGTAAAAAGAAAAATATATGAAGAAAAAAATACTGACTTAAAAGATTTTTTTACATTTTGCTCAAGCAAGCAATTATAGCAAGGCATTTAGAATGTTGTTTTGCTGCCTTGTTTAACCATAACTGCCTTCAGAAAATGGATGTGAGAACTGCACCATGACGTCTTTAATCCTTCTCCAGGAGGAAAGGAACCTGGAAGAATGTCCGGTTATTTTCGACCTTGTGCAGAAAGACCAGGACAAGATGGCCTGAATGTGACTGTTGGGTCAGCTTGTGACATATTTAACTCAGCAACAAGACAACCTGTACTCACATCAATCTACCTGCCCTCCTAACCCCTTTGCCTCTTTACCAGCGGCAACACACCAACATATTCAGCCAAAGGAAAGTGTCACCCCCAAGGTGAGACAAGCCATAACTGAAAAGATGCTCTTCGTGTAAACCCAAAAAGCTATTGAACGCTGAACCTACAGTGCATATATTGTTGTTAAAAAGCAATCATAGTCAGCCAAAGGATATAAAAACAAAACTATTGTATTATATTCATATTGGCAAAACCAACCATCCACCTCACCCCAGATGCTGTGCCTTCCTTTCCTTACAACAATACTTCCATTCTCACCAAACAAGGAGGAATCAGATATGCATATGAGACAGGATTCATTAGTGTGTTTATAGTCCTCGACAACAAAGCCAAAAGCAATGGTCCCAAAAATACTCCCACGAAGATATTTCCGGCAGGGGCTGGCACATTAGCATTACAAAGGAGGCAGGATGGAGAGATGGTGGTGGTGAGAAGGGAGAGTCAGTAGGACGTCAGCCAATCGAGTTCCTCCGTGAAAGGAAACGGGACTCAAACAAAGGGTTCTGACATCGAGAGAGAAAGATACGGAGAGAGTGAGAGAAAGAAAAAAAAAAGCAACGAGAAAAAGAGAGAGAGAGAAAGAGAGAGAGAGTGGGATGGAGGGAGGAAAGGACTGTGCACCTCGGATATGAGACAAGCCGACAGAGGGAAAAGGTCAAACCCATTACCCAATCCCAATGGCTGTAGGAAGTGGATGGACTTGACCTCGGCTGTGTAAGGACCAGAGGACTGTTAGAAAACACCATCATATAAGGGGTCAGAATCCCCCTAACTGACCTTGTGTACCTGTAAGGATGTATCTGTCATTAGGCAAGCCGGAAGAATCACGACAATTATAAAAAAGGGTTGACTGGTTTTATTAGCTTGACGTCGGATCATGTCACCAATCCACAACAGAGTGGCGAGTATGAGAGAAACATTTCTCTTCAGAGGGCTTAAATACAGTTGCTGGACATGTTCAAACACAGAATGCACAGAATCGCTTCCTTAACGGGTCTTCAGTGGTCAGTACACTGATACACTATAACGTTCAGCAGGTGAAGTGGTCGTTAATTACATTCAAGTCCCAGTTCGTACATGGATTGCCTCACAGTCTCCTAACTGTCTGGGCTGTGTGCTATATTCTGTTCAGAGGGGGCCTCGCTGTATGACCTCTTGACCTTACAGATACTCAGGCTGTACATGTACACAGAAAATCTGCCTTACAGTACTTATGAAAATATGCCCTGTTTTTTGACACAATACAATGCTGTTTGGTGCATGAACAGTACAGCAAGTCTTTCATTTAAGTTTGATCCATGGGCGTAGATTTAGGGGGGGACGCTAGGTACGTGTCCCCACCAACATTTGAAAATGACAAAATTGTCCCCACCAATATTTTAGCGAATTGTGCTGCTATTTGGATCGATTCCGAGGGCCAGGACGCGACAGTACAAGAAACGCCATAATTTGATTGGCTGAAAATCCGAAGGGGGAGGGTTATTTGACACGCGACACGCACGGGAAGAAGCACATGCTACTTTGCTTGCTTGCACTAGCAGTTGCTGACAAGCTAGCGGGTGTGTCGGCGACAACGGTACAGCTAACTTATTAGGGCTGTCTGCCAACAATACATATATAAAAGGCCAGAGTAACACATTTTAATATTCCTTTTGCCCCTTCAGTATGTACATGTTTGCCCCTTTTTGTGCTTTGTAGAAATGCCTCCACCCAAGAAGAAGAAAGGGGACATACAAAGCTTTTTCAAAAAGCAGTGTAAGTCAGGCTAAATAACTAGCCATACTAGCAATGGTAGTGACCAGGCTTTCAAATGCAGGTTCTACTGTGGAAAAAGTATTAACATTTATGCATTTATTAACTGATGATATTATATGTTACCCAGGGTATTGTTAGAGCTAACCATAGGATAGGCTACACAATGAATGAACCATTTTGTATGCAGGAAAGACAGCATGAAAACACTCCAGATGTAGAGCAGGCTGAGGAAACAGCATCAGGGCTTCAGGTGAGGTTTATGATAATAAAACATTTTGTTGTTCAGCATTACAGTCTCATTATCACGGTCTCTTTTTTTGGAGAGTGCAATTTCTAGCTCTTAAAGGAATAGTATACAGAATGGCATTTGAAAAAGTGTAGTCAGTACTTCCAATTTTACAATAGTCTTTTTAAACATGAGTATCTGTACTTCTACTTGAGTGAATGATGTGTGTACTCTTGCCATCTCTGACCCGCTCAGAAGGTACGATGCATAATATACATTGTTGTGCCTTGCTTTAATTAGTAAAAGTGACAAATTGATTGTTTGATTAAATCTCGATTGGTATGCACAATCAGTTTGACAGTTCAGAGGAATGGTATGTGTGTGGGAAGAGAGATAGCGATATTGTTTATATTAAGAATTTAATAAGAGGAGACTAATTGGTCTCTCTGTGAAAATTATCTGGTCCGAATGTTTTTAGAACTTGTAAACTGAATTTGAATCACTGAACTCAAACACGTTTCATTATTTCTATTGTATTTGAAAGACCTTAGACCTTAGAAGATATATAGACACTGTCATCCACCATCTCAAGCAATTAGGGTATCCCTTAATGTCATTTTAATATGGCTGACATCACTTAACATTACAAGAGTCATTTTTCATTCACATCAGACCTTGAAAGCAGCACATCTGGTGAAGAAGTCTCAGGTGGAGAGAGAGAGAGAGAGAGAGAGAGAGAGAGAGAGAGAGAGAGAGAGAGAGAGAGAGAGAGAGAGAGAGAGAGAAAGAGAGAGAGAAAGAGAGAGAGACAGAGAGAGAGAGAGAAAGAGAAAGAGAGAGACAGAGAGAGAGAGAGAGAGAGAGAGAGAGAGAGAGAGAGAGAGAGAGAGAGAGAGAGAGAGAGAGAGAGAGAGAGAGACAGAGGACAGAGACAAAGTGTGTCAGTGTAGGCATGTGTGTATGCTTCGCTGGTTTATATGGTCTGCCTGAATGCTTTTCACTTTGGAAAGTTTCATTGATGGACACTGATCGAATGGGGGATAATACAACAGTCTATATGTATGTGGACAGCCACAATAGGGGGAGCACCATTGTGTTGGGATGCTGTGCTCTGAACAACCAGGGCCAAGAAGGTAACACTCTGGGCCCCTTTACACTGTTCTAGAGTCCAGACCCCTCACCGCAACTCAAACGTTTGCGACATCCCTTTTTATAAGGCTTTTTTTCCCTCTATGAATTTGATTTCCTCGTCACAAGACTCCAAAGTAATAAGAGGTATATATATATAAAATCAAATCAAACAGATATGTTGTTCCTCAGGAGAGCACGGCCGGATGTGTGACTGTACAGAGGCGGAGGAGGTCAGGCTGCAAGATAGATTATCCAGACATGCAGCTAAGTGGGGAGAGGACAACCAGCCACCAGGGAGCAACATGGAGAGAGGCCGGCTCAGGCTGCTGGTGAGTCAGAAAACAGCGACACTGCGGAGGGAAGGAGGCCTCGGACTGGGAGAGGGGTGGACTCGAAAGAGTGCCGCGGAAACGCAATCTTTCACTCACTCACCTCATCTTTCTGAATCCAGTGGATGCTGCAACATTTTTGCATCACTGTTATTCTTAACCCCCCCCCACCAACACACCCCTCCCCCTCTCTTTTCTTCCCCCCATCCCCCCCCCACCTCTGAGCGTGAATTCCAACCATAGAGTTGGCATAGCCAGTTTCCATGACGACACACTTCCTCTCTTGAAGCACGATGACATTGTAAAAGCCCGCTTCGGGGACTTATTAATTCTCGCAGCACTTAAGAGAGAGAGAGAGATGTATTATAGGAGAGGAAGGACACAATAGCACAACTGTTCACATGAGGACAGCCTCGTAAGCTTGCATCGTGCACAAACTGGTCGGAGGCTGAGAGCAACTTGAATCAAGATGATGAAGGCTGCTTAAAAATGGAAGTGGACAGGAGTCTGAAAACATATCATCGGAAACATGATGGACCCACTAAGCACGTGTCGATATTCTCACAGGTAGCGATGATTAGATTGACCACCCCTGGTGCCCACACATGCACACACATCTACCATATGTTCCCACACCCATACACTGTACTCATACAGGCAAACACAAACTGTACACATACTCGGCACTTCCATCTCTGCACTGACAGAGCAAACTTAGTGGTGTGATATAAAGTAGCTCTCACTCATTGAGCAGGCAAGGAGGAAAGTGTGGAGGCAATGATTGCTTCACTTTCTCCGGGCTACTTCCAGTTTCTCACACAACCTGGACTTTGCCAACAGTTCATACAGTATGCAGGCTTCCGGGAGAATGCATTTAATGATGTACACATGCATTACCATGGTTCAAGCCTGTACACATAAGTAGATGTGCATACACACATGCACAATATATATAAGTTGTAGCCTAAAAGCTCACCCGTAGATTCAAAAGAAAATCAATATCTTTGTTGACACCGCACATAAAGCAGGTACTTCATAACTCCAGAGAGTTGTTTGAAAGAAAGAGACATAGAGAAAAGGAAAGGAAAGTGGATGAACATTACTTTTAACGTGATTTGTCCCCCCTGCATGTGTGCGTGCGTGTTGACAGCTATTAACAGAGTCCCACCAGCTCTGATGTGTGATGCAGCGAGGTGCCACAGTGTTCCAGAGACGAGTCTGACCCTTGCAGACAAGGACAAGGGACAGTGGAGTCCCTTCTCCCTTCCTGCCATGCCCTGATGTGAAAATGTACTGTCACAACCATTTGCCACCTAAAAGGACAATGTTTTGATGCCGTATGTTAGCTAACATGCGTAATAGCACCCAAATGACCCTTTCTCTCCTGGGTGTTTAAAGCTGTCATGTTCTCCGGAGACTGTTTCCTTATTCGATAACGTCTTTTCTGATACAAACCACACAGTTTACTTACATTTACATTTACATTTAGTCATTTAGCAGACGCTCTTATCCACAGCGACTTACAGTAAGTACAGGGACATTCCCCCCGAAGCAAGTAGGGTGAAGTGCCTTGCCCAAGGACACAACGTCATATGGCACGGCGGGGAATCGATCCGACAACCTTCTGATTACTAGCCCGACTCCCTCACCGCTCAGCCATCTGACTCCTTGCTTGCAGTTTTTTGCATTACATGTGCACACACCAACACAGACACACACAAAAACAGGCACACACACACACAGAAACACACACACACACACACACACTGATAACCTGCTATTGAGGCAGACAGTTTATCCACACTCATCTTAAAATAAGTTGGCCATGTTGTCTTGGAAACAACCAGCACTGGATGGAAATAAATCATCAAATCAGAGAATGTCTTTGCTATGAAGATTTGAATCTGTACAGTATAGCCGAGGCTATACATTGCAGGAGATCTTGATTGTAAACCTAAAGCCGAATGCTAAAATGAGTCCACTGCCCTGATAAGAGGAGGTGCTGGTGTCCATGGTAACAGTGCTGGTTGAGGGCTTTTAAAGAGGGATTCATCATTAGCCCATTGCGGATGTCACGGCAACCAGCAAAAAAAAAAAAAAAAGACGAGTTGCTTAACGACACGCATTCTAAAAGTTCAGTTCAGGAGAAAAAAAAAAGCACACCAACAGTCTGAAAGGCGTGCGTATGTGTGTGCGCATGGGCTTTTTCAGTTCACCCAAAAGCTGAAACAGGTCATTCAAGTAGCCACCGAGACCACAGGCCCAGATCTGAACATGAGCGTGTGTGAACATGGCGGAACAATGCGAGCGATTCCATCTGATAACCACACAACCCCTGTCCTCCAAGTTCACTACAAGCAGCAGTTGAAAATAAAATAATCTGTTGCCGGACAACTAGGAGAGAAACGAACAGTCCCCAGCTGTGCATTTATCTGTGACTAATACACAACCGTGACATTCTGACACCAGGAGCACACACCCACCCTCCCTTCTCTCGCCCTGTAATCATAACCTCGTCCCACCCCACCCCCCAACCCCCAACCCCACCCCCAGGGACTCATTGTTTGCTATTCAGGTGTCTCTTTGTCATCTTTGTGATCTGAAAAGGTCAAGGCCAAGGTTATGCAGCAGTGAGTGGGTGTCGCAGCTGCTATAGAACTCTAGAAAAATCACAGAGAATGGGGGGGGGGGGAGAGAGAGAGAGAGTGGGGGAGGGAAGGGGGAGGAAGGGAGGAAGTTTAGGGGCGTGGGAGAGCCAAGGAGAGTAGGGTTGAGTGTGAAAGAGAAAGTGGGAGGAAGGCAGGGAGAGCAAGAAAGAGTGTTTTTACCTAAAGCATACCGCAGTCTGATCCCCTAATCAAAGTGCAGGACTGCCCCCTAGTGCTGCAACAGAGAATACCAGTGTAAAGTCCCATTTTCCCTGAAAAAATAGTGGTTCCCATCAGTCCTATTTAGAAAATACTTATTGTTATCTAAAAATGTTTAGTCAAAATGTTGTATATGTTGTTAGGCAAATACATTTGTTTGAAGCTACGGACACAGTTTGAAACAGTAATTATATAATCTTGTAAAAAAAAAACCCTGGCTCGGTGTGTAATATGTTGCTGACAAAAGAAAACATTAAGGAGCTTCCGGTGCCTTTGTCTTGGTGGGCTTCAACAGTTCTGTGTTAAAGCAGAATTATAATGAGGTGTAATACAGTATATGTTTGACACATATTCACACGCACATTTGCACAGGCCCACAACTGCTTGTGCCTGCTTACACTGACACTCAAGTCCTCGCCACCACACACACACACAAAGTGTTGCATTACCAGTCACCACAGGGTGGCAGTGTAGCTACAGTATGTAAACACCAATGCGTCTTTCCTGTTTTCCCCATGGCACTGCGGTCTAGCTCAGCTTCAGGACTTACCTCCAGCACTGCACCTGTCATACCAGAACCTTTGTAACTAACTGCAGAGGCACGTTAATCAAAAACCATGAGAGGGAGTGGAGGAAAACAACCAAACCTGTCCAAATGTTTTGTGCGACATTTGACACTCTGTCAAAGCTGGACTATTTGTGAGGAATCAACTGCCGTGTTGACTTTGGACTGAGGTGGTGTTTTGTTTGGGGAGGGGGGGGGGGGACCTGACAGTACAGAATTGAGGCGTACAAGCCTTAATTAAGGTACCAGAGAGAGTAGAGGGAGAGATGGAGAGGTTTTCCTCCTCCACAGAGATGGGGGGGGGGGGACTTTCCTCTGAAAGGCTGGCATGGCAATAAAGAGGGCTGTTATGGGGGAGGTGGGTGGGGGATGGCGTAGGAGCGTGGAGGGCATGCTGGGGGCAGGCGGTGGGGGGGGGTACCTGTGCCTGTGTCCCCGGGACAGAGGGGGGTTTGTTAGGGAGGCACTGGCCAGCTGGGGAGGGACACAAGGGGCTCAGTGGTGCCCAGGAAGTTGAGGCCTGAGAGAGGAGGGAAGGGCTAACGCGCACATACACACACACACACACACACACACACATACACACATCCAGGCTGGCTTAACCGTATACACAGGCTCTTTACACACACTCATGCAGATACTCTTAGACATACTCCCCCTTGCACACACTCACTGAGGCTGAGATACACACTTCTGATGACACTCTCCCTGAGCAATCACACACACACACACTTTTTGGACACATACACACTTGTACACACAGACACACACTTGTGCACACACACTGAGCACTGCAGAAGTTCCATGGGAAGGTCATTATAGATGAGTGTTTATGAGAGGTTCCTGGGTACAGAGATAGATGCTGACCAACAATTAAGTGTGCCTCATTTGCCTGTGACTTTCTATCCTCTGGGGCAAGACCCCTCTTTCACACTATCTACACAACCTACACGGCCCTCCAAACAGCTGGGTCATCTATACTGGAGAGGCGTTTTGCATTGTGAAAGACCATTCTGTAATCAATTTTTCAGTTTTATCATCAAGGTTGCTGAAATGCCCTTACCCAGGGCTGTAAATGGGCACCTTTTTTAAATAATTTGGCGAGACTTTGTGGCCCCCACGCTCATCCACAATTTGCTAACTTGAATCATACACACTGTTTATCATACACTCATCAGTATGAAATATTCATTAGGTATGAATCTCAAGGGTAGGGGCTTACACACAGCGAAATCATAATCAGTCATGAAATGATGCTGACGTGAATACAAAAGAGAAACCTTTTGTTAGCAATCGAAAATAACATTGTGCAATGTTGTTTTTGTTTGTTATTGAACTGCAGGAAGTCACACCTTGTGTGAAACTTTTGTATCCCCAGACAGTCATGAAGAGTGCGGCTGGCTTGCATATTCTTTTGTCATCTCTCCTCCTTTTATTCTCTTCTTCATCCTCCTCCCCATTCCAAAAAACATGTCTAAGGAATGTCAGATAGCAGTAATTTAGGGCTGGCTGTTTGAGCAACCAACTGAACTAACTGTCAAAACAAAAAAGGTCTCTCAGAAGTATCTAGCTTGATAGAAACTACAGTGGTGCACTATTTGCTGCAGAGTTTTGTCTTTAAACTTTGTAGTGAAAAGCCATGATTTATAAGCCCTGTATGTATACTTTTTGGGGGGGATATTTATGAAACTATAAAATATTCCCAATGTACAAATAAAATAATTGTATGTCATTTAATCTAATATGATATTGTATGATATTATATAACTTATTTGGTTAGGAACTTTACTTTTTTCATAATACAGATTTTATTATGAAACTTGCCATTGAGGTTCAACCTTTCGCTACTTTTTCAAATACCATATACATGCAGTGTGTGTTCAAAGCTGCTTTAATGGTGCAATCAATCGTTCAATATTGATACCAACAGGTTATGGGTTAGATGTTGTTGCTTTAAAAATAATACAGCCAGCATAATTTCTGTAAACTAACCCTCAGTTTGTACATTGCTAGGACAGAGTAAAAATAAATAGTATATTTTGTATGATGTACTGAAATAATGTAATGAAATATGCATGTCAGTGAAGGGGTTTTATTCTATATTCTTCATAAAATTCACTTCAAATAACAAGGTTGAAAAAGTATTCTTTAATTGTTCCTTTAGTAAACATATTAAATGGGTCCCACAGACACTAAAACCACACAAGGGTTCATTGTGATTTGTTTATTCCAAAAGTTTATAACTGCCTTCATCAAATCACAAAAGTTGAAAGAGTTGTCAGCAGGGTTCTTTCTAAACTAATTTACATTAAAGTAATGAGCTTTCTAATGCATTCCGTTGGGCCCAAAGCATCGTAATGCTAATAATGATGAAAGTGTTGAAGTACACACAACATCGTAAGACATGCTCCACTGTGATCGAATCAGACAAGATGGCGCCTTAAAAAAGGACTTCAGGGTTGGAAACCTCACTTTTTATAGTGCAGTCACGTCCAGTTAGCACAGAGGCCAAGATGCCTGCAAGTTGATAGCTGACAGGGCGACATGGCCAAAAACACGGGGAGGAACTCTTGCGCTGTGACTATTCCGTATTGTCAGAATGTGCTCAACCCCTCTCCCCAAGATACCTGGCGTGTATGTGTGTGTGTGTGTGTGTGTGTGTATGTATGTGTGTGTGCGCGTAGGTAGGCATTGTCGTCCCTTTGACAGTGGCAGGTCCATTGTGGAGTACACTGCGGTGAATCGCCATGATGGATTTGAGTCCCTTTGTGTGTCTGCATTTGTGCAATTGTGCGTGCATGCAAGTGTGTGTGTGTGTATATGAAGCCCTGTGGAACACTGTTCCTGTTCTCTCAAAATGGCCTCATCTGATGTGTGTTCTAGCCCTGTTCTTGGATTTAGAGGGAAACAAGCAAACCAACTAATGAACCAACTAACTAACCACTCAAGGGAGAAAAAAAAAAAGACAAACTCTCCAACCTCTTCTTAAAATGGAACAGTTCATTAGGGCAGCCCCATGCGCAATTATCCAATCTACTCTCACAGCTGTTATATAATTAAATAGACCTCCTCCTCTGATTACAAAATAGAGCATCTCGTTATGTCATCTCTTCACCCTGCTTTGGGGTGAAAGAGTCTTTTTGGCCCTTAAAGTCTAATCAAAAGACCCTGCAGTCCCTTCCGACCGATTAGGGTACTGTAAATATGCCAGAAATTACTTGCTTCTTACGTTTTTCATTTCAGACTGGAAGTATTATTAGAACATGGAGTAACTTCAAATAGTGACATCATCACTGTGGTTTTCTCATTTGAAGGACAGTTTGGATTGTGTGTGAGTGTCTATTCAGCACTGGGCTGATGGCTAATGAACGTGTCAGGATGAAAAGATAGTTCACATGGAACTGGCACTCTGTTCCTGGCTTTAGGAAGGTCTGCCATTACCTCTCCTGTCTCTGTCTCTTCTCTGCACACCGTTTACCTCCATCCTTTTATCTCACAGTCTCTCTACCTCTCTCTTCCCTCGACCATCTTTAGTCAGAGCCATGCTGTTACTGAGACCGACAAGCTCAGATAATGTCAAATTAAAGCACTTAAAGCTTCAATTTACATATTTTACCTTTTCGTTTATTGGACAAACCCCAAGGTATTTTCACCATCTCTGTGTAGTCTATTTACGATATACTTTGACACAGAGCTCTTTACAAAATGTGATATGTTCTGATATAAGTGTGTATCAGCTTACATACACTCGGTTGCATATTTAAATAATGTCTGAACAAATGCTTAATTATTCATTAGAATATATTCTTATCATTAGAGTGGGTCAGCTAATGCCAAGACTATTTCTTATCAGTGGAAATAGGTGGTTTATTTCAGACACTGTATACACAAAGATACCCACACAAACACACACACACAGAATTATGTATTACATCGGTGTTTCCCCTTTAATGGAATGGTATTTGATATACTGTAGGTGTTAAAACAGCAAACGCTTCACAGGATAAGCTGGAATGAGGTTAGTATGAGGGTTAAGGTGAACTCAGTTGTTTGATTGGAAGCAAACAATTACTTGGAAATATCAAAATCAAACTATTGTCTAGTGAAAGACAATTAAATGCTGATTAGGAATGTGGGTTCGCATTGTAGGTGCCAAACATCACTGCAGAAGTGTGTTGGCTTTACACATACAATTGCGAATGGGCTCAAATAGACACACAGGGTACTGACTTGTATACCCATACACATACCCACACATAGACACACACAACAACAATGCTGAAAGGATAGACTGGGATTTTACAGACAGCATAGAAGTAGCTGAAATAGCTCTAGAACAGCAAAGTGATCTTTCTGCGATTTACCCTGCAGGAAGCTCACTTGTGGCCCGCTAACAAACAAAGCCAGATCGAAGCCGCTATTTTCCTGCTCTGCACTCACTCATCACCCTCTTCAGCATCAAAGGTTCCTGTTGAAGAGGGAAACAAGTTTGTTTTAAAATTAGCATGATTCTATATATAAAATTTGGGGTTTCCAGAGTTGACTAACTAAAGTGTGAGGGCTGCATAGTAAGTGCTCCAACATGAGTACAGGGCGAGAATTTGCTATGTAGTAAATTTGCTAATGTGAATTGGTGTGAATGATGCCTCCGGTGCCATACGTTTGGTTTACCATAGAGCTTGCTTACTTCTATAACAGTTCCACTGGTGTCATCGTGTCCCAAGTATTTAAAAACAATGTTGCCTTAGTCTGTTTATAAGTCATAACATGTCACGGTATTGGAAGAAGCTACCGGAGACTGAGTCATGGAAGGACATCTCCTACTTGCCACAGGAAACTTATAACATCACCGACTGCAAAGTACCTCCATCATGTCAGCTTCCATATCATACCAAACAAGAAACAACTGTCTAATTACTAACAGGAGTCTATGAGTGGAATATCAATGAAGTAAATGTGCGATAACAATAACCATCTATACCTTGTAACCATTGTTACTCCCCATTCTCCTACCACAGTATTTCACAACCTCTGCTATGCCGACTGAATACATCCAACTCCAGAGCATTGTGGAAATCAATAGCACAGAGACAAAAGGCCAGTTGCTCCCTTGGTCAGAAGACGCCTCGCCCCTTGCCATGTGAATCACCCCGAGGTTTTGCCCTCTTGAAAATGTGATTCCATTCCGACAGATTCAGTGTCTAACTTATTTTCCCATACCCTTGAAACAAGAATTATACCTCGGGAGAGTTGTATGGATGGGCTTTGATCTGTAGAACACTGCTTTGATTTGACTAATACAGCAAAGAAACGGGAATGACAGGGAGAGACTCTCTTGTGCTCTTAACCGTCTCTCTTCTCCCCTCCACTGTTGTTGTTCATGGCTTCCAATGACAAAATGTCAAGCTGAGAAAATAAGGTCTAAAGACATCTTGGTCATATTTTTAACCCAACAAATGCATATGTTGGTCACACCCATCCAATCAAACCATGATTTATAAATAAGGCTATTTTGAAGACTAATCAGATGCCCGATGACTTTATCATGTAATTATAATACCATTCCATAGTTACCAATGAGGCCTGATTTGTTTTCCAGCAGGGGGCGATCTAGTGTTAGACAGTGGGGGGAAAAAGGTAGAGAGAGCGAGAGAGAGCGAAACATGAGGGAGAGAAAGACGTCAACCACCCAAGGAGGATTTTGCTCGACCAGGATTCCTATCTATTTCAGCTTTGGCACACTTGAGAGATGTGGCAGACGGAAATACAAGCCAAAATTCATTTAACGGGCTTAGCATGAAGAGTGGGTGAAGATGATCTGTGGCTTAGAGATGGGGCCCATCCCAGCCCTCTGAGCACTCAGCATCCCCACACTTAATCCTACTGCACTTGCAAATCTCCTCATTGAAATTGGGAGATCCAATCCTCTTGTCTTGAATGGCAAGGGGAATGGGGCAAACGGAAGCCAAAATGGAGTCGTCGGTAACCAGTTCTCCAACCGATATAGTCATTTCCAGTTGACTTTGACCCTTCTATACCATAGTAATCTTGGTATATTATAAAGGCATTTTAGAAGTTTTGCACTTTTACTGTATGGCTGCAATACTTGGTACACAGTACTGTACCTGTCATACTTGTGTACTTCCAGGGTTAGGGTTGTATTGAGGTGCAGGTCAAGATGTCTTGAACAACTATAAAACATAAAAACGGCTTTCGTACGTTTTCCTTAGTTGACCCTTAACCTGGTGTATTGATCACACTTCATCGCAACTTCATTTTATTATTTGTTTAGTTAGTTCAACCCGTCATTGTTAAAATCTCCTCCTCTTGCACCATGCTCATTCTGTTTCATTCCAGTCCCTGTGGTTACCTGCCCTGGACGTTGCATCACAAAGCTGGGACAAGACAGTGGAAAGACAATGTGCGTATTTCTGATTCGATAGAGGTTCTATAGAGGTTATGATGACATTATGTTTACAGTAAAAGTAGTTGTCACGGCTGTCTAAGTGGCACCACACCTTGGCTTTGAATATCTAACAGCTCAAAGGCTTATTAATCAGGCCCCAACATGACTCTGAGAGGTGAGAATGAGCTGCCATCGCATACAGGTTCTTCTAACACCCACTGTGCTTTCGGAGTGTGTAGGGGGGAGGATACAGAGTTGATTCATGGTGCTAACAAATAACTGGCCCTTTGAGTGTAAACTTGTCAGTGAGGTTGTAACACCCCAAAAAGATGTGAGAAATACTTGCACTCAATTGACAGCAGTGACTGTGGCTGACAGCAATTAGTCTGAAAATCTCAGTTCATACTTAGGAGTCATGTTTAGGAGAGTTATGAAGAGGGCAATACTGGCTTTGTTATTAAACTCAGCATATTTACTTACTTTCAAAGTTTATCATTTATAAGTTTAACTTATTCTTAACAAGACTTTGGTGAGGAAAGTAACATCTGGTTTCTACCAAGTATACTTTTAAATAATAATTTAAAGGTTAACAGTTATGGAACAATATCTTTCAGTTGACCTTGGCACAGCATTGTGCAGCAACAGCTTGCTCCACTATAATAGCTGTTTTGTTTTCTTAGATAAAAATAACTATGTTCACCAACACCAACTTTATTATAATATTTTAATGTACCCAACAGGAAAACACATGGGATCAGTATAACCCTTATAACCATATAAGATATGAAATGCATTTTCAACATCTATTTTTAGCACATCCTTCAGGTCTGCGGACAGTGTTTGGGCTTCAGCAATTCTTCTTTCTTGTTGAACCACCTCATGTTCTACTACTGGACATTGTTGAGAGCAGGGAAAACGTGTGCTTGTCTGGACTAGAAACTACCAAAATTATGTTGAAACCAAATAATGCAACAGTTTTTTGTACAAGATATTGGTTAATTGTATACTCTTACATCTTACTTAAAACATTTCTATGCTAAATCTAACTCAAATTGAAGACTTAAGCCAACCAGTATCTGAATTGCACAAAATGGGAAAGTTATTTTGCTTCGCAATGCTTTTTTAAAGTGAAAAGATGATGTGCAGTCTTAACGCTTTGGGCTGAGCGTCACGTCAATGTCATCATGTTGACGTCTGGTCATTGACAGCAAAATGGAGGACATAACTGAGCCCTTTGTTTGTTCAGTATGTTTGCCTTCTAGAATACATTTGTCTTTGTTCTGCATCTTCAATCAAGCCAGCCTATCTGTCACAAGACTACTGTGTCACATTGTTTAACGGCCTTCATGGAATATTTTTTTACATACCGGCCTTCATGGAATATTTTTTACATACCAAGGAGTACATACCATTATGCAAATATAACTTGTGCATTCATGTGTTGCTTTTGAAGGTAATGTGCAGTATGTGGGAGTGAATGTATTGCAGAAAAGAAAAACAGTAGCCATGGTGCTTTGGGTGCCAGGCATATGAACCCTAAATACTGCAGGGTTTCCCACAGAAAATGTGTTAGTCAAGGTGCGACAAAGTTCTCTAAAGAAGGGAGACTGCCATTTGAATGAAAGGGAGAAAACTGGCCAAGAAAACTGGCGGAAACACGGCGAATAGCGCAATAAAAAAAAAAAAGTCAAGGCGGCAGGCGGGTGTTGTTTAGGCGACCGCCTATTAACTGCAAAGTGCTGCGGGAAACCCTGGACTGATATTAAAACCCTTATCACTGCAATTTCTTGAAGTTACAGTCGGGCGGAGCTGGTCCGTGCAGGAGACTCCAGACCTAAGCACCGTCAATCAGCACAACCGTCATATCATGCAGTCTTGGCCCTCCTACCTCAGCCATGGCGCTCTATTGAAGACAGGAGCTCACCCACACTCTGTCATCTCTCAGTACCACACAGGATGGTCAGCGTTATTTACCTAGCCTCCACCCTAGCCTCCACCCTAGCCTGCACCCTAGCCTGCACCCTAGCCTGCACCCTTGGTTGAGTGTACCCACTACCTATGGGGAACGTGTATCGCAGCTCTGCCATGGATGCCGAGACAGTCTCAGTTGTGTTCAGCAGAGAGCTGGTGTGAGCAGAGCCATATATGCCAAGACGAATGTGTTTGTATTATCAATATAGTGTTTATTACCTACTACTGAGCCTTTCTGCCTGAACCACCTGTGATTGAACATTTGAATCCAATATACAACACATCAAATGGCTGAACCAGGCCTCATACCAGGGGTGTTGTTAGACATAAAGCCCTACTGGGGCACAGGCCCCTACTATTCATATCCATTTGTTTCTTCCAAGCTTGCTGCGCACAATGCACTACTAGCTATATAAACTTCCCTTGCTTAACCATACAACAGTTCAGGGACGCAAGTTTGATATCAGCTTTGGCAGGGACATCAATAGTTAATGCGAGTGCGCACATATTTGTCGCATTCATTAGAGCGGGAATACAGTTTTTTTTTTTTACTTCATATTAAATTGTTTTAGTCAAAATAAGATGATCGGTAGGCCTATCATGTAGAAACTTTCTTTAGTTTCGTAATGTTTTCTTAGCCTACCTTAATTCTGATTTGTTTGCCGAGTCTGACACCTGGACTTCTGTGTGTGTGTGCTGCAGTGGCTCTTTGGCAAGCTCAGGAGAGTTTGCTGACATGGAATTCTGCGGGTATCGGTTTGTGTTTTCGGTTAAACTGCTTTGATTTTACAAGCATTGATTGGGATACTGGGTTCACATTTTTCCGGAATTATCAATCTAAATGAATGCACTGACTAATAAAGTCAATTGAGTTTTAACAAACTTAAGATTTTACTGGGACACATGCCCCAGTTAAAAGGGTCTAATGACACTCCTGCCTCATAACATCCATTATGGTAGAAAAACAAAACAACGACTTGCATGAGCTCCTGTTGCTACTTCATCTTGATTAGAGTATAAAAAGAATGTCTCCACTTCAACATCCTGTCAACATCAAAAACAACCAACAAGCTAACAAACAAGCAGTAACACTATGGCTGTTTATCAATCCGAAGAACGGCAAGAACATACTTGCGTTCTTGAGAAGAACGTTCTTGCCAAGCGTCTTGTGAGAATGGTCTTGCAAGACCGCCAGGACGGGGGGACCGATTTGAGATGTGTGTGTTCTTGCAATGACTCCTGGGAAATCAGATGCGTTCTTAATGACCAAGTCACCATCCATATTTTTGGCATTCTTGGTGACTTGTGTTCTTTGGATTGGAACCGTACTTGGGCAATGAAAGATGACGTCAATCGACTTTGCAAGAACACATGAACTGAGAAAAATATGGATTGATAAACTGACATTATTCTTATCAAAGCCTTTCACTGACTGAAATACATAACATGTCTACCTTGGTTTCTGATCAGACTCACCTCTGCATTATGTACGTACGTCCCTATGTTGTCCTTATTCCAAGCCCCACAACAAATTCCTGCATTGCATTCATATAACAAAGTACCAAACATCTATCCTGCCATACCCCATGCACACAAACTGTAGTTGCCCATTAACAAATTATCACCCTAAAAAGTATCCTGCTAAAGATTGGGAACCCAAAATCCCTGAGTGCATTAGTATTCTGAACAGGGCGTTCATCATACCCACATCTCATCTTGTCCTCTGAAATGACTTGTACATTACATTAACCTGTCATGGGCACTTGGCATTTCTTACCATTTCCTCCCCGATTCCCAATTTAAGACTTGGGAGGCTGTGTCCTTGACCGAAGCCCAACATCCCAGTATGGCACTGGGCACTGAGTTCATAAAACACTTCATTAGATTTCACAACAGGACAGAAAGACAGGGAGGAAGACTGGCTGGCAGACCTTGTTTCACTATCGGACGCCTTGGTGTGGTCACACGTGCACACACAAACACACACAGCTAGTCACTGCAATTAATGACTGAGCTTCCCTCCTTTCTCTTTCGCTCTCCGTCGCGATATCTCTTTTTATCTCCTTCCCCAGACCCCCACCCACCTACCTCTCTCTCTGTGGCAGGCCTAATAAGGGTGGCACCAGCGCAGCAAATAGATAACCTCTTTCTCACTCACAATTAATTTTCAATAAGAATTTCCTTCAGTAGCCTCGCAGTCACATTGTGGCTAATAGGAGATCTTTCAGAGGCATTACTGAGGCAGCTTGTAATTGCCAACACAGTGTAAGTATTGAGGATAATGTTATACAGATCATGGTCACCAACAAAAACACTGTGGTTTGCGTCTAGAAAACCATTTGGTATAGGGTACTCCTGAATGGCTTTGCACAAACTCGAAATATGTACATGGCAAGCAGATATTTGCAGGTTACTGTTTGTGAGCAAGTGTCTGAGCATGTGTATTCAAGACTGAGGAGACAGTAGACTGAGGACAGACTGATTGTCGAAGTTGAACATGGGGGCCAAGGTAACAGTGGAATATATACCATGACCCCCCCCCCCCCCTCCTCTCCCAAAGCTAGCATCAATATCACAACACACTTGTCTTCCTATCCCCAGCTTAACGAGGCCTTGTGAATCTCGACGTAGTGTTGTCGGTCGAACATCAGACATATTAGAATACCTCCTGGCTGTCGAGGGAGGCAGCGCTCCGTAACTCACGCTCAAGCTTCAATAAACTGTGTGAAAACGCTCTGGTGCTTGTGTGAAGGGGTGGGGGTGGAAGAGAGAGCCGGGTTGGGATGGCAAGGGAGCCCTCCACCTCGTTCTTTCTCCCTTCCTTCCCACAGAATTAATGAGACCTGCAGTGGGATGCAGCCAAAACGGGGTAAAAGATGGGCGAGAGAGAGAGAAAAAGAGCACGCGTGAGGACGAGAGAGGGGACGAGAGAGAGAGGCAGAGAAGGAGAGAAAGAGAGTGAACTTGTGTGAGTGAAGGAGAGAAAGGTTCGGAAAGAGAGAGAAAGAGAGTGTGCGTGCGCGTTAGGTAGAGAGAGGGAGACAGTAAGAGCCTCGGCCCACAGTCGGGGGATTTCTATTCAATAAGCGCAAGCAGAAGCTGATCCCTTCCACCTCTCTCTTATTATTCACTGGGAAATTGCTGCTTCCTTTGGGGACAGTTTGGAGAATTGTGTACAGGAGATGGCTGTCATATCTCTCTCTCTCTTCCCCTCTCTCTCTCTCTCGCTGACACATTCATACTCTCACCGTCTGTCTTTTTCTCTCTCTCTTCCCCTCTTTAATGCCCTGTCTCTGTCTTTCTCACTCTCGCTCTCTCTTTCTTTCTTTCTTTTCCATGTTGTTCTGTTTCTTTCTCTCCTTCTTGTCTCGCTAGTGTATTTGTTAGACCAGAGGAGGGGGTTTGGCTACGGCACAATGCACAACAGAACACTCTGTGGCAGAGCGGCCGCCGATGCGTTGCGAAACACTTCACTGTGAACAACAACAAACCAGGAGACAAGTGTGATACGCTCACAGGATGGGTTTATTGTGTTTCAAACAATAGTCTCCGACCATTGGTTAGGTACAAACAACGGCCTCCTGACAGCCATGAAATGTACCACGCGGCTCAAGATGGAAGTTGAAAGAAAAAAGCAACTGAAACGCTTTAATACTTCACGCTTCTTGAGGCGGCAGGTTGTGTGTGCATGTTTGCTGCTTATTCAAACCTCTTCATCCATCAACAGCTTGTATTAGCATCAGTTGCTGTGATGCGTGAACTACAATCATTCTATCAGCTTGATTGCATCAACAAACATTCCACAGTAGACCATCTATAAAACATAGCTCATACATGTTTACATGTATGCATATTCACAGTTGTGGATGGATGGTTTTGCATTAGTGCATCTGTAGGAGCCTTTAAGTCTCTAGTCACTTTACTTACAGGTACATATTGTTACATTCTTAGTTGGTTATTCTTAGCATGAGTAATTCTCAGTTGTCACTGAATTATTCAGTGAATTGTACTGTACAATTAAGTTTTTCAAATTCATAATTTGTTTTATGAAGTACATTGCTGATATTGTTGACAATTAAGCATTTCCTATAGGTTAGGTATAACAGTATTTAGTATTAGATTGCTATTACATGTTTCTCAAGTTTAAGCTTAGCTTAGAGAGACATGTAGTTTGTAGAGTATGTTTCAAGTTGGTGTACTGTTACAGGTATTGGTCCACTGGGCCTTGAGCCTAGACAGCCTCGAACTGGCTCAATAAACAGGAAGTTACATAATATACTGCATAAACAATTCATTATTCATCATTCATTCCTATTCATCCGTTACATTCAGGTTACTGACCAAGTGATGATGGAGTGGAACATATAATGTGGAAAACGTATGATATTGCTTCCAAAGTCATCTTTAAGCACAGGCATGATAAGGAACAAATGCATTAAAACCATGTAAGAAATGTTGTGAAAGATCATATTCAGCATTTGACAAAAACGCATAATTAGCAACCTCCTAAACGTTCAGTCACACAATCAGTTATTAGTAGTATAAAGTGAGAGTGAGATCAGTACATCAATTGAGGCCAAAAACCAACGCTGTACTTCTGCAGTCTCCACTCTAAACTAGCATGGTGCTGAATAGACACATTCAGATGACCTGGAGTCAGAGAGTGACCAGCGGATATTAGTGTGCGTGATTAATACTGAGACATGAGGCTCAATGAGTAACACAGCCATCAGAGGGATGGTTGCGGGCCATGTTGGAGACATCTGGCCACATTGGAGCGATTGTTTCATTAGAGCCGATGACCTACCTATGAGAACAGATGAAAGTGAACAGATTGTAGCTGTTTGGCATCCCTCCAGATCATTTTTTCTGTATGCAACATCTAAATACCTAGAGACAGTACACCGGCTGTAATGATATCAGATATCAGAGTCAATATGTACAAATCGGGACACACCTCTATTTGCCCACCCCTTGCTGCCCGAGGAGTCCACGTAACATATTAGAATGAATGAGTCCTCGGGGTCGAGGCAGGGTTACTGGATCTTAAACAGATCTCTCGAGTGATCTTCCAAAGCGGCTTTAAATGGTTGGGTAAACTGAACTCAAGACTTGGTATAAACATCCATTTGTTACAAACAACTAGTGTTTCCCTCAGATTTTTTTCAGATACCTGGCAGCGCCAATAGGCTGCCTAGCAAGAAAATGTGAACCCTATTCTATAGGTTTATTCACCCTATTCTATAGGTTTATTCGGGCATTTGTGGAAAACAACGGTAGGGAAAACATTGAACTCCTTTTAGTGACAAAGCATTCGACACAGCTGACAGAAACACTGCTTAGATGCAGAAAAGTCTTGTTCTTGTAGGCTATATCATGTTGAGCTTTAACTGTGTTTATACCTGTGTGTGTGTGTGTCTCTGTGTGTGTGTATGTTTCCTTTCAGTGCTTGATCACTGGGAGATCACAGTACCGGCATCTGAGCCCAGACAGAATTGAGACGTTTGCTGTTCCTCATTACATAACGGCCTCTCTCCTAATTGCCTGATCTTCAATACAGATGAAAGCTTCATTAGGTGTACAGCGGCAACCAAAGGTGTCTGATAAAACGGAAGCGGAGGAAGAGAAGAAAAGAGGGAATGAGGGAAAGGAGAAGCTGCAGGAAGGATGGGGGGGGGGGGGGGGTGGGTTGTGGTAGGATAAGGGGGCAGGGTAGAGGGGGGTGGGGTACAGAGATCAGAAAATGTTGCCGTACGCTTTCGTTCGCTCGCTCGCTCGCTCGCTGAGTTATTTAAAACATTCCAGAGGCGAGTGATTAGAGGATGTGTCGGGGATGTCAGACTCGGCGGTAGCAGTGTGTATGTGTGTGTGAAAGAGAAAGGGTAAGAGAAAATGTGTGTTTGTGTGTGTGTGTGTGCATACACTATTTGAGTCAGTTGCAGCATTAACAAGAGGAATCCGTATGGTAGATATGTAGATGTAAATGTGTGTGTCTACGTGTGTATGTGTGTACACTCCTGTTTTCTCTTCTGAGTGCTCTGATGTCAGAGTTGTGCATCATATATCAGATACAGCCTTAAAAGAGAGTGTGGGTGTGCATATACAAGCAGATTAAGCCAAAACACAGTTATCAGACACCTTTATGCCATGACTCCCTTCCAATGGAACCATTCTATTGAGTCATTACAGAACGTCACAAATATAAACACCTTCCCCAAAACGCTACAAGAATGGCTGCTGTTATTGCCGTCTGGGCTCGTTAAACCTCTCTTCCCTGCTGGGGTGGGGAGGAATTATAAAGTCGTCAGGAGGAGAAGGGCTCCCATTGGAAGGGAAGTCTGATGCAGAGTTTGTGATTGGCCCATTGTGTTTGGGCTGAACGGGTTGTCCTGGGAGGACTCCCGGCCTTCCATTGCCAACCATCTGGAGACAATGGCCTCATTCACGGCTACAGCGCTTAGCTAATGCCTTGGAGGAACTACTGGAAGGGGCCCATCAATAGAGCTTTTATTTAGCCAGGCTGTAACAAGCCAGGCCTCTGCCAAGCCTGTAACCAACGCTCAGGCATGCTTCACGCAGGAAACCGTGTGAAGATGACCTCCAGTGACAAAAATGTAGCCCTACATGCAGACACGCATGCACTTGAGTCTGAGCTCGCCAACTTAAACACACGCACACTCCGATCTTCACCCCTAATGATTTTCCTAATGCAATAGCATTACTGAGAATGGTGAAGGCCGCAGTCTTGAAGAGAGGAGGCTAATTAATAAGACGGAGGGCCGTAAGAGACTGCAGGGAAACGTACTCCCACGGAGGGAGAAAGCGTCTCCCAGACAGAGGGAGAGGGGAAATGAGAAATTAAAAGAGAGAGAGAGAAAAGATGCGAGGGAATAAACGACTGGGTGGAGGTAGGTAGAGGGAAGGAAGTAGAGAAAGAGAGAGGAAGAGAGAGATGCCTGCAGGGCCAGAGATCTCGCTGAGCCCACACTGGAGAGCCGCCTGAGTCAATTCCTCCTTTCTATTTCCCTTTAATCGAATTTCTCATCAGTTCATCTAGGTCACCCCTGATTACCATTACCACCTTAAGTAAATGTTTAAATATGACTTCATTACCATTACAGTAATGGAACCATGTCTCATTGATCACCTACATCCAGAGGAAATGGAAGGGGCTGAAGGATTGGGGTGACATGTTTAACCAGCTCCTTCGTCCCCACAGACACATACAGTCAGCATATTGTTTAGGTTTCTTGTCTCCATGTCTCTTGTCTTAACAGCCTCAACTGGAGGTGGCATTGGAAGGGACGGTCAGAGGGGAGACACCCGTGGGCTCGTCTGCCTGTAAGGTCTGAGATTGAAATGACCAGATAAGACACAAGAAGAGACGTTTTATATTGTGCCGGTGACCGGTGTGTGTGTGTCTGTCGGTGTGTGTGGGTGTGTCCACTTCTAGTGCATCCTCTTTTTTCTTTCATGTTATGGTCTCTTGAAAGTGTGAGCAGGTTTGTGTGGGCATGTGAGTGTGTGTGTGCGTGCGTTCTCCGGGGGGTCTACGTGTGCTTGCCTATGCGTTCATCCTGAGACCAAACTGCAATACTATTTGGTCCTGCTGGTTACGTCACGGGAGTTAGAGGAGTGAAAGGCTGATGCAGGCCATTGACAATGACAAAGAACGCTTCAGGGGAGCTTTTCCGGGTCGTTCTGTGGACTCACTCATGCGAGGACTATGTGCTCCGTGACTGACACTCACTAAAAAGAGAGACCCAACATTCACTCCAAAAAAACCACTTTGTCTTCATTCCAATAAAGGGGGGGGTATTGAGATATATATTGTTTTTATTAATTTAAAGAGTCTAAGAGGGCAATGAGGGTTACAAAGGGTACATTTTGTTTGATGAAAATCAACAACAAAAAAATCTTAATGAAAACTCATCTTCTCTGTTCAATTATGTGCCTGACATTTATAAAATTAAGTACCACCATGTGTGAATGTGTGTGTGTATATCATTGTTTTAATGTCATCCCATGTTTATTTTGCACAGTGTGCCCTCACTTTCAATCAGAAAAACAATATTCATATGCTTACCTAAAGAGTAGAAACGACATCCACTAATTACAAAAGTGATGTGGGGAGGAGGGGGAATTAATCCAAAGTTCAGAAGCAGTAGGACTTTGAACAATCTGTTTTATTAATGTGTTGTAAATCTGCTTCTTGGCTTTACTTTACATACTCTATATGACGTTCGACCGTATTCACAATTTGCCAACACAGTTTTTAAAATGGCTATCTTCCTGTGCGTCATAATGTAAAATCTGTTGAAATTTCAGACTAAATTCTCTAGGGTCTGTTTTACCTTAGTGAAAGTAATCACTTGAGTAGTCATGTGATTAGAACAGCTCAATCACAACAATGTTCAGGTGAAAAACTGTCTGTACTCTTTCACTTCTGAGCCTGCTCTTGCAATTTAGTTTTCTGCCATAAAGGAGCCAAAAATAATAAAGAAATTGTATGCTACAGTTCCAGATGACAGGTGCATCAGAGTGATGATCTTTTGATACCTTTAATTTCCCATCCTTTTTTGGAGGTTGTGTTCTTTTGATGTTGTCATGACAGCTGTAGATTAATTACCACCTGTCGATGGCACCTTAAAAATTCATTTGCAGAAGCACCTGGAAGCATGCCAGTCAGGTTGAATAATGCAGCATTTTGAAGCACTCATCTCACCTAAATGCACAATGCTCTGAGGCTGCAAGTGCAAGGCCGATCTCAAACGAGAAGTGTGAAAGATCCTCTGAAGAGGGGCTTTAATGAGAGATGGGAGTTGGGGTGGGATCGTTATGCTTTCTGAAGAGCTGAGAAGAGCTCATCGGATGAAGGCCTTTGCCATCTCAGACAAGGACAATGAAAGGTTGTAACAAGTTCCAGACAGATGTCATTATGAAAGGCCCGTCACATGATAGGGCTTCATCTGCAATGAGAAAGTGAATAATAGTTGTGGGTGTTAGCCAGGCTGAATAAATCACGCTTAATGCTGAGCAGCATAGATGGTTCAGCCATGCTCTGTTGTGATGAGATTGCTATGCCTGGAACAGAGGTGGTCTTAGACCATGGAGTGGGCTCTTGGTCTAATGGTTTTGGATCAGTAACTGACACCAGGGTTTAATTCCTACAGGAAAGACAGACACACACACACACACTATCCCCAATGTGAAATTGAACACAGATACAAGATGCTTCTGTAGGCAATTGAAAATACTTAAGTCATATTTGACCTCGATGGCATGCAAGTAAGTTTATTAAGGGATTACCAGTGCTTGTCGACACTCGAGGCAAGTGGTAGTTGACTCGCAATCTTGTTCTCAAGAGACCAAAACTTGAAGCGGGTCAAATACAAATCTGCATATTATTACACTGTGATCTTATTCTCTGAAAGCTATTGCATCTGATGCTGTTGAAGGAGAATGAATGAATGTATTCAATGTTACTTGGTAAAGTCAAAACAGGTGATATGGTGTATTATGTATTATATGCATGTGATATATTCTATTTCAGGTATATTTTCAGAACCATTATGTTCAGTTGACTAACTACAAGGCCTTCCTTATAGGCTTCAAGATTTGTAATACAATTAACTGCATATACTTTACAGTAAAAAGGCTTTAACAATTCATAGGACAGTGTGAAATGTACAGCAGCAATACTTTCAGCGGTATGCAAGAGTAGCATGGCTCCTCTAAAATCACACCAATCAATTAGAGAATTTAATTGAAAAAGAAAAAAAATATATACATATATATATATATAATGTTGGATGAGCTTGTACGATCAGAAAGCTTTGTCTCATGTCATGCTGCAAGATGCTCCTACTGCCAATTCACTGGTTATAAGACGCAGCGAGGATGCTTGTGATGAAATATACAGAAACTAGGATTTCAGCCCGCGCAGTATCGAGCAAGACTAAAATGACGGTGGGATCAAAAGCATCAAAAGTAAGGGGGGAAATGTAATTAGGGGGGAGAGAAAATGTATGCAATTTGATCATTTACGATTCCCAGTGAGAGTAGGTTAAAATAGACTTCAGAGCTTCCATCTCTCCCTTGTTTGTGCGCTAAGAAAAATGGGGGTGGCGGAATAACGCAGTCTGGGGAACTTCGGATGGAGGTCGGGCGTCCCCAGTGTGGGCCGTTGCTCGTCGGACGATTCCAACCCGTCCTACATCTTACCCACAATGCCCTGGGGGATGTCGGAGGGAGCTCTGATCCTTTTGATGGGACTAATGAGAGGGCGGACAGTCACTCAACAGTCACATGATCACTGCTGAGGAGATCGATAGAACCTTCAAGAACCCTCCCCTTGGAGGGATGTGAAGACAAAATCACCTGTTCAATTAGAGGTGGTGCAATGCAAATTAGAATCTGGGATCTGAAGACGGATCTGGGAACTAGACATGGTGCTTTTGATCATGCAACACAAAGCTAGCTAAGTTAGATAAGATACAACTGAATGAAACAAAGGATGCACAGTAATGTTGGCTGTCAGTTGTCACTGATCAAATTATAACTAGCTGAATTGTAGCTAGTTGTGAGATCCTCCAGCCACAGAAACACATACAAAGAAACCTGGAATTCTAGTATTACGTATATTCAATTAACCTGGTTTCTTATCCATTATGCCCATGAATGTGACATGGGGAGGCAATGCTGCAACTTTAAGTTGGAGTCCAGTTCAGTACAATGTGGAGAGAGTGAGACAAAGTGGCCATAAGAAATGTCAGAACCCTTTTCAAAATACAGTTTCTTTAGTTGCTCACACTGGTATCCTGAGTATATCCCCAGGTCTCATTTTATATCACAACATGTACAGGGATACTTTCAGACCGGACCTTCAACTGTGACCCAATTCACAGGTTAGCATACAGACTTCAACACGTCTAGATGGTGTTGACCCGTATACCATGCAGCGATCCAAAGAGTGTTTCATTAGTGCGAACAGCGGTGGACAGCCGCGAGGCCACGAAACGAGCAGTACAGCCACCTGCTGCTGTGACAGCGACAAACTGGGCTTGCAAAACCCTCTCATCCACGTGACACTCCGCTGATGCTTCTTCACAAAATGTGTTTCATTGTGAGTTTAGTTTGTTTTACCAATATCAAAATGTGGGATTATCTGCTTACTGAGATCCCCCCCAAGGTAGGATGAGTAAAACCTAACTGCATGGAATTTACATTACAGGTCAATCTGTTTTGATGACTGGAGCTCCAATTACCAATACAGGTGAACAGTCCCTGCATTGAACTTCCATGTTCAACCACAGCCCGTTGTCGCAGTGCAAGAGGGATAGTACAGTAAGTGGGACAGTGTATACTGGATCAGTCTGACAAGAAGTCATGCATCTCAGGTCTGGCTCTTGGCAGGGACAGCAGCGGATGACGCAGTCCAACAGCCCGCCACCCCGGGGCTGCCCTGTCCTTCTCCTCGGCCCTGGCAGCTCCCCCTCACACTCTCCTCTCAGTGATTAAAGTGTCTGTCATTACAGTCGCAGTACGCCACTGCAGCCTGCCTGCGATCTGCCCGGCGCTGACAAATGGTCTGTGTGTGTATCTGGGAGTATGTGTGTGGCTATGAGTCTGTGTGTTTGTCGGACAATGTGTGTGCGTGTCGTGTGTGTGTGTGTGCTCGTGCATTTTGGAAGTTATCATTAGAGTAACAGTGTGGGGGCAACAGTGTGTGAGGCAGTGACCTGTGTGCAGGGTCAACAGAGTTGTGTATAAACGATGATTCATGAGTCCCACAGAAAAGACTGAGGGGCACAGAGGCAGGAGGACAACATGCGGGAAATGAGATAAACAACTGGCAGCAAAGCAGCTTCTGAGGTAAATAAACCTCCACAGCATGCGGCCAACATAATAGATGAGGATGTTTGTGAAGGCTTTGTTTGGGGCCGACTGCATCTTCCACAGGTTTTCTGTCGTGCGATCCCAACCCATCTACGCTACCACAGGACCACGAGGACCACACTGTGGTCTGAAAATGACATTTTGATTTATAAATCTTAAATTGGTCATTCAAACGACACATTCCTAAAAACATTTTACCGTTGATGTTATATCTCAGTCCAATAAAATTGATTGGATTTATTGTGCTATGTTTGAGTAAAAGCAGCACCAAAAAATGATATACTGTATGGCCTTCAAAATACAATTACATTTTCCCACTACTCCCTAACCAGATTTACTTTGGGTTTATTTTCAATCTCACTTTGATTACAGTTCAAATATGGATCTCACTTAAAACATGAGTGCCAATAAAGGTTGTGAGCTTCTGATTCAATTAAATAATTTAGTCAGTGATTCGTCAGAAGTCAAAATTCAGTATTCAACAGCAAATAAATAATTCTGAGTTATGAATGCAGAATGTACAGTGATTTGGTTTTGAGTAATTCTCAACCTTCTGTGAGTTCAAAAATTGTAAATGTCTTTATTATTTATATCCTTTTGAAAGTAGCCATATCTTCTGAAATGGTGCAATACACAAATGCATTATTTTGACCGCATAACCATACACAAGGCTATATAGGTTGGTGTTGACCTCATTTATGTTGAAACATTTTAAAAACTGTAAGGAGTATTCACTTGAAAAAAAGAACAGTACTCAACATGAAGAGACCCAGTTATCATGTTTACACAGAATACATTCTACAGTCAGATGAATCGAGTAATGGGTGTTTCATTTGTAAATAGAGTGAAGGGCTTTTTGATTTAACCATGATGGGAAAAGCTTTACTCAAGAATGCACTCTTGATCATTTTTTCCCTTTCCACAGGTTTTGGCTACTTTCTGCTTAAATGTTTTCCAGAGACTCAGTAACATATGTCCTTCACAAAGGATGTCAAATGAATGTGAATATAGCAGACACAGGTCTCCAGTCCACATTCGACTTCTTGGTAAGAAAGCAGGTAAACATTCAAATAAAATACAATTTTTTTCATTATCTGTTAGAGTGGAAGGGAAAATACTGTGTTTGGTGTGAACAGATGTCTGAACAATTAAGTAAATTTCCCAGCCTTTTTTATTACTGAATTGGAAAGAATAAGTCACAGGTACTGAATTAAAATTGCTGAACAGTCTCTTGCATTTCTGGATTTTCCTCGGATCAGACATCTCCATTCACAAACATTTGTTCCATGTTGAAGGGCATTTCCCAAAGCCGTCTTCCATTAAGTCCATTGGCAACTCTGCTAAATAGCTAGTTGTGCAGATGCTTTGTTACTCCAACACGCTTGTTCATATCCAACTGGCAGGCCCGCTTTATCCATTCAACTCCTGCCTCATCCAGCCAGCAAACAGGAGCGTCGTAAGGTTTTCTCTGATGCATGAGTCAGCCAGTGTTTGAGCGTGTAATCAGGTTGGAGAAAGGCAGTCGGTAAGTATCCCACCTTCACTTTCCATTGAAGGCAGCAGGCTAACATTCGCACAACTCCTTCGACACAACAACACAAGGCTGCATTTTTCATATGCCCATCGGAAATGGATGTGAAATGTACAACTTTAGAATGTAACTTGATGTTTACTTTATTTAGAGATAACAAGCTTAAATAACTTTTAAAATACAGTTTCAATCAAGGGGTGTGCAGAGCCTCAACGCAATTGATAGTATTCATTGATGATGTGCTTGGCTGTATTGACTAGTGATTCGGAAAGTATTTGGGAAACAATCTCAACAAATGTTACAGTATCTTATTTGACCATATACAAAAGCAAAAACTAGACTACCCCGGTGAGTATATTCAGAGAATCCTGTTGCTGAGGAACCAGCTGGCTCATTCTAGGAAACATAAGCTGCTTTGCAGGCCCCTTTGGCAACAGTTAGCGTTGGTGCTTTTTAGATTCAAAAAGGACAGGTTCATCCTGGGAAATCGACCCGCTGACTGCTATCAGTTGACCTCTGGGACAGCTGGTAATTAATCTCACAATCTCATCCGGTCTTGTATCCTGCCTTCATGCCAGCTCGGTCTTATCTTCAAGATCATGTCAAGGTGGAGAGGGAAAAAGCCAAAGTGATATGGATAAACATCAGTACTGGTGTTCTCTGTGGTTTTATATTCTCGCAAGGAGAGCAATTGTTATAATATCTCATGTCACAGTGCAGACATCTATATTGTGTCATTTATGATATCAAACAAAGATATACAATTGAATTGGATGATATGCCCAGTACAGGTCTGGCTGGCAAGGTGGTGTGGTGAGAGTGAGGTTGGGAGAAGAGACTTGAGGAGGGTGTGCAAGTTTGTCACTTCCCAGATTAGACAGCAGTGTGTTTTTAGTTGTTTTTTTGGAACAACTCCAGGTGAACCCTAATCACTCAGTATTGTATGTCTAACCTCACCCCTTTATACTATTGTGTTCATTAAAGTCATATATATGCATCCCATCCCCATGGTAGACACAATCCACACGTTTCCATGTAACAGTGTTTATAAGGATGTTTAGTTCACACAAGATCACACCTCTAGGAAACCGTTAAGAGGAGCAGGCCCCATATTTATGATGTACTTGTTGCAAGGTGAAAAAAAATCCACTTGGAAACTAATGACTGAACAAAGGAACATCTTGAACTGCTTCTCTAGGATGTATGATCAGACATGCATCCAACATGACAGCTCAATTTCAAACTTCACATCATATTTCCATGCGATCCCTTTTTTGGCTGCTTCCAGCAGGCTGTTGAGGGATTAAACCATCATAAAGGCTAGCCTCGTTGGGATAAGACTCTTCCTCTCAGGTATTGGGACCAGGTGGAGATAACAGCATAGATTTATGCTTCTGTATAGAGCTACCGTACTGTTTATTATGATCCGAGGGAGATCATATAATCGTAAAGCTCCCTGGCGATGCGGCTCGACTCTGTCTTGCACGTCAGACCAGGGAGGAGATGGATGACCGCAGAAGAGCAGCGCTTTCACTTTAAAACCAATCACCAGCTGCCACTCTCGGGTCGCAGCCCCAGTGCAGACCCTGCTTTCTCCGTCCTCTACTCAGTCTGCAGTAAATAATCATACTATCCCCACAGTCTCTGAGCTTCTGTCCTCCAGCCAATGTAATTCCCCCTTCTGCCATTCCTGTTTACTCTTCGGGTCGGGTCTTACGGCACCTTTAATTCTTTCTCTTCTTTTGTTCTTTTCTCGCTTCCTCAGTCTGTCTCGCTTTCTGTGTCTATTTATGTCTCTTTTTGTATTCCTAATATATAATAATAACAATAATACTAATAGCCTCATTTAATATTTAACCTCACCCTAACTTGATTTGTGCAAAGCTAACCCAGAGAGCGTAATGGTGTTAAGAGCATCACAAATGTTGACACTACAGAGGTGTGCTGTCCTTTTTGACAAATGTCAAAACCGTCAAAAATCGCAGATGGGTCATGCTAACAGAATAATATCATTTATAACCTTTTCCAACTTTTTATCTGACCCTTACCCATCCAGCATGGCCACTCTGTGGCCACTTCAATTCAAGTTCCGCTAACCACACCATAAACCCTCAATCTATGAACTGAACCACTAACATCAGGCAGCTCTCTCTTGGTTACAGCAGCACACAGCTGTCCCCTGGAGCGGCGCAGAGTGAGAGAGGCTATTCTTCAAAGTGCATGCTTTGATTAATAACATCTCTTTAACGAGAGACACTTTTTGGCCACAATCTGAGCATCGCTGGCTCATTCATCATCCGGATGACAGACAGGACAATAACCATCAATATGACACTGAACCTTAAACACAGCCTCTTTAAGGAATGCCAAAACATGACCATGGAACGAGGCCTGGGTACAACACTGAACAAGACGTTGATGCAAGATGTATGACTTCCGCTTGGAAGTCGTCTGCTGGGACACGCAGACAGTCATCACGGTTTTTTAATAAAGAAAATTACATCCAACAAATTGTTATATAAAAGTGGAAGAACTGCAGTGAAATAATTTCCCAGGACTTTGACAGCCACTGTGATAATTTCTCTCAACGTTTGTTTATTCCAATCACAAATGCAGCGATCTCATTCGATATCTTGGAGACAAGTCAATGTACCCGAAGCAAAAACGAAGCATATGTACCCTCTCGTACTCTGCCTACAACCAACCTGGCAGAGTGAACAACAAAAGGAAAGCGCTCATTTATTTATGACAGTTTTCTGGTGGCT
This sequence comes from Hypomesus nipponensis, assembly GCF_054491055.1. Taxonomy (NCBI): domain Eukaryota; kingdom Metazoa; phylum Chordata; class Actinopteri; order Osmeriformes; family Osmeridae; genus Hypomesus; species Hypomesus nipponensis. The sequence continues at coordinate 5,867,764 of NC_140361.1, forward strand.
AAACAGCTTGGTGTGAAATATAAAAGCCTGGATCGTCATGGGAATTCTTCTTCAAAGCAGAGGTTCACTGAGTGGATCATTGCCCAGCCTTTCATATGCCAGTCAGTCACCTCCCATTGGTTCCTCAGCTTGCAGGACATGCCAAGGCAATACACTACCTACTCTATTTCACTTTGTTGTGTCAATAAAGAAAAGCATACCTCTGCTTATGAAGCAGTTAGATGACACATAACCAATATACCTTACTTGAGGTGGAGTTGAAAGATCCAACTCCTCTGATGATTGACAGTTTGCCTTTCAAATTACCTGGCTGGATATTCTGAATGGGCACTGGAGGGAGTAAAACATTTGCCTTGGTTCTTCTTTGGACTGAGTCCTAAACACATTGCATTAGAATGAGATCTTATAAGACATACAGTACAGGAAGTGTAAAGCCTGTGAATGTGTCTTCTTGGACGAATTAACAGTTTGTATCAAGTTCAGAAAGAAATGTAATCCCTATCTTTGAATAACTATTTGGAGATCCTGTCTGAACATTTAAGCATAACCTTTATTGACTACAGCCTATGCTTCACTTCATCCTTTTGGACACAGACCAAATCAAGGATGCTTCATACCCACATTGAATAGGGATTATGTTTAAACCAAATAAGAGCTTTGTTCCATTGAGCACACTCCGTAGGGACATAAGCATGTGTTTTTTCTAGTTCTGTCTGTCTGAACGACTCCAGAAACAGCTTGTGTGTACAAGCTGGAGTCAGGAGTCAAGACAAGGTTCTGTAGGGCTTTGGAAACCTACACTCAAGCCGGCTCTTTCTGCCTGAGCACAACTTGGCAGTGCCAAGCCCATCCCGGCCGTGTTGGAAACTGACGGGTGCCCCTCGTTTTGCACGTCAGATATAACCTTGAGTTAGCAAGCCGTAACACCTAAGACACAGCAAGACGGAGAACAACTTTTGGGCACCGTGGTGGGCACTGATAAGACTGGCATCACACGGCATAGGACAAACACAGTTCTCCAAGGAGACAAAAAAAGTGACCTTACCTTATCCACTTTTTAAGAGCAAAAAGAAACACAGAATTTACAGAAGTTGGCAAAAAGATGAACGTCTACTTGATTTCGGAAAACGTTTGGGTTCAATAGCACCCCTGAAGTTGGATTTTCTGGAACCTTAACAGATCAGCCAGATCAGGAGGCCTGCCAATCAGGAAGTCTTTTCAACGAAAAGATAAGGAGCACAAAGAGGGAGAGGGAGCTTTGAGGTGAGGATTAATGGGCAGATACTACCTCATGAAACCTAATTTGCTATTGTTCTGCCCAAGAGGTCTGCCCCAGTTTAGGCCTGTCTACATCACCAGTAGACAGAGGGATTATATAGTGAAAGACAGGCAAGGTTATATCAGGCCAACACTGTCATCCACTTTAGCTCACACCCAACCTTACTAAAGGGAATACACAGAAAATATGAAAATATGCCCAAGACAAAAACATTTTACCGTGGTGGTAAGGTATATTAACATTGAAATAAGAAGGCTCAGTGGAATGTGGATAGCTGCAGGACTTTTAGGCCTTTGTGTGACTGCCAACAACAAAGAAAAAAAATCCTATTTCCATTTCAAACATTTGTTTTAGTTTTCACCTAACCTTTCATGAACAGGGTAAAATAAACAGAGAAAAGCAAATTCACTGTGAATTGGAAAATTAGGTGCACTTAAAAACCTATTGCGAAGTCGTTATTTTTTTTCATCTTGATGACGATGCTACTACGGTGATGTTGTTGGGAATCATTTGGGTCAAAGGAAACTGCTGTTGTCAGGTGACTCTGTGTAAGTGACTTAGGGAGTTAATTAAACGGAATACAAACACAGGGAAGTTGCTAGGCAGTGTGTTGCCCACGGCGAGAGGAAGTACGGTTTTACAAGGGTCAAAGTAAATTCATCAATCACTCTGCCGACAGCTGAGGGGAGAAAATGAAATATCATTTGAAGAGAACGGGTTCTAAGTAATTGGTTGTGTAAGCACGCCTGCAGGTGGGTGTTTTATCTGACTAGGCAGAGAAATCCATTTGTGTTTTGTTTGTATTCCTGTTTGGTAACTGCACTTAGCTTGATATATAAAGAGGAGAGGGAGCCTAATGAACGACTGTCAGGAATGCAACTCTGATGTGGGATTCCAGAGATCAAACTAACGGTTAATTATCCTGTTTACCTGAGTAATACATGCTTTTTTTTTACATTTTAGGTCATGATAGCATACTGAACCACTTGAAAAGCAATAAAATCATGACTAAACCTGCACTTATAATAATGCAACTGTATGTTCACCGGAAATGTTCATTACTGTTGGCAAGTGAGGATGTTTTAGGAATGCTAGGGAACCTGGCTTTTTTTTAAACCTGAGAGGTAATTTGTACTCATGACTCGTAGTGCAGTATGTCAGTGTGACATCATTCATGCCTTTCACTATCGATGTTGCCCAAAGTACCTTTTGGAAGATGTTCTTGTGATGTGCAGTTACCCAAGATAAAAGGCTTCTTAATTCTCTGGGAACATTTGGCATTTTATTCTACTCTCAGGTACATATTTGAAAAGTTTATCCCTGTCACAACAATTTAGAGAGGAGAGTTTATCCAAACCCCCTGGAGGTATCCACAGACCCATTCTAAGGTAGTACATTTTAGACAACAAAAAAATGAGGGAAATGAATGGCTACACAGGGCTGACGGAGGCAGGGATATTAAAGGTTATAGCCTGTCAAGATGTGTGGAAGCGCCATGTGCTGTTCGTATCTCTTTTATCTCATACAGAGGTAATTTGGAGCTCCTACAGAAGCTGCCTTTGGAGCGCCAGCCGCAGGTGACTTCAGATGATCATGTGGAAATCAATAGCTGTCGGTCGCTGTTTCCACCGAGGCTTTGTTCATCACAGGAGTCCCCCTGGCTTCAAATGAGCACTGATAAAAGTGTAACAGATGAGAGAAGCTAGAGGTGTCACAAGGTATGCATGCGAGTCCTCTGAAGTGCTTCACGTGGAATTTCCTTAAACACACACACACACACACATACACACACGTGAACATACAGTACACATACACAAACTTGTAACCAACCATAAACAGACATTCTCTGCCAGACAACAGCAGAGTATTTGTTGTGACATAACACATTTCTCCTACAGGAGCCTCACTAATGAGCAGGAAAATGATTCCTATGAGAGACCTAACCTTTGAAACAAAGGTCAGAACCATTAAAGAGACACAGCAGGTAGCCAGCGAAGATTGAGAGTGGTGAGCAAGTAAGGCCCTTGAAACTTGAATCAGTTCACTTCAAAGATGGAGAGAACTAACCAACCAAGAAATGTAATAATGATAAATGGGTCAAAACCCCATTATCTATACATTTTTGCTATTTAGCTTGTTGCTGGTTGGAGTAGTAGTAATGTCTACAGAGCAAATCTGCATAAAGGATTTGTTAACACAGACATCCAGTCAGACTGTGTCAGCATGAAGAGGAGTTCTTGAGCTCTTCTGACATCAGCCAGCCATCAACAAAGATAAGTGTGTTATTAATGAGCAAGCTCCTGATGCTAATCCTCTGGCACAGGGGAAGTTCCTCAAGCCCTGCTCATAAAGACAACGTTTGTTTACTGATTTCACAGTAGCCAATGAGATGGCTGTGCCATAGAGAAACCCCAACCGCAGAAACAACTGGTTGTGTTAGAACATGTATTAAGGTCTGGAAGATAAAATACTAAAAATAAACATATATAAACCTATGACTTATGCCCATAAAGTATATCTGAAGGACGAAGGGACCTGGTTAGACACTAAAATCCAATAATTAGTTGTGCCAGAAATTCTATCCTTATTTTTTCATCTATCTGATGTGAATGTGCAGGCCTTATAAAGGGTTTATGAGGGATTCATTAAGTGTTTTTAATTCATTTACGGTGAGGCTGACATGACACTGTAGGAGTAGCACTAGGGGAGCGTCTCCATCATGTGAGCCAAGAAGAGCTGTGCTTTAGAGAGAAAAGGAGAGAGGAGAGCCAAGATCTCTGGCTGAGCTTTAATCTGACTGAGCCCCTGCAGCCAGAATACAACTTAGTCTACTTTGGAGCTCTGGACCAAGAAGGAGAGAGCGAGAGCAACAGAGACAGAGAGAGAAAAGCCCCACATCCAAAAGCCAATCTCTAGGAGAAAGACTGCAGCCATGAGATAATCGTTTTTGTTTGTCAATCACTTCCTAATACTGTAAATCACAACTTCTTTCTTAATCCGTCACGAAATGGAGGTGCTTTGCTACAGTACCTTTAAACCCACCCATGACTGCACACAGATGGTCTGCTGAGGCAGTCCCTGCGGATATTTTGTCATTTAGTTCTTAAATTTAGAAATGGGTGAAGGATAACTGTGGCTTCTCTGTGCCTGTAAGGGCATTTCAGCTTTGGTTGTGGTATATGTGATGGGATGGATGTGTTGTTTTCAATGGGATGTTTTGCTGAGTTAAATTGAATTGGGATGCTGAGTTAAATCACTTCCCACCAAGTGAGAAAAGAGGGCAACAATGCTTGTTTGGAATATTAAAGAGTCTGTATGTAAGTGTGTGTGTGTGTGTGTGTGTGTGGTGTGAGTGCGTGTGTGTGGTAAGTTTCCCCCCCTTCATCTTATGTTGCCCATGGGTAGGCATTGGTACTCTGATCCTATTGTAAAGCTGATACTTGTTAAAATTGAATTCAAATTGAAAGCATGGGAGGGAAATTGACTCTGTTTAATTAGATTGCATTTTACAAACATTAGCGTGTGCCTTGCTGACTAATCAAGATTGGGGTGGATGAAAAGTTAATGTTTCTCATGAGCTAACACTGTCTTAAAAGTTGCAGAATAAAATAAATCAGTAGACGAGATACAGTAACCTGTCAAACAAAGGGTCAATGACACACACAGACTAAACCAGTAAACCTCGTAAATAAAGACTCTCCATTGGCTTTGTTCCGAAACAAATGATATTTCAGTTTTGTAGAATATCATGACAGTTGACATTTCCACTATTTATAGGTCCCTTAATTATCAGTGTAATAGGAATACTCTTATCTGTTGAAATGCTAAGAGGTGCTCATGACAAGTAAAAAGCAATTGTGAATGGCTTATCATAAGAAATTGCATTTCATATCTACCTCACATTTCGTGCCAAGTATAGTTGCTGAATTTTGTATATTAGCTAAATCTGTCTGTGACTTGAACTGAAAGTCTTCATTTTCAACACATTTGTTTTTGTATTCTAATGCAACATTTCTTGAGTGAGAATATGTTGTCTGAACAGAATTAGTTATAGATAGCAACCACGTACATTTGTAGTTTCTTCAGCTTTTGGCAAATATGTCAGGACAAGGCAGCTTGCTTACAATAAGCTTGCAAATCGTTTATTCATTCTAAGACTCCAAGACTATTTTGCACTGCGCTGAGGATTTCCAAACCCTCAATAAATCTATTATGGGAAGTGCTCTCTTGATAACTCACTACAGTTTACAGGCCACAGCACACTAGTAAACCCCCCTTCTTTTCCACTCTCTCCGTTCCATTCTGGAGACAACAATGGTGGGTTTGTGTCCGAGCTTCTGCAAGTTGGGCGACTTGAAGTTTCAGAGGTTTGTAATTTACTGAGACATGTGAGTCATAGAATAGTTTTTAGGGTATTTCCACAAAATATTTTGACTCAGTCATTTTCTACATTTGTGCATAACGTAGGTCAATCAGTGTGATGATGCTCTCAAGAACTGTCTACAGTGCTCATTTAAAAGCAATAGAGATAGGAATTATGGAAGTATGTCCACAATGTAAACCAAAAGAATCTCTGTGGAATTGAATTTCAAAGCATCACGAACATGCACTTTCATACTTGCACTCCTGAACGAATAAATGGACACAAGACCACAGACCCTGGAACATTTGCTGTTCAATAAAATATTATTCATTTTTAAACAAATTTCCATTTTCTCCCCACACTTTTTCACAACAGAGCTCTTTTAAAAGGGGCATTTTTATTTCATTAAAAAGATCTGATTTGTGAAATTGCATTTATATTCACAGGCCTGGGCCTTGGTAAGTAATCAGTGAGGCATGCAGCTAGCTATCTCTAAACGGCAGGATTGCTTTAATGTTTATGATATCACTATTCAATCTCCCACAATGCCCGGCTTAGAGCAATGACAGCCACAGAAGTCTTGTTCATATAGATGAATTATTTTTCCCCCTACCACAAATTGAGTCCCCGGTGCTTTCACAGACAAACAAAAAAAAAGAAAATGTCCGTTTTCGGAGGGGAAACGCTACTTTCAAGTGGACGTTCTCTTTCAAGTCCAGGTCTTTTCAAGTGGGCTAGACTTTTCATGGGCCAGTGTGGGAAAGGAAGACAGGTCTTTTACAAGACCCTCTCCTCTCCCAGCCTATGGCCTCTCTCAAAGAGAGGCCACCTTCTCTGGCTTTCTTAGTCAATGACTAGCTTTTGTGCTCTGACCAGGGTGCGTCCCCAATAAAACTGCCCTGCATGCCCTTGTGCCATTCAACTCCAACCTCACAAGCGTACTCTGTCTGCCAGACATGCACAGGGCCTGAGCATTGGAAGCACCGATTTTCGTAAAGCATTGTTGTCGAGGCTTTGGAAGCAAACCTTCTCTCGTTTGGAGTGTCAAGATGAACTCTCTCTGCTTTGTTTTGTTTTGTTTCTGTGATGTACAGCTCCACAGATCCCCAGCCTGGTGCTGTGCCACAACCAAAATACTTTGAATAAGGAAAAAAGCCCGATTTGATCAAAAGGCGGCATGTCTTCAAAAGTTCAGGTTGATGACAAACTAAAATGTCAACCAAAATTCCAAACCGGTTACACAATTTCATTCAGAAAGATTTTAAATATTATAATGTTCCCTTTGGAAAGTCTGGCAGATTATGTAAATTCTCAAGACCCTTGTGCAATATTTTGAAAGGAATTGCTCTCATTATAATGAGAAAGATGAGCACGTGCTAATTGAATAAATTATATCAAAAGGTAAGAAGACTATAAAAAAACAACAACAACTAGGCCCTATGTGGAAATCAAGACAAGGCGGGCAGACAAGACTATGATACTGACAATAAGGAGTAAAAATATTTATGAGATTACAGATGTACTGTAGGTTATATGGTATATTGTAAACAATAAACAGCATTTACCGTCTTGTTTTTCAAGACAGATATAGAAGTGGGTTGGAGGACACATCATTTAATAGAGAGTGAGAAAGTTGAGGTCGTGTCATTAAACAGATTTGACTGGTCTTGTCATTATTACTAAATCAAAGAGTGGCCAGTCCTTCCTTCAGGGCAGTGAGAAGGTCCTTTGTGGCTCTATGACTAACCGGATGAGACACCGTCCACACTTGCACTTCTTCTAAATGAATCGGACACTCCATGCCGCAATGGGGTCCTCCAGCTACTGCACCACTCCTGCCCATCCATCTGCAAGCTTTCCTGCTCTGCCCCTCCTCCACCCAAACACCCCAAACTGGTGTCTTGTGTAATGAAGGAGAAAAAAAGAAGGCGCTTGACTGCTCACAGTTCTGTCACTCAAACTGCGTCAAAAACACCCTGATGTCAGGAAAGGAGTTACTATAGTGGGTTCATTTCCATATGGTGCAAGACTAAACCAATGTGACGAAATCCTGGGACTTAGGATGGTTGACAAAAAGCCTAGTGCCACAACTTCTCAATTGCTAAGAAAAACCCCTCCATCCCAAGGGCCTATGCACAAACCTCTACCAGCCAAACACTTACAAGCATTCTTCAGGCCAGTACAAGCAGTACTTCTGCACTATTCATGTTCTTATTGATACGGAAGCTCCAGTATTTAGATTCTTGTCTCTGTGTCTCTGTAAACACAGATAACCGTATACCACAGATAAATGCATTACAGCACAAACCTGTTTAAAAGAACATTATTCATATACTTTTTGTACTTTTAAAGCTAAATGGACAAATTATGACACATGGATCATGACTAAATCTACAACAAACTACATGTAAGAGCATATTCTAATTGGATTACACATCTATGGCCCTTTTAATTCCATGGGGGCAACCCAGAAAGCATGGACATTGTGAAGGTCATACACAATGAATCACATTTGATTCCCATTTAACTTGTTCACAGCACATATAATGAAAGCTGCGATTCCATCTCTCCATGGTGCTATAAAGTTAGTAGCTAATTAACCCCTAACAACCCAACAAAAATGACGACATGCAATGATATGACCTTGTTAAATTAAATTCATGGTGATTACACAATGCACGCTATATTAGTTCAATCAGGTCTGCAAAACCAAATGAAAGAGTGTAGATATGTGAGGGATAACTAAAATAGCCCACATCCAGGTCAAGAAGTCATTTCCCAAAGCTAGCCTAGTACACTAAGGTTTTCCAGCAGAGAGAGATAGCTAACTGCTACGCTATCATTCAAAGCTACGTAAGGACGTGTGTCTGTGTGTGTCTGTGTGTAGAAGGGAATCAGGTCAGAAATTGAAACATTTAGAACAGCACATGGAAAAAGAGCAAGAACAAGGGAAGGAAGCAGAAGAGAAAAAAAGAGTTCAAAGAAGCTGCAGCCTGCACCCTGGAGCGTGGCAAGCCCACGGAGAGCAATGCAGAGAGGATCTGATGTCTCAAAATGGAAATGGGGAGACAGGGAGGGAGGGCTGAGCAAGAACGAAGCGGCAGAGAGGTGATCAAGAAGGGTTGGGGGCAAGAGGGGGTAAATTTGACGGGGTGTCTGTAGAGAACATGGGGAAAGGGTAGAAAGGGCCAGTGGGTTCATTACAGAGATGGTGGCATTGTGTGAATGCAATGGAAGTAAAAATGTATGCCTGTGTGACTCTACTGCAATGTATTAGAGAGGGAAAGAGTAAGTTAAAGAGAAACTGAAAAACATACAGTATATAGTGTGACTGAGCCTCTGTGTGTGCATGCGAGGTTCTCCTGTAGAAAAATAATTTGTCGTTTAGCAAATAGCTGCAGCACAGGGACTCTAAGGACATCTCTTATAGGGAACAAAAGAGGAGAGATGGAAAGTTTTAGATTTTCCCTTGCCGGAGAGGGCACTTGTAAAGCAATCTGATGTAGTAGGTGCCAGCCTATCCCCCCCGGGACCACACAGGCTGTCACCTCATCCCCAGACCATGGGAGAGAGATGAGGTTGGGGGGGGGGGGTGAAAGGATGGTGGTGGAGGCCACAGGTCAGAACACAACCTTGTTCGGGTCTAAATGGATGTCCCTGTCATCAGCCACTCTCCAGAGCCTGTGGACAAGAGTCTACGGCCGGGGCGAAGGCGGTAGATCGGTGGCGGGAAGGGAGCCATGGAGTGTGATCGAAGGCTGGGTAGAAAGGTAGCATCAGCCCCCTTCCAGCGGCTCCGAGCTTGCCTTCTCTCTTTGGCTCTGTTTCTCTCTCACGCTCCCTGTCTCTCTTACCCTCCCTCTGTTTCTCTCTCTCTTTCTTCCATAATGCTGCAGTAAGAACTGTGCTCTAACAGGGAAACTGATCTGCAGTCTGAGAACAAGGATGCGTACAGATGCAATCTGATTTACTGTCTCCATGTTGGCTCTCAACCAACAGGGACCCAAAACAACTTTACAACTATTTCTATAATCCAAAGGCACCCTAATGCACTGAGATTACAGGATTGTAGAGAGAGAGAGAGAGCAATTCAGAATTATGTCATTATTTCAACCACTGAGTGCAGTCTCAGATCATTTGAAGGCCTTGTTTAGACAATAGGAAGCTACTGCACAGTTTGAAAAATATGTAAACTATGTCCTACAGTAATTGTTTTCTTACAATCACCATGACTGAGGACATCAACTTTTGTGTCATATCTGATTTATTATGCAGCAAAACACATTTAATGTATAAAATTAGAAGAGGAAAAGCTGTACAAGTCACATTAAATTGAAATGTTCTTTGCTTCATCTGTAAAATAAATTCAGACTTAATGAATTTATCCCTTTTGCATTTTTTTTTTTTTATAGATATTTTCATTACCTGCCATCTACATTCAGAAAAATATCTGCACACAGCAGTTTCTAGCAGTTTCAGTTTTGTTCCGCAAATGTCACATGGCGTAAACAAATCCGATTGTTGCTCCACTCATCAATTCTCTTTCGTCCCTTTCATCCCCTCTGTATTCTGTTTTCTTTTTTCGCTTGACCTCTTAAAATTCCCAGCATGCTTGCATGGAACGAGGGGATTTTGTATGATCAAACAGTGATGATGTGCTTTGCAGCTTCGCAAGGCACCAACATAATTCTTTAGCCGTGCAATTTAGATCCCTGCTGACACTCTGAGTTCCTGATGTACTGCTGACGACATCCCCAAAAAAGAGGTGTGCATGCTCTCTCTCTCTCTGTCTCTTTCTCTCTCTCACACACACATTCCCTTGGAAGTCAACATAAAAAGTCGGTGGTTGAAAAAGGGTTGTGGGAGAGAGAGAAAAGGAGAGAGATGTCGAGTCTTCATAGTAAATTGCACCTGATGGATGGGGTCTGAAAGAGATCGTCAAGATGACAGACAGAGGAACTGGGTCTGTGATTGTACTGAGGTAAATCCTCTCCCTCCACCTCTACTAAACCTCATGAGTAACTAACTTGGGAAACGGGGAACTCTTAAGCAGCCAATTATGTTCTCCAAAGTGTTGTGATATTATTAGAAGATAAATACTAGAACATAAAACATTATTCTCTGAGATGGAACGCCACAGGGTTGAACATTATCATTACAGGTATGGTGTGACCAATATACTAGTTCTTAGGCTTTGGAGTCAACCGCCGCTGATGAGTTTTGACCTCAAAATGGACCGTATGAATGTCCTATGATGTCTGGAACTAACTCATTTGTGTGCAAATTGGTGGGTACTGTGTAGTATGCTGTCCAAAAATATACATTTAGTTTCATGAAATACGTGCCATTGCTCTGTCTCAGTGGTGCCATGTGGTTGCAGTGCAAGCAGAGGCAGTCCCATGGATATAACATGTCACAAAGCTGTTAATCCAGATTTACTGCTCATGGTGAGAGACTGAAGAAGACTTCACAGAGGACCTCTGGCTGAGAAGTCTTCAGTATTTGAACGGTATAGCCTGCGTGCTGAGAGCCTCTTAAAGCAACGATCACATAGTGTGGAATGTCAAATGTAATGTGTCGTAAAAACACATTATGAAACCTATCTATATTTAAGAGGCCTAATCTAAGTAATTATTATCAAGGCATAGGGTACATGCTTCAGAGAACATACATCAGTGCCAATGATGTCCATTACACTTTCTGAGTGGTTCTCATAGAAGTTGGTGTTCTACATTTAAAAAATAACTAAATAAATTTAAAAAGTATCACTTTACAAAATTACAATTTAAAATAGTGTCTATACCAAGCCTATACCAAGATGTCAGCATATGTGTGACTCCAGTGCAACACAAACACCATCAAAGACACCAGGGAAATCTTTATGATCCAAAACATCACCCGATCTTTGAACAAGAGCATTTTCACAATGGACTTGAGTCACCCGTCCTCAAACATTGCTCTACATCAAACCCATACTCATCCCATCACCAGCCAGCCTAGGTGGATGGGGAGTTGAGACGAAGCCGGGACTCATTAAAGAAAGCCGCTAATTACGAGTGTAGGAAACAACATATGAAATAATAAGCGTTAGCATTCCCCCATAGGGACGCACGGTTCTTCCTCTGTAGAGTGTCTAAGAGACACTTCACCAGCGCCAGATAATTATGAATAATAAAGCAGCCGTTTAAATAATTGCAATTATGGTCCTTGGTGCTTCTTCACTAGTTAAGTGGGTCACGTTTTAAAGAACACTTCCACTTTTTCTTGAATTTGACACATGAAGTCATAGGCTACTTTACTTATTACAGGAACCTGACAAGAAGAGCTGAGTCTTTATTAGGGTTAATTATAACAATATGTATATTCTCCAGGGGTGATGCCCATTGCCCGGAATTGCTGACATTGTCAAGTAGGGACCTACAATGACAATGTAGGGACCTACAATGACAATGTATGGCCAAAAGTATCAAGTCCAGATTGAAATGTTGGAAAAACGTCAACCCACTTCAGGCATGTGTGATGTCTCCATATAGCGTTTGTGTTAGGATATTCTTTCAATTTTTCGAAATGAGAAAAGAAAAGCTTTTTCTGAGAAAAAATGTTTTGCAGAAAAGCGCTGGCAGAGCACTTGTGTGCGTTTCAGCTCTTGGCCTCTAACTAGCTTCACACAGTATGCCTGCGACTCTTCCATTATTAGGCTAATTGTATAGCTACAGCGGGACAAGTAATACTTTAACAGTAATGATACACAAGTCATAATTCTCAGCTTGAGAGATGGTAAAAATGCCAGAGAAATACGAGGTGTTGCGTGAGAGCGTGAGAAATGGTTGTAGTGCGCGGTCCACTTTCAAATATGTTTGCAGCCTCCCCAACAACACATCCGTTCACTTTCGCGTGTATGTTACACCACGGCACGGGGGGAAAACAGTTCGCTTTGACGGCAAAATGCTACAGTAAATACACGTTGTAAAAAGAGGTAACAAATAGGACAGACAGATTATTTATGTGTTAACATTAACGACTAGCAAGCAAGCTGAGTACATTATAATGCAGCAAAAGATTGTTAGCTAGTTAGCCTAGCTAGCTCTAACGTTACTGCGCAAATCCGTTAGCAGTAGCTAGAGCTAGTCTAGCTAATAGATAAATATTACCCTGGAAATTGTCGGTGTTGCTCAAAACGTACAATTTGAACCCCCTATCCCTCTTCCTTGAATGGCAGCAACATAGAATCCTATGTACATCGTTAATTGTCATAAAAGTTTGTGTGGAGAACTCACTTAACTGCTGGCTACCGGAAGTTGTAGACCTGCATTGTACAATATGCGAAAGTAATGCGTGGGAACCTTCGGAATGAATTCTAACAACATTTGCGAGCCATGTAATCGTCCAACAGTGTTCAGCCTTATTAATGTTCTTGTCGCCTCTTTATAAAAATCCTCCCAAAAAGATTGAAGTCAGTTAAAGTAGGAATCGTTTAATAAATGTATCCCCAAGATTTGAGACTAGCAAGTCTCTGTACACTGAACAGGTGTCCACAGACTTGTGGAACTACTTTATGGAATTTGTCCCAATGGTACACTGACCTAGCCTGGCTCTGTCCTCCTACGTACTTCCACTCAATTTGGATTTTGCTTCTGTACTAGGTCTGGGAGTTTGACTTTGAAGTCGGTTTTCAGAAACACATTTTTTGTAGGTCCAATCAGCGAACAGAGGGAGTGGCTGAGAACGATGACGTTAATGTTGTGCACTAGTTTGAGTAGTTCAGTAATGGCCGCAGAGAAAGATGCGAGCGAAGCTATTCTGCGGTTGTTCTGCAGGCTAACACTGACCCTCCAATGAAATGCAAATATGTGTTGATTGACTTTTGTGAGTGTGTGTGTGCGTGTTTGTGTGTGAGGTGAATATGATAAGAAATATCCTTATCCGTATTGCAAATTGTGTCGCCTGGCTTTGTCAATGGGAAAGGTCAGAAACCATGGGGAAGCTTAGAGTCTAATGTCAGCCCCTCATCTGAGGAAAGAAAGTTGAGAACCTTTATGAGAGTAGCATGAGGACAGGTAATAATGAACCTAATAATAAACTGACAAGAATTTCATACAAACTGACTGAATTACCATGACATCAGTCTATAATGCATGGTATGAATTTCCTAACACCCTTTCTACAGTATGATGCAAAGCTGCAGTGAAGTGTGGCCAGAAAATGATTGTTGTAACTCTGTATTTTTTAGGAGATGAACAGCAAGTACATTGAAAGGAGGGTTTTATGTGGTTATGCACAGTGCTGAAGTATGAAGATAAGACGTCTACAATAATATATTCTAAACAATTACTGATATTCTCATAGTGTTGTTGTCTATAGCTGTTTATATACAGCCATACAGTCCTGATGTTCAGGAAGCTAACTTGCTCCAAAGGAAACAGGAATAAATCCACAATACCTGTCAAGCTCTGAACATTCTCAGATTTATGACAGCTACTGGCAGAGAGCCAGATATACTGGGGAACCTATACAAGCTCTAGAGTTTGTATTTATAGGCTGTATTTTGCAAAGCTCTGCTCTACAGCTTTATTATACTGGTTTTATATGATAACAATGAGGTCTTGATTCAATTGAATGGTGAGAGGCAAACAACGTTGACTTCCGCTATGGATGAATATTATACATTTTTGTTTAGTCAAACCCACAAAGTTGTTTAAATTCAGTCAAACCGTCATAGTTCACGTAACATTTTATTTCTGTTTGCCTTTTTTAATGAATACATATTAAACATGAACCGTGTATGTTTTTAACACATGCACACTTTCTGAAATGGCTGAATTTCTACACTTGACACTTAAAATGTAATGGCGGAGATCAAGGACAGATTTGTCCTTGGTTGTCATGGAGGATGACAAACAATGTCCTTATGGACAACTTTGAGATGACCTTTTCTTCTACATTTCATCTCTTTGAAGCTAAACAGCTAGCAAGTTTGTTATGCAAAGCCACTTTAATTCTGTGTACAACCTTTCCATTAGGGACAGAATTTTTCAGGTGAGAGAAAGGTGGTTTGATGAGCAGCCATGTTTTATATTTCAAACATGAACTCAAACCCTGTGGGAAAGTGATGGCTTTCAAAGATACAATCTTAATTTTGACCAATTTCTTGAAATAGAACAGACATCTACTGTATATAGCAACTACTTAAAATAAGCTATTTTTGAGCAATCAATTCTTCTTAAAGCATACATCTCTATGGGCAGATGTAACTTCTATCTGCAGTTGAGTCACCTGGCTGCCTTTGGCTTTATACATCACAAAGCATTTTTTTACTTGTATATGTATATTACTCCAAGCAATAATGTTGCGTCTGAAGAACTGGGTCAGTAGCATCATTGTTTTTTCTTTTCATCAGAGATAGAAAATACGACTCAAACAATAGTGACCCATTTCTGAAAAAGTCTTGGTAGTGATTGCAGGTGTAGGGGAGGGTAAATTGGGACATTGTTTAGCAATTCATTCTGTATTTGCCTCGAGGGCCTTGTTCTTTTCAACCCAGTTTAATCAAAGAAACATATTCAATCCCTTCTTTTCGGGGGGGAAACACCTTCCTGAAATGCCACAGTACCCTTCATCAAGCTAGAGAATCAAAACATTCTTCTTAAAATGTGTCCCAAACAAACAGTGTCTAAGTAGAGTAGAGAGGGGTTGAATATCATGATGAAATGACCTTCTAACACATAATGAATAATGCCTTCGGCAGAGCCAAAGAGATATAAAAACTGTAGTTACGTTTGGGTTTTTTTCTTACTAAATTTATGCCCTTTATTTTCTTCTTATTTGAAAATAGATTATTAAGTCCTGGCTTGTTCCTAGTTGTTCACTTTCCTGTGGACTGCTACTGGCTTTTATGTGGACGTAGGATTTCTCTTCTTTATTTGTAATAGGTGAAAAAGGTTTAGTAAAGTAGTGAAATCAATATTTCATCCATCTTGTTGTGAATGTCCAGGTTTAAAATAGTTTCACTTAAAGGATAATTAAATGTGTAGACCACATGACACCTTCTGCAACAGAAAGGGAAAGTTCCAGAAAGATCGAAAGAAGTAGTCACATTTCAGGGTATCCATTTATCTCATTTTCTTGTCATTAGTTTGGTACACCCGATTCCTCTTCCACCACTCCAAAATCTCTGGTTTCCATGGTCACCATATGCAGTTGAGCAGTAATATTCACAGTTGTCATAGGTAGCCAACCAGCCTCATTATGTGTCACACTCTCATTCACACTGACAAATTGACCAGCACCTGGGCACACACACACAAACTGCAGTTATTTTCACAAAAATAAATAGCAATGTGAAAAAAACAATAAAACAACATTTAGTCAATGCTGCATGACTTCAGTGCTGCATCCTCCCTACCCCAACTCCCACCAAACCACACAGTAAATCACCATTGAAGAGCAGGATCTCTCATAGATTATGGTTTCAACTTTGTGACTGTGTTGGTTTTCTGCTGTGTCATCATCAGCCTTTCCCGCACTGCAGAGCTCATTTATAAAGCCTGGACCATCCCAGATGCCGTCCTTGTAGCCCATTCATCACCTCGCTCTGCTAGTCTAACTACACAGAGCAGACAGACCTGGATACCCTATATACTGTAGGCAATGGGACTGTCATACAGGTACTGCACTGGTAGCCACAGGAATGTACCACAGGAGGTTAGCATTGTGTTCGGTGTGGTGCTAGACATCAAATACAATTTGCAAATGGCATTCGACCCTTGTGGTGCTCTTGATTTAGTGCACACAGAGTTCATCGGATGTAGGCAATTTGTTATGTAGTGTGAGCTGGTGGTTAGTTAGTGTTCTCCTTAGGTAACACATTACAGATAATTCAGGAATACCTGAGCAGAACAATTGAGAGAATTGCTTACAAGATTCTCCCTTGAATCTATTCAATCATATTACCTCTACAGTGTAATCATCCTAGCTGCCAGCTCGATGTTGATGTGGTCTGTGTCAGCCACAGTGAAGGACACTCCCCCGATGGGACAAGACTGTTCCCCTCTGTGATGGGGGCCATGTGTGTCACCTCTTGCATTATTGATTTACTTTGGATCCATACTGAACAGACCCAAGAAGATTTCACCACGGTCAAACATCAGATTTATTGTTTTTTCCACTCAGATGATTACACTCAACATGCCAATCAGGATATCCAGTTTTCATCTCTAGGGGTATTGTTAGGGAGATGTCCATCTGATACTACAGCCTTTTCTGTAGTTGAGTTGGTAGTAGGCTTCTGGCTTTGTTATAGTTATTTGTTGAACGCAAGACAAACAAATGTGCAATACAATGTCTGACTAACAGTATCTACTTATTATGTCAGATTTGGGCTGTGGGTGTGGTTTAGCCATGCGTATTTGTTTATAATTTGGTGAATGGGGGCAGTGGAAGAGGTAAATGATTGTGACAGGCTATGAATCAGGAATTCAAACTGTGGTATCTCAGCCATAACATGAAACTTCATTAGCTGTTGAACATCTAAAGTCACATCCAACAGACCTTCCTCTGCCGGTATAACAAATTCCCCAAATCATACCTTTCGTAGCATCCTCATTATCAGAGTGTGTGTGTGTGTAGGTAAATTACAAGGGTTGCTTTCAATTCACCATTTGATCAGGTAGTAAATAATATCACCAGTTTTATACAAAGCGGAGAGTGACTAGAAAATGTAATAGATACAGTAAGAGGATGGATGAGATGAGTGGTGGGTAGGATTCAATCCTCCACTTGGAAGACATTCTTGCGATTGGCAAGCAAGAAGAATTGGCAACCTATCACTTTAACCTCTTCGTTCATAAATGGAATTCCATTAACTCTTATCCTCAGATAGGTTTTCCATCTAACTCTATCTTCTGGGGAGTAGGAAATAGACCTCAAAGCGTGTACAGGAGAATAAAATAGATAACTGAGTTCAAAAATCAACATGGATTTGTTGACAGGAGATGCACATCATATTTGTGTGTTCTTCCAAGTAGATTATGGGGGTATTAATCCTGTTAGCCAACCACGCCTGGCACAGTGATTTCTCCTGCCAAACGCTGAAACAAAACAAACACGCTCATTGGTGAATGTCATTATAGAATTTGGGATTCGTCAAACATTTATGACAGTAAAATCTTACTGAAAGAAAAATATGTATCATTATATAAAAATAGTTTTCAATGCTGTTTATTCGGGTCTCATGTTTTGCAAATTGAAGGCTCAGGGCCCCATTTACTAACATTGCGACCACAGTTTAATCCTCACCTTTCCCAACCGCAAATAGCACACGGTGTATTTCCGCATTTTGCATGGTATTTATCAAACCAGATCCTCATTGGTCAATCAGCGCCTTACTCCGCCCTTTAGTGTTAATTAGCGCGCCATTAAAAGACGGTAGAAATGGCTATTTTACGCCTGAAAAGGGGCGCAATCCTGTCGGCAAATGAGGCCCTCAGTCTCATGTTTTCATGTAGGGGGTTGCAATGTGTACTTTTACCTCAATCTTAGAAATGTGGTTTGAAAATGATGGTCATGGTAGAAGTAACTAGTAGTTTTGATGAGCAGAGATACATCTTTGGGCTATTATTGCGCAAACATGGGATTCGTTTTGAAATTGTATATTTTCTAAGTTTAATTTTTCTAACTTTTCTAGATATTCACTTTCAGCCCCAGCTGAATGAAGTGCTTATACTACAAGGCTTAAAGATGACTATAGATCACACCAGCACATTATCTCACTGTGGACTCCAGGCTTTAACAGTAAAACACGCTCCCAATAACATGAAGTCTGATGGCAGGATTGTAATGTAGCAGCACGGCCCCTCAAGATTTAGAACTGATACTGTAAGATCACTTTAGATCAAGTCTAGTTTGTAAAAAAAAAGCCTGTAGGCATTTTGGGGCTTGTCTTGTGAATGAGAAAAGTGTAAAGTATTTCTTTCCAAACACACGTGGGAGTGGATCAAGTCTTGCATATCAAATGCATGACATGGATAAAAGTGTCTGCTAAATGCATGAATGTAAGTAGAGAATAAAAGTTTGAATAAAAATGCTCTGTTGTTTGACAGTAATTGCTTAGCAAATTACTTCCAATCATAAAGGTGTTTTTCCATCAAAGGAGATTGCATTTTGAGATGCTATAAGCAATTGATTCAATACATACTATCTGTAAAGACACTATGCAAGTCTCGGAAACCAGACATATATTTCCATGAACTGAGATACTGAACGGTTGAGACGACAATTCATTCAGTATATTTAATTCCGTTGTGCAAAATGTTGTCTGTGCTTCAGATAGATAGTTTGTCTGGCGCCACTGATATGGAAGCCTTAAGGCCTCTCGTTTCTCCCATTCACTTTAACTGCAGGATCTGAAGGACCAAGAGGGGGATATTATGTCTCAAAGTATATGCTAGTTTTCAGAGATAAGAAAACAAAGATGCAGTAAACAAATCCAAAACATTTCTGCTCCCTCGCATGTCTCGCTGTCAAACTGAACAATGAATGAAAGAATCATGCTTTTGCACGCAGACAGGTGCACACACAGTACATCCCTATCTGTGTGTGTTGTGTAAGTCTGATTGTGTGTATGTGTGTGCAGTATGTAGGTGTGTGTGCATATAATTGCATGTGGTTGTGTGTGTCACCATCACAACAGCAGGTTGACATAGCTAGCAACATAATAACCTTAAGTTTGTCTTTGCTGTTGTGATGGTGACACAAACGCCAAACACACAAAAAAGTACACCCAACAGCATGCTGTACACATCAGACCACCACCACAGGAATATTCAGTAATAAGCATTCTGGTATTGATCGGAAACAGAGCAGGAAAGGACATATTGATAATACATTTCTCTGGAGGACTTGGTACATGAAAGCAATAAAACATCAGCCATAGGCTGGTCAGCCATATATGTTCACAGAATGGTCTGAAATAACATGAAGCTAACACGTGAAAATTGTATGTGGTGCCTTGCATAAAAAGTTGTTTATTATTGTTCTGTTCCATTACAATGATGTGTACGTCCAATGAATTTGGACAAAGCAATTCCATCACTTTCTCTGATGCCTTGTGTCGTCCGGTTTTCCTGTCAGAAGAACAAGTTCTCCTTCATGTCTGTCTCAGTTTTATTTGAATTGTGGAAGAGTAGTAGAGATTTTGAGACAAAAACAACTCCAACAGAGACCCACTTGGCTATACAGAAAGGTACCCAAATCAAAAGGGGCATATTCAATCACCCTGGACAGAAATACATTAAGGTGGTCGACTTAGGGGGGTCGAACGAGGATTACCTCGATTATGTTTCGATTTTAGCTGCTGCTACCTTGAGCAACTGAGATTTGATTTTCTTTCTTTTTTTTTCCATCTTTGCCAATGCTACCATTCTTCAAACAGTCAAGAAGAGGCGGGATAGAAAGAGATGATCAAACATCTTGATTACAATACATACATCGTATTGTGTTTTCTTTTACAAAGGTGCACCCAGGAAACCAATAAATGTGAACATTCACTGCTACAGGTGTGAGAGCATGTGGGGGTGTGTGTTCTTGTGTGTGAACTGTGTTGTGACAATAGAGGGCTTAACCCCATGTCTTTTGGATTCAGAGCAATATGTCTTCTGTCAAGCTACAAAGGGGTTCCCTCAACCTTTGAAGCCCGACCTTGGACCCTTGAGTTCCTCAAATCCTTCTCGTTGCCTTTGAAAGATGTGTAGCTTAAGCACACTTGAGGGAAGCTTTAGGGTGGTGTGACCTGTTAATTAAACACTTTTCCATGACAAAAATAAAGACCCCTTGAAACTCAGATGAGACCAAAATACTATTAAAATATTTGTCCTAAATGTCAACTTACATTATTTCAACATTTTAGTTCACAAGGATGTGGGTCTCCTCCACTACACTGTCAACAAAAAGAAAAGAAAAAAGAAAGAAGCAGTGTCCTCATCTCAGCTTCTTCTCATCTTCAAATAAAACTCCCATCATATTCTAGCTTTCTTCAGTCCAGACGCAAGGCTTTTTGATTATGAAGTCAATTTAGCCCTCTTGGAAGAGCCTCTGACGATTACGCAAAGTGCTCTCCTCTATGACAGGTAGCAGAACAGTAGCGAGGGGCTTAGCATCTACAGGAAAATAGCTTGTGTATTTGTATGGATGTGTGTGTGTGTGTATGTGTCGTAAGTGCATTTGTGGGTCTGTTGCGTGCATGCATGTATTGTCAGTGCATGAGTCCCTGTTCCTGTATGTGGAATCTAGAGTTGTAAGGCAGAGGCGGAGAGATTCAAACCTTCAGGTCTCACTGTTCATAATCCTTCCCTGTCCCAGGTAGGATAAGCTAGCCCGCTGACAGAAGGAAAAAGAGGAACCAACAAGCAAGGCTGAGACATGGTCATGGAGAACAGTCCGTGGGTGGGGTAGAACTGATTGGCCCGCCATTCTGTATTACCCCCTATTGCCTTTTGGGGGCAGAACATTGGCATGTCCAATTGATTTAATTGGTTTTGCATTGTGGTAGCCAACCAGAGCCCAAGGGATTTTCCCCAAAAATGATCACAAAATGTTCTGGTGTTTTTATTGAGATGACGTGGAGGTCATTAGTACGTTCCTTTCCTTTATCTCCTTTACAGAAACCGAGGGGTCATCGTTGTTTGGGGCTCTGGACCTACTCAAAACCAACAACCAAAACCATAAAACCTTTAGAATTGCCTGAATACTTTGGCTCTTTGGCTTGGAATGTCAGTTGGCTGTTACATTACATTAACTGTTAATCAACCAGATACCTCAAATGATTTGCTTTTTAAGTCCAGTCTGTGTCCTAGAAACCAACCCCAAATTAGTGTGAAAAATATTATTTCTTTAGATCAGTTCTTGGCTGTTCTGCATGCTGGTCCACATTTTGAAGCTTCATAACTATTCTGCATAAAGTGAATGTATTTATCAGACATTTAGTGCTCTGTGGAAATGTTTAATTAGTGCATGTCTTTCTCTTACAGTATAATAAATATTCACATTGATGAAATGTGCTTGTGAAGATCCTTGATGATCCTAATACACAGAATAATAAAGAGTTGAGCTGGGGGCCAGCTCTTTGTGAACAAGAGGGGATGTCTGAAAAAGACCTAGTGGTGTCTTAAACTCTGCCGGAGTTTTCAACATCAGCCAATCAGCGACGTGGAACGGAGTCGTGTCATGTTGCACTCTGCTTATTCACAGTCTTAATTCAAAGCAGAATGTACTGACGGGAGGACTTTACTGTCCCGTGTTTGAAGGGACTGTCAGAGAATGCATAAACAGCAATACTTGTGTTTAATTCACTTCTGTGGTCCATTAAAGAGGGCTGTTGAGTCCATGGCTGCTGGGCTGAGATAGGCCTTCATTTGCCCTGCGCCTCAATGAACACACGCTCCGGACTGTAAACAGGGTACATGACAAACCACAGAGTGAATGGAGGCTATGCATAGAAAGGAGTTGGGAATGGGTTGGAATTACAAACCACACTACAAGAAAAGAGGAAGAGAGGAGAGAGGGGAGAGAGACACAGAGAAGAAAAAGATGAAAAGAATGTGCAAGAAAGGTAAAGTAAGAAAAAGGAGGAATGAAGTTGAAGAAGTAGAGGTACCAAGTCAGTGACACAACAGGAGCACAACCACGACATTTTTCCTATAACCACTATTTTTTTTTTTTATAACTTAGCGTTGTGGTCTATGGTTTTACAAGATACAGTTTTGTTTCTTGTATCAACATGTGAAACTCTCAAAAAGGAATTGGGTAAGAGTTTTAACCAACACCTAATTTTAGCAGAAAGTGATCATCCAAACACGTTACTTTGATGTGCACCAAAAGAGGCACTTCAGGGGCTTCTCAGTCTTTTGTTCCTTGAAGAAAGTTGCTCGTAATGAACTCATCCCTCATGAGGACCTTAAGCAAGACAACTATATAAAGAATCCCTTCTTCTCCTCTCTGACGAAGAGAGGAGAGAGTGGGCCATTCAGCTCAGTGCGCCGCACACCATGGCTCACAAAAGGGCTACACGCCTGGAATCGATTGCTTCTCCACTAGAAGAAGCATTCCCCCAGCATCCTACGGTTTCATTACTAACAGCACACTCCCACAGCCCAGTCCCTCAGGAGCAACACAGCAGCTATTCTCACCACAGGTTCTGTGCAGACACTGTTAGCTGGTCAGCTATCACAGCCCAACCCAAGATGTACCCCCACCACCTAAAAACCAATTCCCAATCACAGCCATAAACAGAAGAATAATCCTTTTAGAATACGGTTCGAAAAGTCATTGATGTACCACAAATCTTAGGTAACTGGAGATACCTGCAGGTTGAAGAGGGGAAGTGAGTAGTAAATTCTCGCCCTGAACCATTTGTGTTGTATTGCTCTCCTTGGAAAAACAAAGAAGAGTGATGAAACAAGTTGACTTAATATAGGGTAACCTATGGCATTCACCAGAGGACACAGAGAGGTGAAAGTTACCTACTGCAGGTGGCTGAGCTTTCTGCTGGTTGACTACACAGAGCTGAAGAGGGTCATGCCATTGGGTTCTCTTGTCTCTCTCTTACTCTGTCTCAGTGTGTGTGTGTGTATCATTTTTTTTGGGGGGGGGAAAGCTTTCAAGCTAAGACTGACACACGTTCTATCATGGCCACACGTTCTATCATGGCAGGGGTCAGAATGTGCTGCCTAGCACTCATGGTAGAAGGGACACAGTAGGTCGAACACATGATCTACACAAACACACACACCTGCATTTCACACACCTACATGCACGCAAGCAGAAACACATTCCCAGACACATCCACATCCATGGAAATCCATAGACTGCCTGAACCATTTTCATCAAGGGCCAATCCTTCCTGCAGTGGGGAGCATTGACCTCAGACAGCAGCAGAGAAACATAGCAGCAAAGAGAGAGACAGGGTCAACCCAACATATTATGAAGGAAATATGACATTTTTTATCATGGAAATTCATCAGGAGCGTTGCCTTGACCCCAAAAACGGGTCATTCAAACACCTAAAGAAGATTAGAGACAGTCTATGTTTACTTCCTGCTTCACCCTTAAATGAATTATATCACATGTTCAGCCTTCTATTAAGACCAAGCTGTTGACAATTCCTACAGTAGCATTATCTCAAATGGGTATTTGGATGAAAGATAAATAGGCTTTGAGAGCAGTCATCTATGGTAGTTGATCAATTTTACTTAAACAATATACTGTCTGACCAACCGCAGTTTGGACAAAGTTACTAACATATTGTAGAAAAGAGGAAAGTCCAACTAAAGTCCCATGGCTTATATACAGTTCTTGAAAAGAACATGCTCATTGTTCACCATGTTATAATCTTTTTAAGACTATTAAAAGCTTGTAAAAGCTATACAATCTCATTGCTGTTTTGGAGCTTGGAGATCAATTTTCAATTTCACCCACCCTCCTATTAGCATTATTACGCTAAAATATCTGTTTGGGATCAGTGGTGAAGAGGACAGGCCCATTGGTCTTTTCATCCTGTTTTAAAGAAACCGTATTCTAGCACAGATTGAAAAACATAGGGACACAATAATTTAAGTAGTGAGTATCAGGTGGCCTTTTTAAATTGAAGGGGACGTTATTACTCGCTAACAATCTTCTCAATCACACAGACACCTAATCTCTCTTAAAGGTTTGCTTCTTCTGAGTTAATTTATAGTAATGATTTCTTTTTTAGTCCAGGCGGTAAGATAGAAACATTTATGGGCTACAGACCACCCTCTTGAGATAGTTCTATTAGATTGCTCAAAGCTAGGGGGAAAGGAAATCAACTTAGTGTTCTGAAAATCTGTCTCACTATCTTTATGTCTCTCTCCTGTTCAAAGACCACACCAATCCCTGGCTATGAAAGCTGTACTTTTAGCATATGTTTTCAGCCCAGATTACTTAGAAAGAGACAGAGACAAAGAGACAGAGAAAGAGAGAGAGACAGAGCAAGAGAAAGCAAAATAGGTAGGCATACAGAGAAAGTACACATGTAGGTACAGAGACAGAGACAGATGTAGAGAACAAAGAAGAGAACTGATTGAGAACAGAAGGAGAGGGAAAGAAAAGACATGGATGTCCATTGGCCCAGTAAAAAAAAACTGACACCTGACTAAAAAACTAACAGAAAATCTCAAAAAATACTAAATCCCAAACCCCAGAACTAGGAGGAACAGATTGATGTGTCCGAACCGCCTCTCGATCCATCACTCAGTGCCTGCAGCTTCCAACGGGAAATCGTTCACAGCAACTTGAGTTCAGGTCAGCACTTCTGCAGACTACGGTGACACTATTCATCACTGTGTGGGGAGCGTGGGACCTCAGAAGTTATAGTTGAAGAGGACATTGTCAAAGGATGCAAATGTCACGTACAAACACACATTCCGAAAGCACCCGTTCTTTCTTTCTCTATTACTCTCTTGTTCTCTCTAACTCTCTCATTCGCTTTCTGTCTCTCACACACATACACAGACACACACAGACACACAAAGTGACACTTAAAATGACCCCCAGGGATGGTTTGAAGGAGTATCAGAGACCAGGCTTACTTTCTTTAAGTTGCACTGATAGACCATAGATGTCAACTCCCTCTGTCAAGACACAGAGGGAAGGCATTTACTAAGTCTGCCAGGTTCTGACCTCAAAAACATTGGAACTGTCAGAAAGTTTACAACTTTACTGAGTAGCTTGACAAAAGTGTGTCTCATGGCCTATGGATGATACAATGTGTACAAATCTAATGCTATTTTGCCACTCAGTAATTTATCCAAAGTCTCGAGGTCTCAAGATTCCAGTGGTGAGTCAGAAGATATATATAATACATATATGAATCTGAGTTTATTTTCTTTGGGGCCCCAGTTGAGGCTGCATCCAAAAAAAGAGCACCCATGAAATGCCAGTGGTCACGAATATGATCCAGTTAAATTCAAATAATTCAATTAGATATAGATAATCTGTTTGCATTTTAATAATTACAATTACAGACATTTATCTAGAAGGCACAAGTCAGGGGTAGGACGGTTATACTGACATCCATTCCCTACATTTTGTACAACTTCCTTTTAAATGTGTGAAATTGTCAAACCAGTACTTCTGTGAAACTGTTTAAATTAATTATACAATTCACAGTTGGACACATGTATTGCATTATAACAAGTAATATGAGAGGTTGTATGACAACACAAATAGTACATACATTAGAAATTGGACTTGTTGGACTTGCTAGTTAAAAATATGTTTTGGTTTGGTTACTCAAGAATCCAACGTCAGTCTAAGGTTGTGCCAACAGATTTGCAGCATGCCTATTACAATGTACTGAAGTTTTACGAAAGCTATTACATTATCTTTGTTTGTTTTGTATTCACAAAGACAAACTAGGGACAAGTCCACATGGATACAGCAGGATTCTCCAGGATTAAGAACAACCCATTAGCTTGTTCAAACAGACAAAGTGCTCCACATCAGGACATCCACAACGAAGCTGTACATGAATCTCCTATCTTCTGCTGTGTCAGAAGTGACATTTTATCTCCGCAGAGTCAACAAGCGACTGATAACTTCCTGTTTTTATCTCTTAACTCATGTATGTGCCCTTCAGCCTGAATTTGTTTGCTGTCAAACTCCTAACAAATACTGTATCTTTTCTGAGGGTAATTCACCCTGTCAGTGGCCGTATATTAAATGAGAAGAGACTTGGAACTACAATCAGGAAGATACACCATCACCCTTAACCCCCATCAAACAGATTGTGGTACTGTGACACTTAAAATCTGCACCAGCCACATAGCAGCATTGTCTCTGAGGGAAAATGTCAAAAGGCAGTGTGCCATAATAACAGTTTCCTTTGATTTTGCTTTTTTGGGGGGTGGTTCGATGAACTCTGCTTGTGGGATGCCTTGTCTTTGCTGTGATTCCTGCCAACTGGTGTTAACGTTGTACGTTTAACGACAAAGAATTAGCTCAGTGGAAAAGTACTCCAGTAATTCACCAGAGAAAGAGGGTTGTCCCATTTGTAGTGCAAGTGTGCACACACTCTCATAAACAAACACATGGAGACATGCTCACACATAAACACACACAGGCACACACACAGACACTGTATTTGTTTGATGCCCTGTAATTGACTTGACAAATTTGCTGTCAAGTGATGCCCTCACAAATATTTACCCATCCATCTTGATAGCAGCTGTGAGCTTTTAGACATTTCTGTCCTGCCTGGCACTTATCAAGCCATCTGACTATAACAACTGTAATCACCATCATCACTGTTATTATCCAAATAATTATAATCTATACTTATGCTAAGTCATCAAACAGACAGAACTGTACATACTGCATGAACGTGTGAAAAGCTGTGTAGTCTAATCCTACTATGAAATAGTCACTAAAAACTCAGAAGCATGACCTCACTGCTGTAGTGTTGACCAAAAAGACCAAGCTGTGAACAAATCAAATACTACCTGGTAGCAACACTTTGGATAGCCAACAGACTGTGAATGAGTGTGTGTGTGTGTGTGTGTGTGTGTGTGTGTGTGTGTGTGTGTGTGTGTGTGTGTGTGTGAGCGCGAGAGTGAGCCCTTGCGACTAAACTGTAAATCATTGGTGCCGCATGAGCTTGAGAAAAATCTTGACAGGTGCTTATTCCACCTCCTAGTGGCAGGATCTGTAACAACCACAGAAACGTCCCTCTCTCGACTGTGTTTTTCCAGGACTGTGTATACTCGGTCCCCAATCTTTTGAACTGCATTACTTTGCACAGAGCAAGTAACAGTTATATTTTGTGTTTCTTTTTGGTGGTTGTGTTGGTGGAGAGGGGAATCTGCAACACCATGTGGGGGTTTAATGATATAGAAACCGATGTCCCATCAAAGATGCAGGTTCAATAATGCAGGTTCCAAACTGCCTCTGCTACCACTACAAGAGCATATATTTACTCCACATACTCACCCACCTCTGCAGCATTAGTCATCTCCTATTTCTCATAAGGTTGAGCAGGTAGTTAACACAGTTTCCTGAACAGCACAAGTTGGTCCCTTGTCTACCATTTGGGTTCACTTAGTCCTATAGGGAGGACTGGTGAGTGTCTTTGTGTGGCTACAAACTATTACAACACTACTGACAATCATACTTTTCCCTTCATTTGATATAACGGCGATTCAAGTGACGTAGGAGTCCCATGCCTTGAATGTGGGAGGAAGCAAAGCAGAGATTCTGAGGCGCACGCACCCCTCTCAGTGGGAGCGGATGCGCGAGCGGAGAATGCCTCAGCTTGATTTCAGTATTCGGTCTGTCTCAGGAGTTAGTCCTCGCACTGTTTCCGTTGAGAAAACTGAAGCGAAACTACGTGCACTATGCTGCCTGTATTTTATTTTGGTCCTAAAGTGAGTCTTAAATCGTAAAGGATGCTGTTTCGTGGGGAAAAGGCGAGGGGCGAGTGTAGCCTGCAATCTCCGTCGCTCAGTGAGTAACCGGCTGTTTCTGATTGTGCTTCTACGGATATGCTTGCCAGTGCTGCATGAATGTTCAGGCGTATTACCAGGGATTGCAGTATTTTGCGAAGCACCTATCCACTTAGTAGAAAATGTGCCCATCCAAGACCTGGTGATTGATTCCTGTGTTAAATTGCCTTCTGGATCATAACGAAGGTCAATGGAGAGTTTTGCGCGTTTGTGCGCTCTGGTCCCGTTTTAACACCCAACAGTGTGTTAATGTGGCTTGCACGCCCCACGGTGAAATTCTCCACTCCAAGGCTCATGCAACGTTGATGCTGGATATTTCAGCAACATTGTTGTAAAAATGCTGAACAGCGTTTTGTTGCTCAGCGTTTTAACGGTGACCAGTTTCTCATCGAAGACGGAGAGCCGCAAAACTTCGAAAGATATCTGCAAGAATCGTTGCGCTTGCGAGGAAAAGGAGAATGTATTGAACATTAATTGTGAAAATAAAGGATTTACAACGGTTAGTCAATTTCAACCTCCTCAAAACAAAATTTGTCAACTCTTTCTCAACGGCAACTTCCTTTCCAGACTGAATGCCAACGAATTTGTAAATTATGGAAATGTCACGTCTCTTCATCTGGGCAATAACGGGTTACAGGAAATTAAAACAGGAGCTTTTAACGGACTGCGTTTTTTAAAACGACTTCATCTCAACAACAATAATTTGGAGATTATCAAGGAAGAAACGTTTGCCGGTTTGGAGAGTTTAGAGTATTTACAGGCAGATTATAATTACATCAGTGCCATAGAGGCAGGTGCATTCAGCAAACTGAATAAACTCAAAGTCCTAATTCTAAACGACAACCTTCTGCTCTCTCTCCCTAACAATGTGTTCCGCTTCGTTCTGTTGACGCATTTGGATTTACGGGGTAACAGACTAAAGACTCTGCCTTTTGCTGGTGTGCTAGAGCACATAGGTGGTATTATGGAGATTCAGCTGGAGGAGAACCCGTGGAATTGCACTTGTGATCTGATCCCTTTGAAAGCGTGGCTGGACACAATCTCAGTCTACGTAGGAGACATTGTATGTGAAACCCCCTTCAGGCTTCATGGAAAGGACATTACGCAACTAATCAAGCAGGATCTGTGCCCCCGGAGAAACGCTGGAGATTCCAGTCACCGTGCAATGCAGCCACCCTCCGACTCTCAATATCAGGGCCTCTCCCCTACCCTTCACCCCGGCATCACCCCTACCCGGGCCCCCAAGTCCTCCCGCCCCCCTAAGATGAGACACCACCCAACCCCCCGCGTAACATCCAATAAAAACAAACATGTTTTTGGGCCCATAATGGTTTACCAGACGAGATCGCCTGTCCCCATGACCTGCCCCAGCATATGTGTCTGCACCTCTCAGAACCCAGATAGTGGATTAAACATCAACTGCCAGGAGCGGAAATTACACAACATTACTGAACTGAATCCCAAGCCCTCGTATCCAAAGAAGCTACACTTAACAGGTAATTACTTACAGACCATATATAGGACTGATCTGGCAGAATACAGCTCGCTCGAGCTGCTCCATTTAGGGAATAACAGAATCGCAGTTATCCAAGACGGGGCTTTTGAAAATCTGGCTAATCTGAGGAGACTTTACCTTAATGGCAATTATATAGAGAGTCTCTCTCAATCCCTATTTGTGGGGCTGCAGAGCCTGCAGTACTTATACCTGGAATACAACGTCATTAAGGACATACTACCACAGACTTTTAACTCGCTCCACAACCTGCAGCTGCTGTTCCTGAATAACAATCTGTTGAGGTCCCTCCCCGATAATGTGTTTGGTGGTACGATGCTGACCAGGCTCAACCTGAGGAACAACCACTTCTCCCACCTGCCCGTGCGCGGGGTGCTGGACCAGCTCTCTGCCTTCATCCAGATCGACCTGCAGGAGAACCCCTGGGACTGCACGTGCAACATCGTGGCCCTGAAGAACTGGATGGAGCTGTCCAGCACGAGCGTGGTGGTCAACGAGATCACGTGCGACTCGCCCTCCAAACACGCCGGGCGGCTGCTCAGGTCCCTGCGCAACGACGCCATCTGCCCCGAGCCTAACGAGGTCACGGTGACCAAGGCCCCGACGGTCAGCCCCAGCACCGACTCCACCCCCTCCTCCTCGGTCACCCCGGCAGACGAGGAGGTCCCAGAGTTGCACCCCGAGGTGCCTCTATCGGTGCTCATCCTGGGGCTGCTCGTGGTCTTCATCCTGTCCGTCTGCTTCGGGGCCGGCCTGTTCGTGTTCGTACTCAAGCGTCGCAAGGGGGTGGAGAGCGTCCCGACCAGCGCCAACAACCTCGATCTCAACTCCTTCCAGGTGCAGTACGGCTCCTACAACAGCGAGCCCACCACGGACAAAGCCGAGACCCATGTGTACAACTACATCCCTCCTCCTGTCGGGCAGATGTGCCAGAATCCCATTTACATGCAGAAGGACAGCGAGCAGGTGGCCTACTACAGGAACCTGAAGGAGCTGAGCTTCAGCACCATGAACCCCAAGAAGCAGGAGCTGTCTCGCAGCCCCGGGGCGTTCACCATAAGCACAGTGGACTTTACGGACAAACAGTCGTGTGGCAATCGAGAGCCCGAGCTGCTTTATCAGAACATTGCAGAGAGAGCCAAGGACCTGCCGACAGCGGGAGCTCTGAACTACACTTTTTGCACTTTACCTAAAAGACCATTCGTTCCCCCTTACGAGTCGGTGAGACGACACAACCAGGACAGGTTAAATAAAACCGTTCTCTATGGGACTCCGAGAAAATATTACGCTGAACAATCAAAAAATGAGCACCCTCTGCTTCCCGGAAAACTAAAAACAGAACCAGACTACCTCGAAGTTCTGGAGAAACAAACTGCAATGAGTCAGTTGTAAGATATGGCCCAACTACTACCACATTGATATGTATCTATCTATGTACTCCACATTGACAAGTGAAAACAAAGCAACTTAAGCCTTTCTCCTGTTTATTTTTAAGCTGTATAAAGGAGTAAATGTATATGCAGTCCATGTGATTTTCCTGAAGGTTTAAATTATTTTCTTCTACTTGACTTGAAACAAATAAGACTGTAGCAGGTATTGCAAGACTATGTATAAAACAGCTTTGTGCATTTTATATTCTATATTTTATTTTCTGTGTGGAGACAAATATCCTTTGTAGATGAGCAGACGTGAACACATTGAATCGACATTCCTGTACATAATAGCCTGTTGATGGTGAGTGTGAAACACGTTCATGGCTCTGTCCACTCTGAGACCCATTTAATCCTGAAGTGCCTTTGCACTCTTGAGTATTTTATCGTTGCTTTCTGCAAATGGAATTTTTTATAAGTGATGTATTTTAAGAATCTTTATGTAAAATAGAATTATTGGTCCAATTATGTGTCCATTACATTAAACAGATATGAAGAGGATATGATATTTATGGTTATAGAGAATCATGTTTTGAATAAACGTATCTTTGAAGATGTAAAATATAGAGGACTGCATAACATTGTATGCTATAGATGAGCAATACAATGCGCCATAAGCGCCATTAAATTTTCATTTAAGCACTTTGTCAAGTCTGAACTTGAGGTCAGTGTTATTGAGATCATTAGTGTGTCTGTGTGTGTGAAAGAGAGAGAGAGGGAGAGAGAAAGAAAGGAAGGAAGAGAGAGCTTGCGCAAGAGAGAGAGGCACACAAATGTATGCGAGGAGTGGTGGGAGCGACACCTCTCTCTCTCTGATGGACTCTGTTGTGTGGTATATTGATAGGGATTTTTTCTCTCTCAAGCCCCTTTGGCTAAATGATGGATGGATGTCCATTTTAATCAACTAATGTTTTAAATGTTACATGTTCCCTCGGAGGAATAACACAAGAATGCCTCACTGTTTACTCTTTCGCCCAAAATATATATATTTTTTACATAAAATAAGAAAAAGCCCTCATTTGACATACCTGATCTAACTCATTAGCTTTAATCTCATATTTGAACACGAAAGTTGAAAATTACTTCTGAATATATTTTTGAGTAAATATTTGACGCCAAATTGCCTTTCATATGGTTTAAAATGTTGATTTTGGAAAGGGTCCAACAAAATCATTCTGGCTAAACTCTGAGGATCTACAGGTGAATGCACTCCTCCATCTTTTGTCTTGTTTCCACTGCTATGTCGCTGTCCATGGTACTGACTGTTTGCTGTCTGCCCTTGAAAGCACATATTCTGAAAGGTTGGGAGTTTTCACATGCATCGTATAATACAATGTGCATGCAACCATGTACAATACAAGTGGGTGTTTTTATTTTTGAAATCATTAAGTCATTTATGTCTAAATTAAAAGTGGTGACTTTGGTCTACAAATGGGTCTAAAACAACTACACTTAATCAAAGGTTTAGCTTTGATAAATTAGCAACTTCCATTACAGAAAACAACAAGCATTTAATCATAGTATATTTTAGGCTTTCCACAAGCTAGCTCACCACTAGAAAAGTGATGTAAGTGAAGCCCACGTGTATTTAGTGAGCCTCACATTATTTTAAGAATGGAAGAGGAGGTCAGCAAACTGGGGGTTTTAACAAGCCTTGTCCATTTCAACTGGAGTGAGTGAGTGAGTTCTGGAGTGATCCCGTTTGAAACCGAGTGATTAGCTTTTTTCCCCAGGACACAATGGGGCTCTGTGTGTGTGTGTGTTTACTGGAGCTGTGGGAGAATGGGCAGAGCTGGGTATGGCCTGCACACCAATGAGCTAGCTCTC
Source organism: Hypomesus nipponensis (assembly GCF_054491055.1). NCBI lineage: Eukaryota > Metazoa > Chordata > Actinopteri > Osmeriformes > Osmeridae > Hypomesus > Hypomesus nipponensis. Next base: position 5,900,687 of record NC_140361.1, read on the forward strand.
TACCAGAACACTCTGGCTCTTATCACACATTTCTGAGAGAGAGCGAAAGAGAAAGAGAGAGAGAGCGAGAGAGAAATAGAAAGGGGGGGGGGGGGGGGCAGAGAGAAAGAGACCGTGTGTGTGTCAGCATGGTGTGTGCGCAGTGCAATGCAATAGCTCTGCTAGCACAGCAAGCCGATCAGTCATTCAAGCCAGTTCGTACTGGAAGATATAAGATTGTGAATTTGCGGTTTCAGTGTGTCATGGTTCCAGGGTGACATTGAAGAATGGAGTGGTAGGTTGAAGGTAATATACACTGTTGGACGTGACTTCAGCTCAGTTGAGGTGATATGGTCTGGTAGCTTTCGGCATATGGAAATCCACTTCAATAAGGCCAAAGACATATAAACAGACTCAACGCTGCACAACATATGGTAAATATTCCTCACCTGAGTCCATTTCTTTCTGCGTTTCTCTCACATAGAATCTCAATGAGATCACCTGTATGAATAAAACATTCAAGTCACCTCCAATTAGTCTTCCTTCATTCAGACCTGCAGCAGTCCCTAGTGAGTATGGAAGCTTCTTCCACTAAGGTACCTGGGCTTTGACAAGCAGGTTGAGGTACAGTACAGCTGCAGTGAAAGGCAAGGGGAGGATGAATCAATACGTTGCTATCAGACACTAGCTGGTCTTGGCTGAGACTGGGGCTCCACTCCAACACTCAAGTCGATCTTCATGTTTATTTCAACCTGATACAAACACACTTTTTTAGACTCCTCAACATGGAAAGAAGCTTCCTGGGGATTTGGTCAGAGGAGGAAACCTTGCTTTCGTCTGATGGTGGTAAATCTGACACGGAGGGGTAAAGGACTGCTGGGAGGTACCAGAGGGGGGTAAGCATCATCATAGCTAGCCCCCCCTCCCCCCCCGCCCTACACCACCACTACATGGCTACATATTGAACCAGCCTTACTCCCCAGTGTGTATTGTGACTCAGTCCGTGGACCGTGGCATTGGAAATGCCAAGGCTGCGGGTCAGAGAGGTGCAACTGAAAACAACTTCACTGGAAGAAAGTTTCCAGCTCCATTTGTAGACTATGGTGCCCTTGTGCCGTTATATCGGGTGATAATGTCTCTGAAATGACTTGGAAGGTGGTTGGTTGGAGATGGGGTGGCGGTGAGGTTCTTTCACTCCTTAAAAAGGAGACCATACAGATTGTGTGTAGTTATTGATCGGACTCCTGGCCCTCTTACAATCAAAGACACACAGCAGTTATCTGGAAGATGTGTCAAACCCACCACGCAGCAGCCCTCAAATCTAAATTCAACTCACGACAGAGAACATTCCGCTACATTTCCAGATTCCAATCAGCGCAGTGTGAAGGTTTCCAAGTGGCTGGTTTGTTTGAATAGTGGGAATTTATGATAGAATTTGGTCTTTGTTGGAGGGATGTGATGTGTGTGCATGTGTGTCACCTCCCACAGTGGCTTTGATGAATAATGCAGTCTTTTCATGCCTGCTTAATCATTTAGGCATTAGTGAGGAGACATACTAGGTGATGACAGAATGCCATGAACAACATAAACAACCTTGTAGCTCTTCAAGATGTACAGCCTGCTGTCTTGCAGGTTCCCAAATGGCAACACATTGTCTTACAGAGCCACTGTGTGCGTGTGCGTGTGTGTGTGTGTGTGTGTGTGTGTGCGTGTGCGTGTGTGTGTGCGTGTGTATAAATGTTTGACTCAAGTCCCTGTGCCTGATGTATGAGGATCAGTTTGTGTGTTCTCTTTTGTTTAAGTGCACGGTCACTATAGCTTTCACAGAGAGCCAGGAGGTTGAAGGCTGCTGGAATCACACACGAGTGAGATCCTTGTTAAGCTTTCCTCATGTTTCTCTCCTGTGTGTGTGTGTGTGTGTGTGTGTGAGCGTGCAAGTGAAAATCCTTAACGACACATCAGTCGTGTGTGGTGAAGGGACGTTGACAGACTGCAAGGCCTATCCTGAGGTTAACTGCAGACATATCTGACCTCATCGCTGCTCTCCTGCGAAGCACGGAACATTGATCATTACCAATAAAAAAAAGTGAGAGGGAGAGAGAAGCGAGGCGAGGGGTGAGGAGAAAAGAAATGGAGCTGAAACTCTCAGGTTCCAAGCAGGGCAAAGTGATAATAAAGAGCATATCCGCTCTAGTGGTTTAGGGGGGCAAAAGGCTAACAATGTTCTTCTGAACATATGTGAAGGACATGTAATGTAGTTGGTTCAGACGCAGACCAGAGGGTAATGAAGATATGGGGCTGGTGCTGAGGCCAGGGCGTGGTTAACTTGGAGCTTAGGATTTATGTCCGTGGTCCTCCCCGAGGGCTGATCCAGGAATGTTCTTTAACAGAGTGTTCTGAGAAATGGCTGGAATATAAGGCAGCCGTCCGGAGAAAGTTCTCTTTGCCAAGCAGATTGAACTTTAGGTCCAATGCTCATAAAAAGTCTGAGAATCTACCAAAGGGCTCCACCATGAGGTCAGAGGTTGGACACTTTTATTCGTAAAAGTTTTACTGCCAGCTAGCTCATCATTTAAATTTAGCTCCAAACCATATCTTCTATGGGTGTTACCCTTTCCTGACACAGCAATTTTGATATACTTCTTTTTATCCATGCCCAACTATTTTTAATAATCTTTTCCTCTTCAACGCGTGCCGTAAAATGTAATCACCGCCATCATTACTTTGCACTCTTGAGTGTGAAGACTTCACAGTGAGCCAATGTCCTAAGGAAGGCTTTATTGGTTTGTCTAACAGGCCATGGAAAGAAGCTCCCCTACTGTAGAATCCAATCACCGCCCTCCTGATGGGTAGCAGTTCAATGATTTGACCCTCACACGCAATGGAACATTCATGGCACAAACACATGGAACACAAACACACACACACACAAATACACACACAAATCCATGCAGCACACACATTCTGTCTGTTCTACACACACATTCTGTCTTTCAAAATCACAGACAGAGATGGTAGCTTTCACCCACATACAGACAAGGCCTTGGATCAGTCTAACAATAATGAAGGAAAACAAGACCTTTCCTTCTGAGTCATAGAAAATACTTTATTTATATTTTGTCATTTAGCAGACGCTCTTATCCAGAGCGACTTACAGTAAGTACAGGGACATTCTCCACGAGGCAAGTAGGGTGATGTGCAACGTCATGTGCACCGGCCAGGAATCGAACTGGCAACCTTCAGATTACTAGCCCGATGCTCTACCCGCTCAGCCACCTGACTCCCTCCCATTTTACCATTTTAGGAATGTCATGGAAATCAAGAATTATGTTATCCGACCCACATCTCACTTGGCTCAGCAGATGGAGTGTATAAACCCAGATTAAGTTTCACAGAGATTTAGATTCACCCTAAATTAGGACCATACTGTTTCCAGCGATGTCATCAGCTGTCTAATGTGTGGACCTACTTGTGCTAATGGTCCGGGTAATTAATGAGCATGGTCTCCATCCACTAATTATGCACTGCTCACTTTAACATTACATTTCAAATACTTATCTGCACTCGAATGATGCTGCTGGCAAATCAAACTAACGGGTTGGTCCCAAAAGCCCCTCTAGAATAATGTTCAAAGGATCAGAAAATATTGGACCATTGGAAGCAGGTTTAAAACGCCATACGCATAACACAATTTTCTGCTTCTAAGAGATGATGGAGTTAATAATGTAGTCCCAAGGTTCTGTTTCTGCACTGACACGTGTGCTCATTAGACAGCCGGAGGGAATACATTTAAGGGACATCTACAGTTGATCAGCTTTCATAAGATACAATTAGCACCTAAGCTGTGTCACTAATACAGTGATAAACCTGTGACGCTAAGGGCAAGTCTTGACATTGGATCCACATAGAATCAATCAAAAATGCAACAATGGAGACAGAAATATACAAACAAATAATGGACTGCACCCGTATAGAGAGCTAATGCCTACAGGAAACTCTCAAAATCCCAATTGCTGGCAGCGCATGAATCACTTCAAGTACAGCTGGTTCTTTAAAAGAAGCTACTGCATTTTTGCTGCGCGATTCAAAACAGCTGGGGTTCTTTCAAGGATCTCTATGCCTTCAAATAATTTTTCCTGTGAAGAGTCCGAATCACAAAACATGTTCCTAGTTTTGATTTGATCACAGAAAAGCAGCATAGCAGAAAATACTAATGTCAGCGTTCTTATTTGGAACCTAATCTGGCTGGACACTAATTGGTTTGCCCATTTGCATTCACTAATCATGGTCACACCACACCTCACCACAGTGACATGAAATGTGGATCAAAATGAGATTGTTGTCATCAACTGAGCGAATGCTGGTTGATTCCAGTGATGTTATTATGAGTAGGCTACTCATATAAGTTTCCTTGTACAACAACATTAACATTCACATGTGCGGTGGGTTTCCATGTATAAAAGAGGTTCTGTACATGGGAGAGATCACCAAGGCTCAGTGGAAGACTGAATACTAATTGCAAGCAGTCTCTGGGCACCCTTGTCACAATACATGGTTGAGGGACATCCTGGAAATCAATACGAGTTTGGAACATGTTATCGTGTGGAGAATGCTGTATGTATGTGTGTGTGTGTGTGTTTGTGGATGAGCGTGAAAGAGAGAGATGTGTGAGTGGATTAGAGAAAAATTATGAATAAACATGTTTTGTGTGTGAGCGTGTCTGTGAGATGAGCAAGTGCCAACTGGTTTTTCTAATTATTTGACCAACATATTTGACCACCTCCACCTCTAAAGATACAGTTCCACCACCCACTCGACCAGCCTTTAAACTTCACATTCAATCATGGCTAGAAAGACAGGGACAACTCAGAAAGGGAGGAGAGAAAGAGAAAACGAAGAGAATGTGAGGATAAAAAGAGAGGAGTGGGATAAAATGAATGGAGGAAACGGAAAGAGAAAAGAAGAAGAAAAGGGAGAAGATTGTCGCTCCGGCCAGCACCAAGGACTGAGACATTTGTCTATTTAGTGTGACTCAGATGAAGATGGCTCTGTCCATTTGAGTTAGTGCTAGCTTGTTGGCTAATGCAACACTCTGTACTGGAAGGTTGTTGGTGGTGGTGGGGGGGGGGGGATCCAAGATGCACTTGGTCGCCCAAATGAAGGACAGCATTAATCCACACTTCACTTCCAGTGAAAGGGTGAACGTCAGACTGGCAGCATCCTGTGAGATTCCATATCTGGTGTTTTTGTTCCGTAAATGCCAACGCAGTGGGTGTGAATGAAACACATATTCATAAGGACACATTTGGATGAGTTGTACAGTATGTGACCTCTCAAATGTAAACGTGAGAGAGTTTCCTTTGTTACTTTTTTTGTGTAAATCAAAAGGTGAGATATCCACCCGAATCACCTGAGATACAGGCCCAGCCCACCACCAATCAACCTCTCCTGTTCTTTACGTCTGAGAGTGATGAGTGTGACTGTGGGTTCATCAGTCTGCTCTCAAACCGCAACGAGAGTGCTAAAACCTTGCCGTCTGGATTGAGGCAATTTGTCAGGTAAGAAAAATGTTGTCGAAATTTCTGCCTTTGAAGCTCGACTGGAGAAGAGTATTAGATGTATCGCTGTCTGTGCCAAACGCCTTCACATTTCATGCTTCTATCCAGCTCACTTTCTTTCTGTCTCTCGCTCACTCTCTCTCTTTTTCTCTCCACATATTTGAACAAAACAAATGACCCTATTGCTCTGTCCAATCACCCTTGGGAAGAAGGTAGCAGTTGGCGGAGAAGCTTGATTTTGTAGGGCAGAGAGAGAGGGTTACTGTAGTAGGAAAGTCAAAAACCTGAAGGACAGTGGCTGTCATTAGAACACCAGTGATTATTCCTTTGTTATTCCACGTTATTCCAGCTATAGTGCCTGACTTTTCAATGTTTTCACTAGATAACATCACTCTTGTTTAAACAGGATTACTTTGCATGGATCTGAAGTGTTTTCCCACAGTGACACCCCTGGCTGATTGTGTGAAAAAGATCCAGGCATTGTGTGTGAGAGACAAAAACAGCATTGTGCCTCTTAACTGCCATGCTTACTAGTTTGTGCACATCTAACTCAAATGAATTTCAAGCCTGAAAACACAATCCCCTCCGGAACACTACCATATTTGAGTCATATTCACCCAGTGAACCATATGGGTTCACTGACCAGGGTTCTCTTATTAAGGTTCTAAAGAACCATGAACTTACCCTCTGTAACACAGTGTATAAAGATGCCTGATGCTTTACTACATTTGTGGAAAAACAGCCTTGTATTCTTATTTTTTGTTGGAGGTCAAGCCTAGCTCTCCCGCTGGTAAAGCCAGAACAACATGAACAATATGACATGCCCCCAGACAAGCTGCCTCATCACACAAAGGTGGTCTGAAGCATTTCCACTACGTCGGAATCACATGCTTTAACAACACCCTATTACCATTAAGTTCACTCATGCCTGTTCTGGCGGAAAAATATAACTGATGGTTGACATTCTATTACCAATCTCCACGGGTTCAGTGTTGTTATTATTAGTTGTATTTCTCATCTAAAATTGATTGGAGAGGTAAAAAGCACCATCGACATATCTGAAAAAAACCCACCCACACGATCACTAGTACACACACAATAGGAGATGCTGGAAACATCAATATCACCAAATAACCTGCGTGAACAGGCCTACTTCAGCGCTATCTCAGAAAAATGTGCCTGTCAATTATAATAGCATGTTTAGCAAGTCATACCTGTCTTGAAATCAAATACCTCAAACACACATTGGCCAATTCATTCTGGATCTGTCTGACATGACGATGATGTTCAACAAGGCTGCTCAGTGTTTGAGAGCATGGCTAACGTCACGCCCCAAGAACGCTTCTTGATGATTGTTTTGCCAGTCAGACTGTCCTCCACCCCCACCCTCCCCCTTCTCAACCCCTCCCCCCTGCCAAGATACCACAGATGAAATGTCACCAAATGTCCGTGATTATGTACCAGGTGGCCCCGGCCCACAAGGCAGCCTGGCAACATCTGAAGACTCAAGCTTTGTCTTCTCCACCTCCTCCCCGCACCCCACCCCTCACTCTTACCCCTTCCGCCTCGCCTGGTTTCTTCCTAGCAAAGGCCTAATCACCATGCAATGGATCGCGCCACCAATTACAGTGACACTAGTGACTTTCACGACCTGGTGCTCCCAGCATGTGCGACACTAAATATACATCACTCACAGCGGCGGGCATCTGATCAGCACATCCTGGGCAGAGGCGGGAATGGGCAAGTATCTGAGTGCAGCGTTCATGTTTTGATAATGTGGGTGTGCGCCGAGGAGTGGAATTGACCCAGTTGTATCTAAATTGCATCGTAATCGGTTTGTCGGCAGTTCAGCTGGTTGAGCAAGGTTGATAGTGACACAGCAGTGGCTTTATGTCATAACATAACTGTCAAACACACATGTACTCAACAGAGAATGTATGTTTGAAATTTGCATCGAGTATTTGTGTACACGTAGAGGCCACTTAAAGCCACTATGTAGCGGCTTCCCAGTTTACGTCAGATACTATCACTACTTTGTTTCGGGTCAACAGTCAGGCAGTATCTAGTAGTGAACAGTGACGTTGATGAAGTATCCCGAACTCGCCTCTCTACAATCTGCTTCCCCGCCGGCTGTCAGTCTAACAATGCACTTTACGACGCACCACTAACTAGCTGTTCCTTGAAGAATGACAGCACGCATCATTAAGTCTATAAGTGGCGCTAAGGCAATTACTATGGTGGATACAAACACACACACACACAGCCCAGTTGTAGCGATACCAGATATCTAGGGTTCATTAATTTGACAATATCAGGTAATTAGGAGTCATGATTAAAGCTAAGGAGTTGAGTGAATGTATGTGGGACAAACATTGATTCATCGTCCTGTAGCGGCATCTAGACTTCTAAACCTTGCCCTAACTATGGGTAACATATGGACACAGTTGATATTGCAAGAAAACAAAGTTTCCAAATTCGATTTTTTGTGGTTATGTCTGGGATGGAGGTCAAGCATGGCGTAAAGCATGTCTGTGTTGTTTGGAACAGTGTTTAAAATTGAATGGGGTGGCACAACAGCCAAAGCAAGCTCTTGCTAGTCAGGTAGAAATACTGTTGGGGCAGAAAATCAACTTCTGGTAGGTTTAATGTCTTACCTGTCACCTCTGGTGTATTACAAGGAGAACTGTACAGCATTTCAAAATTACTGTATCTGAAAACAAGTCAGGTCATAAAAAATAAGAAAGAATAGTTTTTCTGCTTGGGGTAGAGGAAAACTAAGAATAACGATGATATAATACTTGGATCTTAGGAATAGTTATTATCAAATTATTGACCCCATTTGGGGGGGAAACGCTTGCTCATTTATAGTGACATGAAATAGTGTTGTATCACCACAGCATTTTTACAGGTTAAGTTGACTCATCCTGTGTGTAGGGATGAGTTATTTGGGGCAATTGTGACATTCAGAAGTAACAATGTACATGTACTGTACATTCGGTAGCCATCTAGAAGACAGTAGTTTGATGAAAGACCATCTGGTGGTGATTTTGTTCTGCCTGGAAGATCACACAGTGCTATTAGGAACCCATGAGGGGAATTGAAGAATGGATAGATGAGCACATGTCACATGATCAAATCTTTGCATCATCTATTAAAAACAAAGCTGGTGTTTCTTCTCACATTGTCTGCTATTTCTCCTACAGCCAGCTAAACTGACTTCCCTCACACACTGCTGAATAACCAATCACATGTTGTGGTTATGTCTATTTAGCGTGACTAAGGAGCCATCTGGGTGAGGCCTGTCTGCCCACTTCAGGCATGTTTTAGTTATGCAGTGAAGTCCTGCCCGTAGCACAAATGTAAAGATAATTACTGAAAGAACATCTCATGAGAGATGTTGTTTGAGGGGCTTTATGAAGCTTGTGTGCCTGAAAATATGGACAATTAGATGTAAAGTAAATAAAGGCTTCGTAATAAACTTGTATTCATGAAACCAAGATGGATTTGATAAGAATCTGCTTTAAAACCTTTACATATTTAAAAAGGTAAAATTTGTGTGAGATTTGACAACTAGTCATTTATCAGAAGGGACATTCACTAACTAAACAGACAGGGAATACGATGTTCCTGTCGGTCAATTTGAATAATCAAATCAAATATCTGCTTTCCGTCAATGTGAATGTATGGATCTACATGTGTTAATAGATCTCCCTGGGAGTGAGTGAATTCACATTCTGCATCAAAGGATTCTCATTAGTCATTAATGACCAGCCGGTAGTTGTGAAAAGAATGTATTGATCCTGATGTATGTGAGATCTTTAATCTAGTTTGTTACCGTTCTGTCTCTGAGGAGAGGAAGCCATTTCATCCCATCTGTAATTCTTTTTGTGTTCTACCTGACCAGGGTTTAACCTCAGAGGAAAAGAACAGAAACCTGTTGCTGTACATCTCTTCTCTGCCCCTCCTTACTCCTTCAGCCCAGATGAAAGATTTAGCTTTGCGTTCTCCATATCTTAACTCTCTCCTATGGCTCGTCCTGACTTGGATTTGTGAGATTCAGACTAGGCTGGTGCTCCTCTTACAGATTAAAAACACAGGCGTAAAATGGCAAAAACAACTTAAATGACATCTTTTGATCTATACAGAACATTGAAAATATTCAGACAGTCTCAAACAATCCTCAAACACCTTTGAATGCTAATGGGTCAAGATCGCTCTGAAAAAGCAGTGTCAAAATACATATCTCAGTTACTAGTTCTCGATGAGCATTGCTAAAGGGCATTGTTAGAGGTCAGTCAAACCGCTCCTAAGTGAACACGACCACAAAGCAGGGTTCTGTAATCTTGCACAGAGGTGTCCCAGAGTGACTGCAGAGCCATTATGCTGTGCCACACGTACACATACACACAGACACATGGTGCACAGTAGCCTCCCAAGCAGCACCATCTGCTCCCAAATGAAAAACACAGAGTCTCACACCAACCTTGAAACTGAACCCCCCAGTTTCCCAAGGTTTATGTTCACCTTGAATCAGATTCACAGACTTGTGAGGGCTTCTTTCTTTCGTCGAGAACAGATCTGCTCTTGAGGTGTAATGCATGGCATTTGCAAAGAAACAAGGAATGACAACAGCGGTGTGCAAATCAAGAAAATAAAAGTCAAGACAATGTGCGGAGAGTGAAGCATGACCCGCATACGTATACGTGTGACTTCCTTGGCGAATGTTATGTCGTGATAAAGGATTCCTTGGTTGGTTGCAAATGTGTCAATGGAAGAAGAATGTACTTCTCTTCGAAAGGCTCTTCCAACCAAGCTGCCAGAGCAAAGAGCCGTCCCATGACCCTGCCTTAGCTCTCTCCCACAACGCCCGGGCCTAAATCTCACAGGAGGCATTTGCATAATTTCCTCTCATGTAGCAGATGGTCTGTTGCTTTCAGGGGTTCTGCCCTGGTTAGACAAGCTTCACAAAGCTAGCCCGCTCGCTACTGACGATGCCTGACATTCCAAGGCCAAGTTCACGCAAACGGTAAAGCATGTTGAGAAATCCCACTGTCTGGAAAGGGTAGCACCTGCGGTTTGATAAAAACCCGGATTATGATCATCTGCATAAGTGAACATATATTGCAGTTTTTTTTTTTTTTTGCTGCTCGTAATTGCTGGTGAATGTTTGCTCAGGTGCCTTATGGGTTATTGCTAACGCGACAACTCAGGTGGACATTGTGCACTGCTGCTGCTTCGGCTGCTGCCAATTATATTGTGTTTCTGCCGTCGCAGGAAGGATTCTGCTCTGCTCAGACAAAGCACATATTGTTAGTCCAGGAACTGTTTTTCCACACACCAATAAACAAGGAGGCTCTTCCAGTGGAGAATCTCCATTGAGATATCCATCTCTAGGGCTGCTTAATCTGTGTTTAAATGTATGCCATGCTGGCTGCTTGAGAAAAGTTACAATACATTTCTGTCATTTGGAAAAGGTACTAAATGGGAGTACTCGAGGTATGATGGTATAGTGGTTGAATGCACATGATGACAGCAAAAGCTTTTATCTAAAGCAAAGCACTGTTAATAGATACTCTAAAGGTTCTCTACGCATGATCCCAGTGAGCCTTGAACTCTAAAACAATGGTGTCGCCGTCGCCAAAGCCATTGTCTCGCTGAAGCCACTGTCACAAAAACGTAATAGTCGTTTAGAATTAAATAACTCATTGCCTCTGGTATTCTTTTCATTTTCTGCACCATAGATAATCATCTTCTCGCATAACCAAATTGTGAGGAACCTTGTTGTCGTGATTTCATTCTCTTCACACTCGCAATCACTATCCCCATGGCAACGTAAATGCATAGTTAATGCACATTAGACTCTTGTCTCTCATCAGATCTCATTCTTCTATAATTAACAGCCCAAACTGCACGTTGGAAGAATTTAATTCTAATTTCAGAGCAGAGGGATGGTTATTTCCATGGTAGAGTCCTTAGGGGCACCTGAGGTTGAGTGACTTCCTTCTAAAAGGTCAATGTCGTTGATAGAGGAATGAAAAAAAAACTGATAACAACTACCGTCCTCTGCCTGGGACTTAATTTAGTTTTCTCCATTTTAATTCCTAATTAGCATAATTGGCACAGCCATCAGAGTACTCGGCCATTGATAACGCCCTTACTGACTGATGAAAAAGTCATACGGTCAAACTGTCACTCAAAGGTTGGTGTCTCTCCATGTCACACGGAGCAATTAACTGTGTGGATAAAATGGCTATTGTTAAATAAGTACTGAAGACAAAGAGCCCAGACAGTGCAGCTCTTCTCTTGTCCTGTCATGGAGTTTTTGTTGACATTTCAACAAATCCCTGTTAAAATGCTAGTCTAAAGTCTTTAATTGTGTAGTTGTTAAAACTGCTGTTACGGCATGGACATTTTCTAATTAATTGCCAAGAAAAGAAAAAAACATAACAGTTTTACTTAACAAATCTCAAAGTCACTTCATACAGTGCAGCAAAATGTTATGTTTGAGCACACAGCTTGAATACATTCACCTTTGTCCTATAACTAATGAGAGACAAAACAGGCTTAAAGCAGAAAAGCTGTCTGCTGTCAGCAAGTCCGTGCAAAATGAATACAATCTACTTTACAGGATGAGCATTCACCTCACATGAAGATAAAAGTCAACTGTAGTTCCAGGTAGCATATGCTACACCCCAGACAATATTAACAGGTTAGATAGCCAACACACAGCCTATAGTCTGGGGACAACATGTCACCACAGAGGCAGAAGCCTCTGTTTCACCTTTGACCTATCTTAATTTAATATATCACTAACCCAGTCCCTTGTTAAATGTGCGAGTGGGTATTTGGGCAATGACCTTATGATTATGTAATTAGTCAGTTGGATGTACTATCTTACAAGTACTCTCCTCTCTGTTTTGATGATAATTTCATGGGGCACATGCCAGAAGCTTATAATGTACTGAACACTTAATAAAGACTGTACTAAATTGAGTTTTTGACACTTTTTTGAGGTTCATGTTGTGTAATTGGAACTTGTTTAACTACATGCTCTTATACTACTTATTTATTATAAGTTCAAACTTATAGTTTGTATGCTTCATGTTTGGCTACCCGCAATGTTTGGGGATGTCTCGTGTTATGATCAGTGACCTATGCACTTTTGTAAAGATCTCTCTTGGAAGTCGCTTTGGATAAAAGCGTCTGCTAAATGAATAAATGTAAATGTAACATATGTCTAAGTACCGCTAGCTGACCCCACATGCTAATAACAAGGCAGTGGACCACAGAGCCCTACAGTGAATACAAAACTGCATTAATAAAGAGAAACATAATAAAATTGTTACTGTTTGTTTCAAGACACGGATGTGAAACTAAATATAATTTTGGCAATTGCTTCGCTACTATAAAAGTCCCTTGAAAGATTACAGGAGGTTGTCACTACCAGGAGAAGTGTGCAATTGAATTGTCGTTGTTATGTGCAATGACAATTAAAGTATTCATTCATTCATTCATAGATAATATATGGAGTATGCCTTTACTGTTTTATACAAAAGCAACACATCTGTGTGCTTTGCCTAAATGAGCAGTTTTTCATTTCAACAATAATATCCTATTTGAACAGTGACACACATTGTGCTGTAATCTCATATTCCCAGTGAAAGGCTCTGTAAAGATATAACTGAATTATTACAAAGGACTGTGAACCATATATGAAAAGAATACACCCTATTAAAGAGAAATGATGAAAGTGAACTAGAGCCATAAGCCTCTTGAATTTTTATTTTTTTCACTCTCAGTCCCTAGTCATTGGGTACTAACATCAGAAAATCCTCATTAAGAGAACAAAGTGACATGACACAGCAGACAGAAGGTACCCCCAACACACTGGACAGCTGCCACGTCAATCTTTCATCAGTTTCCATCTTTCATGTATTGTTTCAGTTCAATAATTTACCACTGTCCCTACATTAATACATATGAATGTGGTCTAATGCGGATGCCAGGCATTTGATCTTGCTTCAGTGTCTGGGGCCCAAGGTATTGTTCTCTTTCATGCCTCTAGTTCAGCTGATTTAACTCAACCATCATTTTTTCTCTTTGAGGAGGAATTCGAATTGAGTTAACTCTGCTGTAGAAATGTGGCCCCTTTTAGATGCCCTTCAGATAACCTTCCTGTCATTACATTGATACGATGTCAACACATTCACATACCAATATACACATATTTGTCAAATATTTAAATAATATTTCTGTTTTTGTCTTTACATTGAAGACTCCCTGTCCCTAATTTGTATACCATGAACCATGTACTCATCTCAACTCTATCAGTGAATTCAGAGCATGGCAGGCTTACTGTTGGCTGAGGCACACCGGCCCAGTGGAGCGTTGGCCTGTGTCCTGGCCCATATGGACCCCCTAGCATGGCCTCATAGCTCAAACAGATGGGAGGTGCCACCAAGCAGGGAACTACTAAGACCCCAGCCAAAATCCAAGAGATTGACACAAACTCTACTGTACTACATTGAATGAAAAAATACAGTACCCAAAGTGAAACATTTCCCTGATGGAACACATACAAATGTGTTACAAATTCACAGCGTTCCACTTTACAAAAAGAGAAAAAACATTCCTTCGTCACCATGTTCAAAATGCAAACAGCATTGACCTATTAAACCTCTCAGATATGCAGGTGTAGCAAAATACAAGAGAGCCGAATGTTAAAACACCTTTCCAATGCAAAAGCCCCTACTGAGAAACACTGAGTGTTTCCTATTCTTGCTTTGTGCATCATAATAAATGTTGTGGTGTACATCCACTTTTCTTGTCTTTGTTACAAAGTAGCACTTTTCAGACCCTAAATTGTGTTGAAAAGAATAATCAGTATCACCGGTATAACAAATTGTGACTGTAAATTTAATCTTGTTTGATTATATTTTATAGATCAATGCATTGACTCGAGATGCTCCATTAACGTCATAAGAATGTTTGTTGTTTTTATCCCTCGGTTCAGGAGTTGTGTAATTAATCATTATTAATTCACACTGATAGTACGAATCAATTTGCACCACAAATACTCAAGTTGTCTTTGATCCTCATTGGCAAACAAACATCTCAGAAATACAGCATAACTGATGTTATTACGGGATATATAACATATTAACTGCTTTAAAACTGTTTGTCTGTTACTCAATCCAACATTAATACCCATTGAAATAATTGCTCCCGTTAATGAAAACAATTTGCCTAAAGTCCACAGTACACAGCACTTATTTTTAACAGAACCTATTAAAAAGACCTGTTGTTGAAAGCTGCACATCGGGTTGTTAGTACTCTGTGTCCGACACTTGTATCATTTTGTCCGTCTGAGAATGTTGTTGAGGAAGTTTACCTACTTCTTGAATCAGTGTAAAACCAGTTGAAGTACAATGACAATATAGAAAGGAGTACTTGTCTAGCACTGGCTCCTTGTACTCAGAATCACCTGGCCCTTTTAAACTCATCTCAGTCATATCAGTCACTGAAAGTGCTGTGCTGCTGGCTCTGAGAACGCCTTGGACAGATTCTCTTTCAGTCTGCCCTCGTCACAGTTTTCAAGTGGAGTACCAGTGATGTTGTTTTCAGGAGCAGTGCCCACCCAGACTCCTTCTCTGCTCTGGGCCACTTCAGCCAGCTGAAACTAACAGGCCCATTCTGGTATTCCTGGCACAAGAAAATAACATCAGATCTCACAGGATGCTCTCTCTTTTTGCCTTCTCTCTGTCTCCTCACACTCATCTCTGTACTTTATATTGCTGTTTATGAGATGCATTTGCTGCAAAGCAGAAATGTGTAGAGCATGGGCCCAGAAATGTGTAGAGCATGGGCCCATGTTTTACAGTACAATTTGCCAATAACTGGTGAGGTGGGAAACAAACTTATAACCTTGCCATTTCCAACACCATGCTCAACAGACCGACCTAGCACCCATACTTCATCCCACTCCATTGCTTTCCCCTGGGTCTGAGGTAAGCAGTATATACTGTGTGACTACAGGTCAGGTCTCAGCATCTTTCCCTGGACCAAACCCCGTCCATCAGGAATCTGATTAGCCTTTTCAGGTATTGATCAGTGGAATCATTTAATGCCAATAATGTTTAGGGGTGTGCTAATCAGTCCTCCACTTGGATAAATCATCATATGTTAAGCCGGTCTAAATGGATTGGACATTTGGGCCAAGCTAGATGAGTCTTGTCAACACTGGTGGGTACGCCTGTGCAATTAAAAATGTAATCGTGTGAACAGTCATCATTTTCTTGTGTTCTCAGAACTTGAATATCAGACTGTACCATTGAAAGAGCACTGTACCTGAACCAATGGAAACCTTTAAAATAGTAATTGACTGAATTGCACTGGCATAATGGCACTAATTATATGGGTGATGTGTGACTCATAGCAGGACGTTATCAGGTGTGGCTGCCTGTTCTGTGTACCACATCCCTGCGTCTTATAGACAGGGCCAAACATCCTCATTACGCCCGCATGTCTTAAGCTCTTAACCCACATCCCTTTGAAAGCAGATGAAAGAGTTGAAATTTACATATGAATCGTTTCGCAATTAAAGATGCCGGGAGAGGAGGAAAATTGAAGAAATGCAATTTTCCAAGACTGTGTGTGTTCACAAACAAGACGATCGAGAGATCCCACACTCGTACGAGACCTGTTTTTCAAATCCAGCAATCACTGATTCATTTAGGAACTTCACTAAAGGTTGCAGAAGACAGGTCTAAGCAATATGGATAGCGCATGATGTATGACTAACGTGCCATATCTTATTAACAGCACCCTAGCTGAATCGGACCTAATTGGACCAAAGGGAGTGTTCGGTCTTCAGCTGGTTTAACTGTTTGCATCGGGTGCGTCAGTTCTGCAAGATTGTCCTCCCCCATTTTCCTCACTTTCTACAGTCTCTTCTTTACTCTCTTTGCCTATGTCTCCTTTCTATCCCCTTCTTCTACATTCCACCATAACTCTTCCCCTTATCTCACCTGCCTCTCTCTCTCTCTCTCTCTCTCTCTCTCTCTCTCTCTCTCTCTCTCTCTCTCAACTCCTTACCTCAACTCCCTGCGGTTAAAGATTCTCTCTGGCGGCGCTCTTCAACAGAATGCTTCATTACTTGTATTGTATCACCCTGCATTGGCATTCTCCTCACGGCTCCCCCCCCCCCCCTCCTTGCCTCTTTCTCTGAGCATGGCCTGCCAACGCTAACCATCCAGCAGCAGCCTGATGCACCGAGGCCCACTGCTGGATGCTAGAGAGCCTTCCTGTTGGCTTGGGTTTCCAACTTCCTAATTGGTTTATTTAACAGAATTCCAGAGTCTTCCTCTAGTCAGCTAATGTGTCATTTCTGGCGGCTGAGACCCCCATCTATGGCTCAAGTGTCCAATTTACTCAAATGCCATCGTTTTGGAATCTGTCCCTCTGTGCAATCAGTGGCAGTGTGTCTGTGTGTGTGATAGTATCTGTAGCTGTAGATCCAATCAAGGGAGACAGTAACAAACACTGCATTCTGACCCTTCAAAACTAAACCTATGTAAGCATTTAAATTTTTTCGACGTTGGTACAGTAAAGTTTACTTTGGATTGTGGATGCCATAAACTGTATTCAACCTGCTCAGTTTAAATCAATGCACAAGCAGCTGCTTCTAACACACTGCGTGGAAATCATCCACGATGCAGCCCCGGAAAGTACTGTTAATGAAGCAAAACCAGCCATACATACTCATCAAACCAGCTACCCACATTCATCTGTAATCTGAATGGATTTTTCTCCCCACAAAGTTAATAAGGCACAGTTCTCTGTAAAATGCTTGCCAGGAATAATATGAAATTAAAATCAGATCTCTTGCAGCTAGTGATTTATGACGCGTACTCCCCTGTTACATATTTATAATCACTGTCGTATTTTTCACCGGCATTTCTTCATTTATGAGGTTCTTATTCGAGTCCAGATGATCCGGATTCAACAGCTAAACTACTGTCAATTACAATTGTAGGGACCTTGTGCCTTAGATGCCATAGTTTCCACAGTCACCGCTAATCAGTTTTCCAACAAAATTGAATTCTGTAAATCAACACGCTCACAGCCTCATGAATGGATACATTGAATCAGTATTCACCAAGCTAAATGACATCAATGATTTCAGCAAATACCCAAACTTTGAGCACCATTTATAATGCTACCGATGTACAATGTCCCCTGAGTTTTTGTTTATTGTTAATCGGCATCGCCCCATGGGCACATTCTGTAGCACAGAAGCACTGGTGTACCTCAGCAGCTGTGTTTGAGCCAGGAGCGTGGTGGGTATAATGTGTGTGATAATGGGAGCGTACAGAAGCGAGGAGGCAAGGAATACAAAGAGCGATAAGGAGAGTGAGACAGCAGCTTCTGTTCTACTAGGGAGGCTGGGGGGAAGGCTGGGGAAGGCTGGGGAAGGGGGGGGAGTTGGGTTGTCTTGCTGACCTGTGCCTCTGAGGCAAATTTAAATTCACTTCCTGGAGTTGTTCTAAAACCTCCCCCGCACACATCCACCTCTCTCCCCCTCTCTCCCCACCCCCAGACCCCCCATCAATACACACATTCACACATTCCCAGGCATGCTAACACAGCAACTAGCCCCATGTAATGTGCTGATGCACTATGCAGCCAGTGGCTATGAGGGAGGATGTTGCTGGTGTGTGTTATATAGGGGCAGGAGAGAAATCCCTGGTGGTGAGGAGAAACACTTGAACCCTTATTGAGGGCAGCCTAGGGTTCAGTTATGGAAGAAAATAGTGCTGCACTATAATACTACGTTACTAAATACACAAAGCAAGGATGCTAACTTGCGAAGTGAAGTGAAGAGTACAGTATAGCAAAAGGGAGCAGGGGAGAGGAAAGTACACTGACAAAGTTTACTTTTGTTTTGCATCTCTGGGGGTGTTCGAGAACAGCGCTAATACATCTGAGTTGACTCACACGCAAGCATAGCCTTGCAAGGAGGTTCCCCTTTGAGAGCGAGGTGAAGATAGCTTCTTACAGTATTGGCACTTGTTGTGTTCAAATGTCTGGTCGTATCCCATTGAGGGTACCAGAAAAGGCAGTCCTGCAATCCAAATACTCTAACATTGTGTTGTCAGAGCCATTTAACTCAAGATAATAGACTAGTAGCAGACTTCTTATTTAAATGTGTTTTAACTATGTTTGTATTTTTGGAAGGTATAGTACGTAAGCCAAGCATTTCCGAATTGTGACTGAAACACGTCTGTTTGATGGCCTCATATCATATTTTAAGATGTAAAACTGTATTTGAAAGGTCTATAATCTAAGCATTTTACAAGACCATGCTAAGTACAGTGCTGAGTGTGAGGTGGAGCTCCACTTGATCCTGTTCCGTAAGTGCTCTGACTTCACAAAGAGACAAAAATGTATTTCAGTATACATAATAATGATGTGTTATACCGTCATGTGTGGTCTGTGTATGCAACTACCCATGAATATTTGAGTGTTGTCATGTTCATTCACACAGCACTGAACACGTGTAGGTCTCACAGAGCTATGGAGAAGAAGAACATATATGCATGACGGTTACAGACAGAGCCGGTATTACACACGTCCAAACTGAATACACACACAAACACATGCTTGTGTGGTGTCATGGCTTTTCACGCAACTGCGTGCACAATCACATACAAGCGCAAGTGCGAACACAACCCACGGACACAGACAGGTGTCATGACTTGCCTTCAACTTAATGGGCCTTCTGCTAGTGATGGAGTCATCATGTCAAAAGGCCTGCCCCACAGATGCTCCCAATCACAGCTCTCGGCTCTCCAACTGCCACATGAGCAGACACCTCGTCTTCCCCCTCACGCGGTCTCTCTCTTGGAATCAGTTTTCTCCTTTATCACCCTCTCCCTGCTTTGTCATTGCCAGCTTGTTAAGAGAAGAAGGGGATTCATCACTGTGTCGCTCACTGTGACTCGTGACTTTGCACCTTCCTCACACTCGATCTTCTCCCTGCACTCTCTTTCTCACTGGCAGAGAGGTCTGTGGACACCAGATATGTGCATCTCTCTCCCTCCTCGCTTACCTTCCCCTCATGACACTCACTCAGAGGGTGCTAATGTGCATCAGCATGTTTCCGTCTCTGCCTCCATCTTTCTTTCTCCCCGCCCACCCTCTCTCTCTCCTACCCTGTCAGTATGTTGACTCAACAGTGCTTATGTGCATCGTTACTCACTACCTCTCTGTCTCTGTCGTCGTCCCCCCCACCCAACCCCACCACACCCTCTCGTTCACTCCCCGCCAAGCAAGAATTAGTGAGTAACAGAACTAATGTGCATCTGTGTTAGCCAGAAAGTTTGTCCAATGAAATCCCAAGGTTCTTCATTGTGGGCCGTGTCGATTTAATGTTTGACCCCTAACAAATCACAAACCCTTGATTCTTTAATGTAAAAATTGTTAAATCCTTATAAGCACTAACGTGGTTTCATGATAAATGGTCTACAATATCTCGCTCGTTGTCCTTGGCAAGCATAGTAACTCATACATCACCAGTTGGCAGATGGTTTTACTTCAATAATCATTGCCTGTTGAAACGAGAAGCTAAATTGGAGGTTTGGTGCAGTTTAGCTCGAGCACAGAATGCTAACATCGGCAGCTACTTTCTTTGCTGTGATTTCTCTTTGCCTCTCCATTGCTCATGCCCACTGTCTATATAAAGAATAGAAACATAGGAAAGTGTGAACTGCCTACTCTTTTTCAAAAAAAGAACTTGTGTAAACACACGTGTTCTCACGACAAAATCTCCCAGTTAACAACCCACACGTAGTTGGGTTGTTAGCACTTATTGACTTATAACCAAACTAATTGCAGGCAGTAAGTTAACTTCAGTAAATTATCTGTGTTCTCTGTTATATTTGGCATAAAAAAAGTTGTAAAGCAGGTGGTATCTTTAGTTGTCTATAATAAAACGGAACCTCTGGAGATGAATATATTGTGCTCAGTTAAGAAAGCATTGTCAACAACAGACATTTGTATTTCACACATGTTGCAATACCCAGACGTTTTTCTAAAGATGTATGTGGCACAAGGCATTACAGGAAAAATAAGCACTTCGATGAAATGATTAGACGAGAGGGACTTAACTCCATTAATCCAATTATAATATCTATAATAAACATTTTGGCCTTGGAAATAAATGAATCCGTTATGATGATAAGCAAAAGCCAGATTTCAGTCTAATGAGGGCAGCTTGAGTGAGGATTTTCAGCACGATGCTTTGCTTTAGTCAGGCCTAATGGCCTCCCCCTGGACCCCGTACATTAATAAACAGACAGAAAGCTTGAAGAACTTTAGTGAAAATGCACAAACCACAACAGAATAAACATGGTTTTCAGCTCAGTAGATCAGATTTTGTTCTTTTTTCTTTTCCTTTTTCATCCTTCCGAGTTGATAGATTTATTATTTTATATTGAGGAAGCAAGACTCACAATTTCTCACTGGCTTATTGACGGTGCATTGTCACCTCTAAATTCACCAAAAATGCCTGCATCACCGATGGAGCTTTTTCAACCTTCTGTGGAACTTTCCCCTGGTACCACCTGAACAAAAGGTACTGACATTCACACATCTGTGCCTTCTTCTTTTCTTGCAAGTCATTCCATGAAATGCATAGGTAAAAAGGTTGTACTGCAGACAGAAAGGAAGTTGTTAAATAGACAGTTGGGAGCGGCTGTTTACAGGTCTCCACCAGTCTGAAAAAGCGAGTGTGTAGTCAGGGCCGGATTAAGACAATGGGCTTTCGGGACTGCAGCCCCGGGCCTCGTCACCAGGGGGGCCTCAGGTTGCCCGATGTCGAGTGAGTCAACGGCACCGCGCCTAACATTAGACAAATTCAGAGTGAAAACAAAATTAATGTGCGAACATTTCCGGTCAAGGAAAGCAGAGAGTGTGGGCAAAATCCGCGATGGGACTAAACTCGAATAGCTTTGGCAACTTTTTATAGTACAAAATCGTTGTCAATCAAAAGGAGATGCAGTCTTTCGACACACCCTCCAATCATCAAGCAGAAACCCAGCGTCCAGGCCAGCCCACTACTCCATTCACTCCCAGAGACGCTGAGCGTCCAGAGAAGAATACAATGGAAGGGAAAAAGATGCCAGGAGGAACAGAAAAAGCCGGGTAAAAAAAGAAAGATCTATCACTTCATAAATCTAGGTTCCTGCAAGGGTGGGAACAATATGTTTTCTCAAAAGCCCTGAATCTTTCAGGTAAACATTTGGTTGTAAATTCCGGAAAATATAGCTATAGCTATTATAAGAATATGACTCCAACGTCATGTTCATATTAGGCTAGGCTACATAAAGCTAAAAAAAACAATTTTGCACTGAAATTAATGTAAAAATTTCGGCTCGCGCGCAATGCGCTCTCGCATTAATGTGAAGTTCCGATTTCTCCTCACATCAAAGCCTTGACTAGGTAGGCTATTAGGTTCGGGTTATCACCAAATGTAAATCAGTTTTTTGATATTTTAGGGGAAGCTGGGCTTCCATTGCAGTCTTAAAGAAATTGCCACTGCACACAACACTTCTTTTGCTTTTGAGTTCCATTTTCACTTTCTCTCAGCCTACCTTGAACGGACCACCTAGCTACGTAAACACACTCCCGAATTCAACGGCGGCGTCATTATTTCGATCAGCGTAACCGGCGTAGTGCAAGCGTAGGGTTTGGGTTAGGTGGGAAAAAAAAATAAGTTTCGGCCAAAACCGAATCCCGTCCAAAAGCCCAATATTCGACCGAATCCTGGATTTGGTGTATCCCTACTCAATAAAGCATGACATACTGCACCAACTTCTTTCTTTTCTTTCAACTTGATCTCTACTTTGAAGAGCTCATTGATGAGTTTGCATTGAGAAAGAGCAGAAAACTGACCTTTTAATATCACTGATGTGATGATGGTGAGTCACATGTTTAAACTGATCATATTTATAGAGTGGTTCTGTGGACTTTAAAGCACTGATGTGTCAGTGCACCTGGCGTGGGTTTGTGGGCGTGTCATAATGTGCGTTGGGGCGATATAGGGGCCTCATCCTGGTAATTAGCCCCAGACCTCAAAATGTCTTAATCCGGCCCTGTGTGTAGTGTTCAGCCTCGAGGACAGGATGCAGCACTTTCTTTCACACATGCAGGTATTCATTAGAATGGTTCTCTAATGGATCTGACCAGGCCTTGAACTACAAAGACGCATGTGAGACAGAAGTGAAGGGAAAAAGACAGAGAATCAGCCTTGGGTTGACAGTCATGAAGTATTGTGGTGCTAAAATGAATCAGCTACATGTAAAAGATAAGATCAAGATAAGATTTATTTTAAATCAGAAGCAATCATTTGGATGGACTTTGGGTTGAAACAACAGAAAAGTTTTGAATCGACAGAACGTTGGAGAAAAAAGGGCCTTGCTGAATATCGTGTAATGGCACACAGATTGGGTTTCTTGTCATGGAAGATTACGTTAAACCACCTTTGGTTGTTTCAGTCAGACAAGGAAAATGGGCTACAAAACTGAAAAGGTAACAAATGGACCCAATACAAAATGATCAAGTGGCCTACTTATGGAGTGCGATTGGAATCTTTTCTTGCTCAATTCTGCACATTGACAGTTGACCTTCATTTAAAAAATGTTACGCTCATGAAAAATGTATACAACAGATGTTAAATGCACCTCATTGGTCTCCATGTAGAAATGATCGCTATTATCAATTCTTAAAACAGTTAGTTGACAAGCAGATTAATTTTAAACTGAATTAGTGGTTTTGGATTAGCACTCTGGATCACAGTGACATTTCTTATTTTCAAACTACTCCTGGTTAATGAGTTCACACTGGAAATCCAGGAATACATTTTTGCACCATCTTTACCAGTTATGTTTAATTGGGCTGAACACGCAACGCGCCATGCTGCACCACACACTCTATAACCTAGCAACCTAGAACCTAGGAATGAAAAGCACACATTGATGAAAATTTGTATTCCTCAAACCAGACAACAATGGCAGTGGAGTAATCCATCAAAAACACATTTTTCTTTTTTACTGTGTGGAAGAAGAGAAAGAGAGGAAATGGCGAGACAGGAAACTGTGGGAGAGAGAACCTTGCTCGTGAAACAGCTTTACTGCTCTGGCAAATTGAACTGCTCCGTAGATTGATTCAAACGAAAGCAAACAAGCAGCTCATTTGGATAATCAAATCCTCATTCAAGTTTCCCCCATCTGCAATACTGCCTTGATTCAAAATGGTAGCACATATTCGCCTTCATACGGAGTTCCCATGTATGAGACTTAATTGACCATACAGTCCCCTGGAAAGATATGTACAAACCAACCCTCAAATCTGTTTTTATGCTAGACTTACAATGCAAGCCAATGCAGCTTGTATCTTGGCGAATGTGCCCTGCATGAATTATTTGGCTTGCAACAGGCCATGGTAATATGATGTCAACATGGCTGAACAGAGGAACCTGCTAGTAAGATAGAAGCTGACAGCTTCCATAACCAGCACACACCAACACTCCAGGGGTTTTTCATGCACATACAGTTCACACGTGAGCTTCCTTGAGTTATGTGTTGAGTGCATGTAAGATATTTTCATGATGTGAATGGCTTTCTGTCTGGAATTTGAAAGCCAAACTAGTACAGATGGAAGAGGCATGTCTTTATGGACTAATGGCAACGTTAGACAATTTCGGTGTCTGATTCATAATCATCATCTAAATATCCAAAATGACCTCTTTACCTGAAGTCTAATGCTCTAACACTGAGCAACACACAGGTAACACTATATAGATATGACACATTAAACAATACTGCACCTATATTTAATGTGGCCTGAATTACAACGTTTTTGTAATCCAAAAACGCCCAGTAATCTTATCAATTCAATCAACCGTACGAAAATTAGCAAGGAACATATTAAACTCATCGTGTTCAAACAGATACTGATGCAGTCACATGTTATAGTGGGAATTCATTTTGAAATGTGCAACAAGCAGTTTTGTGATTCTGAGCTACAGAACGATTGCGAGGCTATCAATTATGGTTAGCATATGAAACTGCAAATCAACCTGTGTTTATTGGCTTGAGTAGAAGAGAGAAAAAATGATTACCCTTGCTGTTTTTGCAATAGAGAACAATATTTATGCCATCCACATGCATTAGACTTTGGGAAAAAGGTTTGTCTTCCCTACATGTTGCAATATATAGACAGGTGTATAAATCTTGCAATTAATAGCTGTTCCGGAACTATCCATCGAGTGCTGTTTCTCCATCCTGTTGAGCTTGGAGATTTGGGCAGTATCTAACTAGAATTCTACGAAATCTGTGTGTGTCTGTTTCAGTGTCTGTGGGAAAAGAGGGCACTGTATGAAGTTGCAAGTTGATAAGTATCTTGCTCAGGACCGAAAGAACTTGCAGTGCCACAATGGAGCCCTGGATCTAGTGAGAATTTTTTAACCTTGTTGACATTTTCATGGTGTATTGCTCAGGACCCAGGGACGTGCAGATACATATGTGTCCACCATTAACAGGATCTGCACCAGGGGCGATTCTAGGATCAGACCTTTAGGGGTGCTCAGCCCCCAATGAGAATGTGACATGAATACATTGCCTTGCAAAAGTGCTAAACCCCCTTGCTAATATAAATCCCTAATTTCACTGGATAACAATTAATACATTATAATGCAAAATATTGAATAAATGAAAAAACTAAGGATGTCCCTTCATGAACTACCAGCATCAAATGATAATAAACAATATATATATTTTTTAATTATTATTATTTTTAGGGGTGCTGAGATGATGCTTCAGCACCCCTAAACCTAAAATCGCCACTGATCTGCACTAGTGTTCACCACCTAGAGTTCGGCCAATAGTCACCGCAAACTGTGACTATTGAAAGCCGAAAACAGAGCAACAACATTCATAGAAACTAGCTACTGCATTCTGAATGGATTTCACAAGAAACATAGCAAAGTTGGTCCCCTTGTGACACAACAGTGTATTTTCCTAAGTAGACATGATTCACAGCTGACTGACGTACGGTGCCAACTAATAAGAAAGCCTTGTCCCCTTCGGTGTAGTCTCCGAAATGTCATGTCACATGTTGGATTTTGCTACTTTAAGACAGTCTTCATCCAGCATGCATATTCAACAGGCTGGATCCTGTCAAGTCCTGTTTATATCCAGGCTTTGGATGGAAGAAATTAGATCAAAGTCGCAATCGGTCAACAATGCCGTCTGTTCGTTTCTCATGCCTAGACAGCCCACTCCCCACTCCCAAACCCCTTGACGAGCCCTTACCTGTCTGCTCCCTGGACCCTTTATTTCCCAGCAAATGGAATCATGGCAGGGAGATACACTCTTACTAGTGCAAAGAGTACTGTCCCATCAGGGTTGATTTTTATTGGCGTTTTACCTGTGTATCTTCCTGCGTCGGCCCGCGGAGGCGTGTGCATGTGTGTGCACACACTTGTGTTCCGACGCGTCTGTAGATTCACGTGGGTGTGTTACAACGCGTGCACGTCTCCGTGTATTAGCTCGCAGCCTATGTGTGTTTTCCCCTTTTATTAAATCAAGCCGGGGTCCCTGACACACAGCGGGTCTCGGAGAGGTTCTACTGGCTGACTGCCGCGTGTCAGGATGGCATCTGGAGCTGCCGGGCTCATCTCTGACTGCTCAACCGATGTATCATAATCCAATCTCCCACTCCCAGCGAGTTCTGGGGAGAGGAGGGCCCGTCCCCAGACACAGTCCTCCGGAGGCTCTCCGACCGTACCGAGCTAGTGCAGCCAGCAAGCGCTTACAGGCCTAGCCAGGAATCACAAACACAGGCAGGGCTTATTTGTCTGGGAAACGGAGCAGGCAGACCATGTCTGGCCTACAAGGGAGTTAGCTATCTGTGTGTAATCAAGACGGCTAGCCTGAGATATTTGTTAAGAGGTTGGGGGTACACGGTTCATTTCAATGAATGGAATGGAAAGTCCAGAGGCCTTTGGGAAATAATTAGCGCTTTCCAGCTTCCTGTTTACGTGGTCAAGTCTACAGTGAAAATGGTTTATGTTTACAGCAGAACCGCACTCTTCAGTGCATAATCAAAGGGGCTTGTTGGCCAACCAACACAACATTGATAGACCTGTATAATATTTGTTTGGGCGAAGCTAGACCTTTGAGTTTATTGCTTGGGGATTTGAATGTCTATAAATTAAAAATCCCTACCAAGACATAGTAATGCATGCAGCTGCCTCATCACTTACCTTTTGTTCCAAACCACCTCAATACGTAAGCTTTGGCAAGACGGGAAGCAGCCACAGAACATCTCAACCAGCTAGAGCAGTGAAAACATTAGCATAAACAGGAAGGGTTAGTGAACCTGGCGAAGGACCAAGTCCTTAATCACACAAATGTCTTCAGCAAAGGCAGACTCACACCCCCAGACATGGCAATTAGCATTTACAATGCAACACAGGCGTTTAGCATTATGCTACCTCTAATATTTGGATCTTTAGTGATATTTTGTGTGTGTTTGTGTTTGAGGTAATTGTGGGTTGTCCAGTATGAATTTGCTGTCAAGAGTACACACCAATTATCATTTCCTCACAGTATTTAGTTAGGTAATAATCCTAACAAATGAAGTCAAAATCAAACCCATAATCAATATATAAGAAAAATATTTACATCTTTTTCATCAAATTGCACTTCAACATTCCAGATCGTACACTTCTTTTGAATACAGAGTGCCTTTCCCAAACCAATCATCAGTGTTCTGTAATTGGGATGTGCTATTTTCTTCCCTTCAATCATTTCTATGCATGGATGAAGGCCCAATCTATAAATATGTAAAATAAAATTTCCCAATAGATTTTCAACTGATAAGATGTCTAAATGTGAACCCTTGAGCTAAATGACATTTGGTAATTACCTTCAACGAGAATCATCACAGTTCATATATCTCCTCCGATTATTATCAGAGCGCTTAGTTAGAGATTAGAAATAATGTATTCAGTTTAATAATAATGGAGAAGATGTGTTACGTTTAGATGTAATTAATAATTTATTTGAAGAGTACCAGTACCTTTGTAGAGTCTCATGGTATATTTGCAGGGTTTGCATCAACTCAGCATGACACATTTAAGCAGTTGATTTATAAAGTGTTCATACATAAACAATATATTTACCTATAACACATTATTCAGACTATATCATTACTGAGCAACACACAGAGAGGTTAAAACAGTTGATTTGTTGCCCAAAGCAAAGAGGGGATAACACAAAGAAAAATTATATCAATTTATCACCTTGACATCTTGCCATACTCAAGTCTAAAAGTGCAGCTTTAGCGAAATAACTGGCATATTGACGGAAAAAAATATAAACCACCTTCATCCCTTGGAGTATCTTATGTTTAAAACATTTCTAACCAACGGAAGTGCATCAGCATCCATGATCTCAAACAATACATCATTATTCTTTATCTCCTGACGTCATACACTCTTCATCATGCACCAGCACCTGACATGTCGACACTGACATGACATGTCAGGTCATTTTACTTTTGAGTAAGAAGACAATAACGAACCAGGCAGTGCTTCTATACATACAGAACAAAAAACTAATAGACATGTCAGTCAAAGTATGACGGCAGAAATATTGAGAACAATGCTAATACGATGCTATGAGCTCCGAGAGTGTGAGATGGTGTTCTTACAGGCTTGAAAATAAATGACAACTGCTCGACCAAACAGACACTGGTCCAGTCAATGAGCTTCAATGTCCATGTGATGGAGTCACAGTACAACTTGAAGGTTGAGTCAGTGATTGGATTAGCTTGGGGGTGTCCCACATGTTGCTGTATATATGATAGGAAAAATAAGTCTTACTACAGTGAGGGCAACTCTAAAGTTTCCCTGGTAGTTAGATTATGAATATCAATAATGCAGTGGGATAGGTGGTTCAATACGCAGAAACAGTACATGTATGCTGCTACTAGTCTGTGTGTGCTTATCTTGTTAAATATAACTACTCCATAGCAACATAGCACCTGAAAACAAGAATAGGACTATTTTGTTTAGTGAAAGGGTGTGTGTCTGTGTGAGAGACAGTGAGGGTTGTGTGCACTGGAGTGAGAGTCAGATTACATTTAAAAGCATGGGTGACTTTGCTCAATGCTTTACAAGTTGCCAAATTTGATGGACCATATGCTGTCAGAAACCCCATGGACCATTACAAAGAGTGTTTTATGTAATAAATCATCCATTGCAACTTTGAACTTTGGATCCATCTCATATTGTTTTTCAGGGAGAACTGAGAAGAAAACAGTGAATAGTGAGTGGGATCTGAGTGACAGGGGACACACTTCAAGCAAGTCTTACATCTCATACTTACATTCTGACTCATTTGTGTCTCAATATCCAATACCTAAGAAATACCTCAGGAAAAGAAATATTGCCCTGACCTGAGCGATACTAACACCAGGTACCAAAATGTTAGACATCAATATTTGACACTGAAAAACATTGTTATTGATTATCAGAAGGCAACTGTGCATCCAAACCTAAAATAGCAGATGAAACGTAGATGAACCAGCGACCAGGTAACACATTAAATGAATTGTAGCGTTCCACCGGAAAGAAAAATGTGTATGTGTTTTGCTGATAATAGTACACCAATGTATTATGCTAAACATAAGGCCACCGACATTAATCTTAGGATAATTAGACAATCGATCTTCCTGCGGTGGTAAAGAAGGGAAATGAGGGCCTAATGACGGAGTGTGACCTGGCTGTGCGACTGTACCATCAGCCTCCTCCCTAAAAAAAGATTGTACAACGCTGGCCTTCTCAGCCCGGGCATTACCTAATGACTGGATCTGACCTCGAATAGAGCTGCACCAACCTTATACCTCTCCAGGGAGAGATGCATGACCTAGAAGAAGACATATAACACAGCCAGTATAGATGACTGGACTGGTGTGCTACGTATGAGCTGTTGTTTACTGTGGGAAACATGAACTGCCTATATATGTAAGCATGGCTCTTGGAACATCTCTTTTGTGGTGCTGTCTTACTCAAGTACAATGTGGGAATCAATTACTGATTCATGAGGTGTTCTTCTAATGCAAGGGTGGAATTGTTGTTGAAGGGGTTCTGTTATCAAGCACACCATAAGACCATTAGCTTACTATTATTGTTAACAAAGCTCATTAAGGTTTGCCATATTTGTCTCCAGTACCTTTCACAAGCCACACAATGTTCCAGACAGGATCTTCTGGCTGTAATAAAAGGTTTAGAATGGTGCCATCATTCACTAGTCAATCCATTTTGATCATTTTAACTACTTGGCAATCATCCTACACTGCTCAACAATCAGGTTCTCACCGTGATGTTTACTTTTAACTTTTTCATTTAGAAAGGTTTTCAACATTTAAAAGTCTGCCATTTTGTTAACTCTTTCACGACTTCATCAGGTTCTTGGATAGACTGCCTGCTGGAAGTACAAAGCATGCCATATGGCCACACAATGTGGAAAATCAAGGAGAAAGTTAGGGAATCTAAATGATCAGATCATTGGTGTTAGGAAGCTCTAAAAGTAGTTAACGTTTTGTCTTCATCTGTAACACAGCTTTATTCAATTCAAGGTGTTCCATTAGGTATGCCGTGTTCTCACCATTGAATATGTTTTATGCCAGGGATTGCATTGAAATGCACCGCACATGTAGAATTATCGTTTTTCCATGCAAAACATAGACTCAAAGTAGTCAAACGGAGTGCCGAACCTTAAGACCAATCAGAGCTCAGATGTTTCAAAACTCCTGCACAGTAGCTAAAGATTTTTAGGTGCACACATGCTGGGTGGACAGCTCAGTAAAAATACTCTAAGCTAAACAATTCCAGATACAGTATGTATTTCTTCAGGGGATTTACCTTATATTTTGATCATGATCCGAATTGAGGCTCTGAGGTACTGGAGTTGACCACAGCTCCGGACTTTTCCATGTTGTTGTGTTCATCTGGAAGATATCAGATATCAGCATTGTGTCCTCTGCTCCTCTCCTGCCCATCTTACTGTAAAGAACTCCTCCTCCCAGTCATCAGTCACATTCTAGTTACACAA
The DNA here is from genome assembly GCF_054491055.1 of Hypomesus nipponensis. Classification (NCBI taxonomy): domain Eukaryota; kingdom Metazoa; phylum Chordata; class Actinopteri; order Osmeriformes; family Osmeridae; genus Hypomesus; species Hypomesus nipponensis. The sequence continues at coordinate 5,931,405 of NC_140361.1, forward strand.
GCAAGTGATGACAGGCCCAAAAGAGTGTGCATAGATGACTTGCTCAATGAACAATCATCTATGAATATCCCTTTTTCTATTGCAATTCTTCCTAACTGAGTAGATCATTTAGTTTGATAAATAAAGCTGTGAGAAATTGAGTTTATTAGGCATATTCTGTATTGGAATGGAAGGGATGGGGGAGGGGGGGGTGGGGGTGGGTGGAAACGATCCCAATAATTAAACATATCTAATCACACATCTGGCAAGTACTGAGCTTCCTGAAAGTTTACTGATAAATGATCAGGCCATGGTTCCAAATGAGCTATCCATCAAACGTGACAGGTAAGATATTATCATAATTATAAATAGATTTGGGGTTAACAACGGTAATGAATGAGTATTGTGAATCCAACTCATCTCATCTCTCTCATTCTCTTATCCGCCTATATGACAGGGCCAGACTGAAGTGGGCCATGTTCAAGATTTACAGGAAATTACAGTTGATCAATGTTTCATCTTGTGAAACCCGTGTGTCTGAGATAGAGAGTTCTCAGTCATCTTTACGATACGAGAATGAAATAAAATATCTTTGTTTTATTTGACAAAGTGTTCTAAATGCTTTTTATATCTCATTCGCATGACTCACAGCCATCATAAGAACATTAGTCACATATCCCCCTGACTCCTCTGCCAAGGCACAACCACATTTGAAGCAACCAATGGTGCAGCAGAGAAGCAACTAAAAATACCAATGGGAGCTCTGGATTTCTTCTTAAGCAGTGTTTGGCAACAGAGCACTAGTGGAACGATAACGCTGGAATTGTTAAAAATAGGAACCTGACAGGCTGTTCAGCATCCGTATTTGTGCCCCTGGCCAAGTCAGCATCACAGATTGATGGAGAATAACTTGAGGTCATTTCACAATGATGAATGAGCGACAGAGGACTTGAGTAATGAGAGCCAGCATTAGTATCGGCTTGTTTGTAGTCTGTTATGCATTACTTCAGCGGCTGTGTTTTGGTGTGAGTAGTTTAAGGGCGGTTAGAGGAGAGGAGAGTGCGCCACATCAGGGTAAACACAACGTCATGCCTGAAATGGCAAGACGATAAACATTCACATACAAATACACCCCCCGCCCCTTGCCCCCCCACCACCACCACCACCACACACACACGCAAAACAAGGACACCGAGAGAACAATGTAAACATAGCAAGACGGAAGGAGAAAGGTTGAAAGAGGGAGAGAGGGACACACCGTTCCACAGAGGATGACTGGTAGGATGTAGATGGGTGTGTTGGGTAGGACAGGGCTTCTGGGGGTGTTAGAGGAGCCTAGGAGTCTCAGAGGTGCTATAAATACATGAAGCTGCCGAGGCTGTGACGCTGGGAGATTTGGAGCGAGGGATCCAGATCCATCACTGCCATGACGCCCAACACACACCGTCTCCCTCCACGTCTCTACGACAGGCTCCCCCTCCCTCCCTCCCTCCCTCCCTCCCTCCCTCCCTCCCTCCCTCCCTCCCTCCCTCCCTCCCTCCCTCCCTCCCTCCCTCCCTCCCTCCCTCCCTCCCTCCCTCCCTCCCTCCCTCCCTCTCTTTCTCTCTCTCTCTTTCTCTCTCTCCCTCTCCCTCTCCCTCCCTCCCTCTCCCTCTCTCTCTCTCCCTCCCTCTCTCTCCCTCCCTCTCTCTCCCTCCCTTTCTCTGTCTGTCTCTTTTTCTTTAGTTCTCCATATAACAGCCCAGGTACTGTTAGGCCCCAATGACACGTCAAGTCCCTTCTCCCTCTCCATTCTTACAGTGTGTCTGTGTGCATCAAAGACTTGTGTTTGTGTGTCTTGGCTTCACATTATATGTTAATATTTGAATTTTTTGACACACAACATAGAGTTTGACTTGTCTTTCACCATGTTATAATCTTTGTACAGTATGCATATGTGCATCATAACATTTAGCAATTTGTCAGGTCTTAACATGGTTTTGACATTCTACTTTTAACATGAAGAAAAAATGTGGATTGTTGTGCCGCTCATTCTCAGAACTGATTTGCATGGTACCTGCAATATTTATTGTGCACTTTTCCTAATTTAAATATTTGATGCTTTTTCAAAACCCTTGACAGTGTAATGTTAAAAAGTTGCCAGGTGAAATTATGTATTAAGTGGGGTTGAAATATTAAAGACGACATTAAAATTCTACCAACCTTCCTCATTCTTTGTTGCTCTGCACATAATTACAGCAGAGTAGGCATGAATCTGGAGCTGAGGCTGTCAGTGACAACAGTAATACTGTGTGAACTGCAGGTTCTGTGGTTGTTCACTGTGGGGTCAAATATTAATCAAGTTATGGAAAATAAGGTGAAAGGAGAACATTAGACGGAATTGTAGCTATTTGATAACCTTGTCCAATATTGTTAGGGCATGAATTCATTCTAGAATGTTCTTATAATGTTCCAGCCACCTGAAACAAATGAGAAAGGTGTAGTTCACTGGTTTAATGTGGTGACTTTACCTGCATAAGGAAGTGAATTTGCATCATGGGATTGTCAGACTGCGGCACCAACTGTATGGGTTTACATGGTCTATTCTGTACTCTGACTTGCTAACTTGCTTCAGCCATTTTTTTCTATAATGTATTGTAATGTACTGTATGCCATAATATATTATATAATATATACAACATGCCATTTAAATCAGTACCAATTTGCTTTTAGTCATAAGATACTGTATGCAACCGAAACTGAGGCGTGAATCAAGAGATTAATCCCCCCAACAACACCATTAGGAGTACAGGAAGAAAACACCCACAGAAGTCCAGAATAGATGAATGCCCAAAAGAACATCCTTCACATATGGGTTGACTTTGCGCAAGTCAACGCAATAAATGTCTGGCAGTGACTCTCCTTGTCGTCTCCTTCTCGTCCTCTCTGTTTGAACTCTCATTGAGAGACTTGTGCAGCATGAATGATGATCTGTGGTAATTCATGCAAGTGACCTTTCTAAAAATGCATATTTCGCAACCCAGTGTGACATCCATGTCTATAGACGTTACTCTACAATCAAAGGAGGGAGCAGAGCGAGGAAGGCCTTTCATTCAAATACCAAGCAGATGTTTTTATATACCCCATCTTTCCTCTCATCCTGGTTCCTGTCAACCTTGACGGAAGATGGCACAATCATTCTACCCAACTGAAACGATCTGCTGTGAAAACGGTTGACGGAGCGTTAAGGTATATACATTATTACAACTGCAACCATCCCAATGAGAAATGTGCGTGATGACACAGCGATGCTATATGTTTTGGGGGTAGAACTGCCAGATTGCCCTTCCATGCAGTTATTACATTACTGAGAACAACGCAGCCATGCTGCCACCACTTCAGATCCCAGCAGCTTTTTAAATCAGAAACCTGGCAAATTGAATTCTTCGAGGACGGATAAACAAGTTTATGGTCTGGACAGACCGGAAGCCTAGTATAACAGATCTGACAGTTTTCTTACACCCCATCCTTCCATTCTTCCCTACATTTGTTCAATGTTTAATTTATTTTATGTGTCCGATAAATGACTTTTAGCCCCGGAAAGAGAAAGGCTGGGGGAGAGAGCATGAGGCATTGTGGGTAGTGACACAGGGAAGTTGAGCGAGCCTACCACCCGTAGATGACAGGTCGTTGATCATTAGAGATGGCTTCTGTTACATGGCACACTGTGGGGAGTCTCCAGAGTGTCTGTTTGCGTGTGTTGAGGCACGAGGGGTCGGGGTGTATAAATAAGCACTTAGAAAGTCGGTCGGACAGTTTGACACACCCTAAGCAAGGAGAGGGACAATTTTGTGGATGATGCTGTTCGGGTTTCTAAGGGGGAGGGTAACCTCCCCTCTTCCTGTTACATCACCGTCCCCCTGCTCTTCTGTCTTGGGGATCCAAATTGTTGAAGACTACCTAAAGGCTTGACATTGGACTACAGTAGTCCAGAATCTATAACAATGCTTCAAAAGCAAAACAACAAAAGCTCAAATATAATAATATATTCTTCTTTGATTCTTTATTTGTAACTCATTTAAGAATGGATTCCCCTTATTGATGCAAACCCCCAAAATAATGAATACTTTGACTGTAAAAATCACTACATCTTATTCTTCATACGGGTTTGTTAATCAAGATCAAGGATGTAAACTACAGCTCAGATACATTATACGTATTCAGGTCATGCACAAATACTGCAGTTTCTTTTTTCGTTCAAACGTAACAAATAACAGACCGTGTTGTAACACATTAATTCCTAACAAGCTCTTGGTGCAAATAGATCTGTAGTGCAGGTGGCTCTGTTGTGTGAGCTGAGCCTGGGTAAATGCCACCTCTCCAGAGACCCAGCTCTCCAGAGAGTTCCAACGCATAGCCAGGAACATGGTGATCAGACTTGGAAAAAGTCATCAAGACAAGAGAACTAACTCATCAGGAAAAAAGTATGTCTTTTGAAAAACAAAACTCTAACTTGTGACCTGTGTAGCAGCTCCGGAGGAAATATTGTCGCGTGTACTTCTTATGGATCCTCCAAAGACATAATCCAAAATCTTATAGTAGCCTAGGATTCACTTCAAGATCAGGTGTCCTTCACCTTAGTTACGATAGCTAGTCGCCACCAGTTTCATCCAAAAGTATTTGACGGTTGATGGATCAACAAAGTTATCACAGAACAGCCTGATCTTCTCCCGCACTTAAGTCTCCTCTCCTGCCGACGCTGTCAGATAACTGCGATGTGTAGACTATGTAGTGGAGGGAAGCTGCCATCTTGTCAGAGCTCCTGTCAGTTAAGGTTTCAATGTATGGCAGGGATGGCCAGCTGGTGAAAAGACGGCCCACTGAATCTGTCTGTGGAAAGATGGAGCTAAGATACCAGCAGCTGGAACAGCAAGGACCCTGAAACAGATGCACGGCACTCTAAGAAACAAAACCACTCTCGGTCCAAACTACACAATGTGCAATATTAAAGTAAAGACTATACTACACAACCCACAGAAGACATACTCCGCTAGTTGTGTTTTTCACTCAATTTTAGCGTTCAAGCTTGATCGTCACTACTACTAGTTCAAGTTCCCTGTGTGAAACATTGTTGTTGAGAATGGTGGCCTCGTGTGTGACACATTTCAATTAGGTACAAATGCATTAGACAACAGATAATCCTAGTCAATTAGTCACGGTAATTTATTTTACAATGAAGATTTATAAAGATCGCATGGCTTCATTTATTGCTCAGGCGTAGAGGTGGCATGTCATCAGCAAAAATATTTATTTCATTATTCAAGAGAAAGAAACCATCACAGTGTCATGCATTACAATTAGCACATGTGAAAGGGAAAAAAGTGTGACAGTCATGTTTATGACGCATCTTAATATATTCAAACAGACTAAGAGAGTTTTGGTATGTGTGTGTGTTCACACGTGTCGGTGGTTGTGTATTAGAGAGTAATCAGCACAGGAGTTTCAGAACGTAGAACCCCAAAAGATCAACCCTGGGGTTCAGGAACTAAGTACCAACCTCTCAGAGAACCAAATATTTCACATTAAAATTATTATAGAATTTTCTTTGTAGTTTATAGTTCGACTGAACTTTAACATGTGTTCCACAGATAAATACAGCATCCCTATACTTTGTATTTGCATTCTTTATGTTGTCTGACTATTACTAAGTTAACGTCCAGAATGGATTTGCAGAGTGGTTCTGTTTTTGCTAACAAGTCGATTAACAGCAGCGTAAGTGAGGGGATCACAGAGAGGTATGGATGCAGAGACAGAGAGGGGGATGAGGTAGAACATCTTGTGGATTGTCACAGCCATTCCACAGTTTGGTAAAGGTGAGGATCAGGACTGCTGGAGGACTAACTCCACAGACCATGTTGTATTGGAAGTTTGCATTAGGTTGCTAGTTGGATTACAGTATTGGTGTATTTGAACATTAGAACTTATACATATAACAAATAAAGTAGAGATAAGTATCCAAATAGTATAAAATAACTTGACGCCATGGGTTGGTTTTCTCCCTGTCCTATCTCCCCAATTGTTTGGAGTCATCAGACGAGTCATCAGACGCTACTGAGCAGCAGGTGGCATTATTCAGGGTGACGTTGCTGCTGATGAGACCCAAGCTTATGTCATTTATTTAGAGAACAATTTCATTTGTAGGTGGAGAGAGACTACGTTACAAAGACTTGTTTTTTGCAAACGAGGAACTTTGTTGAGGAAATTGTTGTGTGTTGAGTTTGTGAAAAGCCTGAAAAGAGTGTTATTTACAACCAGAATCAATCCAAACATGAATGAGGTAGGGCATTGAGTACATAAACCACACACATGTCAAGCTGCAATGACAGGATTGGAACTATTGTTTAAGACAAATGACTGCTCCCATTCTCTAAAGGCATACATAACCAATACAAAACCACAGACAAAGCTTGGCAGAAATATCTGCAAATCAGTTGATTGCTTTGAAGTGGATTCTTAAATCAACAAAATATCCGACTATAGTATAAGCAAAAGCCTTCCACTAATTAACATTAGCAGCAGACCATGCACCATGAAACCTAATGTGAAACATGCACCATGCCACTAAAGTGTTAGTGATCCTTATTTCTTGATAGGTTATAGGTGTATATTAAACTGTTGTCTGTATAAGATATACCTAATACAATAATTAATTCCTAGACATGGTGTCTTGAGAGCTGAGGGAGCTTTGAGGATGCCTTGCTTTGTGCTGTTACTTTAGAGTTGTGTGCTGGCTATGGACACTGAGTGAATTGTGTCCGGTGGGATATCTTTGATATATATTTTATGAGATTTGTCACTATCCTGCCAAGTGTTGAAGTCTTTATGGTTTATGTTCCCTTATTGGAACTTCCTTGAAGACACAATCATTTCAAAAAGGAAACTATCTGAAGGACGGTCAGTTGAATGTTAAATCTATATTTTGTCGCAATCATACACATCTATAATTGCCTAAAATTCTTTCATTTGAATTCCTGTATTTGTTGCACAGGTACAAGTGAAAAAAGTACAATTAAATAACGTAAAGTTTTTATTACACCAAGGGCAGTGTTGAGTCTAGTTCAAAAGATTATTGGAGTTTGTTTCATCCGAAGGTACAGAATAAAAGCAGACTTTCTGAGTTCTACATTTATTCAGTGGACCTCAAGGGTTAAGTCCTGAATCGTAGTGTTATGAAATGTGTATTAAGTAGGATGGCAGAAGCTCAGCAACATGGCCTGATGAAATGAAAATACAAGATGGATCGATGTTAGTGAATTGAGTGAGGTCCAGTCAACATTATTATGTGCAGTGAAGCGCACAAGAATGATCCCCGTTATAAAGCAGCTCACTGTCGTTGGCGGCACAACACATTGGTAAAAACACAAAAACACAAGTCCAGATTGTTCAGAGCTGCTGTGTACCCAATACAAAAGCAAGGTCCAAACATAAATAATTAAACTAGATGTGGATGTATTTGACGAGTCCCTAATCTTAAGATCATCATACACTTTTGGGATGAATTCCACAGCCATCTGCAAGCCTGCAAAGTCAGCCAACTTCAGTGCCCAACCTTACTAATTGTTTTGTGACTGAATGAAAATAAATCTCAAAAACATTAATTGGAAAGTCTTCCCAGATAAGTGAAAGCAGTGAAGTGGGGGTACAACTACATTTCGATGTTTTATTAATGTTATAACTGTGCTCTTCTGGTACTTGATTATCCACATAACCAACATGGCTACTATACATTACTAGGATTTAAAACGCATAAAAGTCTAAAACAGTAGTAAAGGCAGTTTATGAAGCTGCAATATGCCCTTCTTTCTCACTGTTCCACTGATACCTTTATATTCTGTACCTTCTGCACTGCTTCCTTCTGTTGTATTCTTTCTTTTTCTGCTACTTTTAATGTATTTTGTACCTCTTTATGGTGTCCTTGAGTGCCAAGAAAGGCGCCTTGGAAATACAATGTATTATTATTATTATTATTATTATAACTGATAGACAAACGAATGTCTGAGGGAAAGGGACCACCGCTGGCCGTAACCCTATGTGTGTCTGATGTGCAGGAAAGCACTTTGTTACCTTCTATTTGAAGTTTGACTTCACAATAATGGTGTGCACCTCAGTCTCCACACTGCTGCCATAATTTATTTCTATTGACGCTGCGATTTGAGAAAAACAATTTTTCTTGGAATTCCTTTGTACTCCAGTTTAAAATTTGTAATCAAACAATTTGTGGTTATTAGCCACTTGTGAAATGTCTGCTTAACACATCTAAAACTGTGCCCTACAGATGAAAATCTAGACTAGCATTCCTACATTGCATTTAGTACAATGCTAGACATGAAACAGTTTTCACTCTAATTCACCTGTTCCTATAATTCCATGCTGATTTCACCCTGTGTCTCTGCATCCATCACTCACTGCATTTTAGTATTGTTTTAGGAATGTTTGCATGCAGAAATCACACTCCAGAGAATATGATCCCTAGCCTGGCTGCCAGCCCAACTTCTCCCCGCCCACAAAAAAATTTGGTCGGGAAATTGGGTCTGGAGGGTCTCGTATTGGGAACAACTACATAAAACCAGGATCTGGGCGGACCTATGAAGTTCCCAGGGCGGGCTTTATACGATGATGGACAGATGATCAACAGTAACGTAATCAACAACGTCACGAAAGAGCCCTTGGGTTGAATTCGTTTTCAACAAACATATTACGTTGCTCTGATTGGTTGTAGGTCTATCCAATTGAGCGTAGAGACATTTGTTTTACGAGTTCGGTTGAAACACGCCCCATAGTCACAGCCCAACGGAGAGTTTTCAGACTCATATTCTGACTAGAATTATGAGTATGACAACGTCAGGCTATATGATCCCCATCCTACTGCCAGCCTGGGAGCCACATAGGCAGTGAGCAGACAGTGAGCTGCCAATCTGATGGTGTTGACAGACACACAGCTGTAAATTCTAGCTTTTGTTCCCCTGCACGCCACCAGAAGCTCGACCCAGCTCAAATCCCCCCCCCCTCTCTTCTTGAGTCTCTCATTACAGACCCTCAAACTCAGCTCTTCTGACAAGCTGAGAGATAATAGGCTCTGATCGCTAAGGGACTTTCATCTTTTTTTTTTTTTCAGTGTTAGTTTTGTTCTTTTCACCTCACTACCTGTATCTGAGTCACTGTGTTGAACACAAAGAGTAGTGTTCAGCCATGAAGGGAGAGTATTCCACAGAGAAATAACATCTTCTAGTGCCCGATGAAGCTTATTTTGACAAGTTCAGTGTTTTCTTACAGTCTTTGCCGTGATCATATTCTGTTAGATCTAAAAAAAGATTTTTTTTAAAAGTCATCAGCAAACCATTCTATATTTCCTTTCCTTGATGACATGTTACATGCTTTGCACCTGTTGCTTTGTCCCATGTTTTTCTATCTGTAGTGTAAACATTTTATGTCATACTGAAAACAAAATGTGCTTCTGTTCCCAATAGAAGCAGCTTTGCAGCTAGACTATATCTATATCTTGAATGACAGGCTGCAGTTTGAACAAATGAATGAACCCTGAATAAAACACAGGACTTACTTTGTCTGAAAGTTACAGTTAATTGCCAAATGCAGGAAAACGTGTGACTAATATCTTTCCCTGTTGCTCACTCTGGGGTGCAGCTTTGTGTGCATGTCAGTACTCACTTCAGAATAAATACTCGCTCGGTTGGAATTGCACTTAACAAGCAGGACCAAAGGATGCTGGGTGCTGTGGGGTAGCATTAGGTCATCCAGCTACAGGACTGGACAGCAACCCAACTCCAATCTAACTGCAAACAGACGTTAGTGATGTCAGAGTCAGAGCTCCTCTTTGAAAACAGATGATGTGTTTGTATGTCTCTCTGACCCGCCACGGCTGTGAACAAAGACTGGATATCACTCTGAATATCTTTTTAATTTACATGGCCCCTCACCAAGACACTCAGCATCATGCCTTTGAAGATGAATTCACAAAGTGGACCCAGTGAACCAGGATGTAGAAGGGAAAATACAACAGCAAAAGATAGAAAAATATCTTAGACACAATGATTGCTTTTGGACTTTTGTTTTGTTATGTTTTTTTTGTTGTTTTCACATTGAGGCCAATTCTTGCCTACGTAAATGTATTAGTTTAATTTTATAAAATGCCCACAGACTAGCAGTACGGTACAGCATGTGCAGCTGAATAGAGTAAGATTGACTCTCAGTTGCACAGCATAGAAAATATGTCCTGACAACCAGTCTGTCTGTGTAATACTTGGAAAGAGCAATCTTGACCTTCCAATCTTTAGGCTTAGTGAGGTCAGGCCTGAAGAATATGGGATCCTATATGGCTACATTATACTCATAAATAGTTGTGAAAGGGATTGAAGTGCATTAACCCCTTAACCCTTAACTCAAAATTAGCTAGTAGGCATCGATGACATTAAAATAAGGACTCATCCAACAGCATCTGTCTAGTTGTAGCCCTTGACTGCCAAGCATGCAAATCTCAAGCAGTGCTACACAATCTCTTCATGAGTGTGTTTACAAAACAGAACTAACCTCTGAAACAAGGGTTGAGCAGGTAGAGCATTGGGCTAGTAATCTGAAGGTTGCCAGTTCGATTCCCGGCCTGCGCACATGACGTTGTGTCCTCGGGCAAGGCACTTTACCCTACTTGCCTCGGGGAGAATGTCCCTGTACTTACTGTAAGTCGCTCTGGATAAGAGCGTCTGCTAAATGACTAAATGCAAATGTAATGAAACATCCAGAAAGCAGAACTAATGTCCTCAACACACACAAGGCTAGTTGAATCATTATGATTATCCCTATGAATACTGTGATGACTGTGTGAGACTCTCCAGTAATACTTGTGATTTGCAGTTCATTCTGATTTGCATTTATAAGACATTTTTTTGCCATGCTAAGCATCTCCATAAAGTTTGAATTGTCAACTCTAAGTATGCATTCTCGTCTTCTACTTCCAGCCATATTTACTTTTCATTTTAACTCTCCAAGTTGGACTACTGCAACTCGCTGCTCGCCGGTCTCCCAGCATGCGCAACCCGCCCTCTTCAGAGGATTCAGAACGCAGCGGCACGCCTGGTCTACAATCTACCCAGACGCTCCCACATTACTCCGCTCCTCATTTCCCTCCACTGGCTACCCATCACGGCCCACATCAGATTCAAGACCCTGGTACTGACCTTCCGAGCAGTGAACGGGACTGCACCCAACTACATCAAGTCTCTCCTGAAGCCTTACACCCCCACCCGCCACCTACGGTCTTCTTCAGACAACTGTCTGGTGGTCCCACCGCTCAAGACCACCCGGTCCCAACACAAGCTCTTCTCCTGCCTGGCCCCCAGTGGTGGAATCAACTCCCCACCTCCATCAGAGACACTGACTGTCTCTCCACCTTCAAGAGAAGGCTCAAGACGCACTTGTTCCGTGAGTACAACGGTACTTAGGAATGGTTTGCTGAACCCAATGCTAGTTTCCTAAAGGATCACGTAACTTTTGCTTAGAGACTTGTTGCTCTTGTTGGTTAGTGGTAACTGATTTAAACTGTTGTATTCGCTGTGAAATATTCTTGCACTTAGAGATTCATGTTGTTTAATTGTAACTTGCTTAACTACATGCTCTTATGGTTCTTCCCTTTGGCACTTATTTTTTGTTTGTTCACAATGTGTGCTTCTTGTTTTGGCTACCCGCAATGCTTTGGGGCTATCTTGTTATTATCAGTGACCTATGCACTTTGTAAAGCTCTCTCTTGGAATTTGCTTTGGATAAAAGTGTCTGCTAAATGAATAAATGTAATGTCACAAAATGACTTACTTGTACACTTGTAAACACTGCTAAAACGAAGTGGAAGGAGGGGTGGTTTCTGATTTACAGAAAAAACTAACAACAATACTGGCTACCCTCCCTCATTGTTCTGATAGGATTACAAGATAAAAGGATAAGGTTTCCTATTCTAAATGTTTTAGTATTCCAAAATCATTACAAATATGTTCTGCCTTATGTGAGTATTTTTTTTTAAATGGACAAAATGGGATGGAAGTTACCTCACGTAATGTGGAAAAAGGAAAACCTGATTGAACTTGCAATGAAATAAAATATTTTTATCATATTCTATGTTACTTAATTATAGCACAAATCTGGCTTTTAGGCTAATGCTGTACAGTGTACATACGCAATGCTTGGCACAGTCACTAGATCACTGAGATGCAATCTCTCCAACACGGAAAATGGACAATCTAAAACTGATTGCATCAGCTTCCGCTTGCGTATTCATTAGATGTATTATTACCCATTCTAGGTGGGTAAAAAAAAAATGAATGCACATTTATTTAGTTAATGTATTGTTCAGGACTGGCAGTATGATAACAAGGTATTAAAGGTTGGTGTTTAACCAGTCTTCAGCATAGCATAAACCACATACTTCTTCAAAACTCTTGAGATTGTGTTCATTTTATATGTAAGAGTGCATCAGATATGGCTGTCCAGCACTGGTTTAGGATTTGTGTGTGGTACTACAGAGACTCGGCTGCTCTGGAGGTGCAGCACACGCAACAACACACTTTCATATACTACAGATCCATAAGCACTTTCAATTTCATCGTGCAATAGCTATCGACACATGAACTTGGACTCTTGAAACGGCAAGGTCAATATTCCCTCCCCAAGTAGTGTTAATGTACAGTAATTGGGGGACAGTTTAGCTGTACCTCATCCAAAGGTAAATCATTGGCTGCTCAGTCTTCGCAGTGGGCTCTCTATTATTGTGAGTGTGTGATAAACAGTATAGCGAGCAGTTTCCCAGAGTCATCCTCACCCCTCTGTCTTTCTCCCTATACATTGATACACTGACACTTGAAGATACTAATGTTCTTCTACTATTCAAGTATTCTTCAAAGATCGCCGCCCCCTGGCGGTAGTAACACATTACTTACTACTAGGTGCTGATAACAGACAACATGTACTTTAGACAGGACGATGGTCGTGTAAGGATTCAATTTCAAATTGAATGACTACTTGAGAATTAGAAAATGGTGACCCATCCCTACTAGAAATCTGTATTCCAGGTGGTCTGGTGCTCCCTGTCCTTGTCCAGGTTCTGGAATGGTGCACCTGTTCATTAATTCTCTACACTTTCAAAAAAGATATATCTTCCTCTCGCTCTTACACACTCACACACTCTCAAATAACTGCACAAAATTCCACAGTCATCTTCTTCAAGATCCTGGTGTGGAGTGTGTGGACTTGCACCTGCGTGTGTGTGTGTGTGTGTGTGTGTGTGTGTGTGTGAGTGTGTGACAGAGACAGAGACTCACCCTAGTGGTTCAGACCCTCTCCGGCAATGTGGACCTTCTCATTAGTCTGCCCCTGTCAAGCATTCATATTCATGTATGACTCAGCTGTGACTTAGCACCATCCTGCATATAACAGGCCCTCTTGTCCTGCTCCAGCCTTCCCGACACTGCACTGATGGTGCTGTATCGGCACAAGTCTTTTCATTTAACAAAGCTCAGAGACTCAGGTTGCCCTTTATGCTACACCAACCCATAGGCAATTGTCCACCTGCTGTACCCATATGGACAAGGCTTCATTGACCCCGGCTCTCTCCGTCAATGCTGGTATTGTTTAGGTTAGCTATTGCTAATCGCACATCTGTAGTCTATGGACAGGAAGATATTAAGAACAAGACAGCACAATCAAACAACACAATACAAACACTTACAAATAATACAATTAGAAAAATGTACAAATGAAACATCATGCAAAATATACATTGCATTGTCTCCATGTTGGTTCCATTCAAAGGTTTAGACAAACCAGTCAGTAATTGCTTTGTCTTGCACAGAAGCTGCCAGTATATAATGTACTGTAAGGGAGCAGGTTTTGAGCAAGAGGCCTCATCAGGGTGACTCTTCCATGGTTCCTGCCTCTAATCACTAATAATAGAGCTAGGTTGAAAGTCATACAGACTATTTATACTCAACATTTATAATCATGGTGATGCTAAGGAGCATTAGCCTGGCAGATTCGCACAGGAGGCATACAAAAAAGGACTATTTATATGCACAGTGAAGCCTTAGCCATATGTGATTCGACAGCTGGGATTATCCTGTTGTGTCAGGACAAAGTTACGTCCCTAGTTATGTCCCTATTTATTGTTAGGACTAAGGGTTTGCTAGATGTGATCTTCAAACCCATACTATCCTGTACATACAATGTGTCAGTGTATTGGACAAGCATGTGTGAAGGCCAAAAGCTTCAGAACATTACACTATCGACACTGCCATAATAAAGCATTAGACTTAAGTTCTACTGCTAAATCAACTATTGTATACAGCAAACTTTTATTTTTCACTTCTCAGCATAGTGCTGATGTTAAGTGCCTTACTTACACCTTAAATTGGGACTATGTCTACAACGTAATTTCATTGGATAAATGAATCACAACAGTTAACCTTGATAGCCTCTCAAAACTAAAACATCTTGAAGCCCTGAAACATACTGTTCTTCAAAATCATGCATCACATTTACATTTAGCAGACCCTCTTATCCAGAGTGCATACAGTAAGTACGGGGACATTCTCCCCCAGGCGAGTAGGTGGAAGTGCCTTTCCCAAGGACAACATGTCAATTTCCATGACTGGGAATCGAACCGGCAACCTTCTGAGTAATAGCCTGATTCCCTAACCACTCAGCCATCTGACCCTCAGCCATCTGACCATCACAATGGTCACATGTTGTCAGAGGTCACAGACATCTGTGTGTTCCTGGAGAGGGCTTCTAAACTGAGTTCTCTGTGCTGCTCCAGTGGGGATTTGAACAACTCACATGGTCCCTCCATCTGTGCCCCACTGCACACGTTCTGTACACACGTACACACACACACAGAACAACTGTTACTTAGCAACTGCCTAGGTTTTTTTGTCAATGTTAAGTGCCCATCACAGTGATAAGCAGTGTGTCCACTGAAACATATCTACCATCCTCGTAGGCGAGGCTGCAATGTGGACAGCTAAAA
Organism: Hypomesus nipponensis; assembly: GCF_054491055.1. NCBI lineage: Eukaryota > Metazoa > Chordata > Actinopteri > Osmeriformes > Osmeridae > Hypomesus > Hypomesus nipponensis. Next base: position 5,946,445 of record NC_140361.1, read on the forward strand.
ATAATCCTCATGACATGTCTATCATTACCTTATCAAAGCAGGGTGGAAAGAGAATAGATATATTTTTGTGTCAAAGTGTAATGGTTGCTATTAGCAATGATAATGTCATGAATTACCTTTCATTTCAGTCAGTTCTGATTGTTTTTCATTATTTCTTCTTTCTTACCATCTACATGCTTTTGTCTGACTGAATCTGCAAGGCCAACATACACATGACTGAATCACACATACCATTTAGGTGTTGGCTGCCACTTGGCAGTTGAATCTAGTCAAAAATAATACTCTAATGTTGTAGATCAAACACAAGTCATTACTTTGAGAGAGCCGTGCTCTTTAAGAGGTTTTAGAATGCTCAACACTGCAGGTTAGAGTGTTCACGTCCATTAGGATCACTCAGAGAACAACTTTGGCCTCAGGAGGTGGCTGATGACATCACAGACTAGTCCTAGATGGAAGAGAGGGCGAGTGGCAGGCAGAAGCATCCTGCACTCTTGTACTGTTGGTTGACATCTCAAGTACACAGACCTAATGCTTTCCATGTTCCCTTTATTCAATGTAAAATGTATTAAAATTGTATGTATTAAAAGTGTAAATTGTTTTTTGACAGAATATGATACCTTGTCCTTGGGCCCAATTCCATATAAGGTCAATGAGTGTGTACAACTAAAGGACAGTAGCTTTGTTTGTCTACTGTACATCAAACACTCATCATGGTGATTGTTGTTGGGATTCAAACCTGTCAAACAGTATCATTCGTTCTATTAAGAGTAAGATGTTAGTCATAGACAATACATCTTATGGATTGTCTATGACTATAATTTGAACTACAGGTATGCACTTAGTGCTATGTGATAGTAAATAACAAGCAGCACTGCAGAACTGTCATTGTGAGTCTGATGGCACCTCACATTTTGTTGAAGGTCAAAGTTTCAATTGTTCTATTTTACCCTATTAAATACATGACTTGAAAATGTGTTTATTGTTGATGGAGATTTCGAAGACAGAATTGTAAGTGTTATAAAGCAATATTTGAATGTGTAACAGTAAATGTGAAGAGTTATATAATGCACTAGGTTAATTATACACACACACACACACACACACACACTGATGTATATTGAGTAAAACCACATGCTTGATTGCCTCACAAAGATATAAGTGCACTTTCTGGAAGAGCCTCGTACCACACAAGTCGTGACTTGCCTCTTTTGGCAAAAACTGATTTCATATCTTATTTTTATATATCTTGTCTCACTCTGTCTCAGTCTCCCTTTTCACCCCATATACCAATGTCTTGTGATAGAAAGCCTGTTGCATAGTGTGAAGGTTTCTGTCTTCTTGCTTCAGAGAGGTCTGCCACGGGAGATCAGTTCACAGAGGACGATCCGCTCCGTGTCAGTTTTGCAAGATAGCACCACATCACATATTCTCACACCAAGGACTGAGTGTAGAACCAATCAACTGGTGTTTAGACCCAAGAGCCAATCAACTGCTTCATATAGCTCTGAGAGCCAATCATATATGCCATAAACCTTTGAGAGCCAATCAATTCTGCCATTATAGCTTTGAGAGCAAATTAACTATGGTCTATAGGTCCGAGAGCCTATCATTTGGCAGTTTAGATTGCCGAGTCAATCAAGTTTAAGCAATATAGCTCTAAAAGCTTATCATAAACGGGTGACACCTGCAAGGGCATGGCCAGGTTAGATATCAGGGTTCAAAGGGGTTATATAGCAGAGGTGTTTCATATCTTTACTCTTGGGATGACGCTGCTTTGAGAGTTGTAAACTAAACCCTAGCCCTGAAAATTAACTTTAGGTCAAGTAATATATGTAGGTTAGCAGGATTGAACACCTGCCCACATAATTAAAATACAGAGGTTGCTCATTTTATCGGACGGTTGTAAAGATTCCGCCATAATCTATTCTGTAATAATCATAATTACCTGTGATTAAACATCTTTTTAATTATAAGACATTTAATAGTGTTTAATAACATACTACAGAACAAGCTCATAGATTTTGCAGTTATGAAGGCATGGAGAGAAGAGATTAGGTCTAACAGACACCGATCATGCGGTCACTTATCATCATGTCAACAGCACACGAAGATGAACGATTTGTATTTACCGTCTGTCCTGCCGTGACAGACCATGCTGTGGCCATCGTGCCAGGTGTTGCGTGCAACAAAACCCCACCAGCTCGTCTGTTTGGGCTTTATGTATTTACCAATGCTAAGTATCTTAGGTGGGGTAAGGCAGTAAAGTCTACCTTACCTGTGTTGTGTCCCCTTAATAACTAAATACTGCCACGAAAGACCTGAAAACCACTCGAAGATTCCACCAAATCCCCCGGAAGCGAGGCTGCTTTCTTCAGAATCACAATCAGGATCAGAATTGTGTTTAATCGCCAAGTAAGTGGTCACAAACAAGGAATTTACTTTGGTGGGTAGGTGCATACAGTGAACATTTAAACATGAACGTGCTTGCCTCAGGGTCTTCGAGGTGTACATAGATTACAGATTAAAATCATGTACACAAACAGCTAACAATAGTTGAACTGTTAAAAATAGCCTGTCATCTTCTCCATGTTTGAAGTTGTAAAGTCCCAAAATTGTATCTGTGCAAGTGCAATTGATTGAGCGAGCTGTTTTAAGTTCTTTACAAAACGCTCGCTAATTAGTCTACTGCACAGTATGCCTGCTGAGAGCTGATACAGTGACCAGTCTAACGTGCTATCCAATGTTACATAACCAATTAAACTTCATCTTTACATTCTTAACTTTCTTGCAGGTTTTTAAAAAGTTTTTAAACTTGGGAGCACCAGTGTGCCAGTTAATTTCAAGCCCTGTTTGGCTAAAGCCAACTCTACAAAGAGGTCACGCACCTGGGATCAAAGAGAAGACGAGACAAAACCTCATTCGTTTACACATTCGCCCTCAACTGGACAAGGTTGTGAATGACTTAAGTGGGCCTAATGGTAAGTTACCCTCAATGTTCTAACCTGTCAAAATGACAGATGGCCATCAGATTTTTCTGCCATTGTTAAACAACTTTAGTCAATGACGGAAAATATTCGAACCTCTGCAAACAGCATATAGCACACAGACACTTCTTTCAGCCGTCACATTTAATCTCAGAGTGCGCTAACACAGCTCCATTGTGCTATTATCATCATCTTCTTGTTTGTCAGACAAACCTGGGCTTCTCCTCTGACCCCCGCCAAGAACCATTTATTCCTGGCAACTGATACCGTCTAATTGTGTTTGTCCTGGGAGGAACAGCGAGGAGGATACAGGAGATTGCTTGAGACTTTTATTTTCCAATTCATTTCCGAGGACTAGGGGAGATAAATCGTTCCTTACGTTGACTGAACAGTTATGACATGGTTGACCTTTGTCAGTGATTTGGAGGTCAAAACCAAGATTCTAATCTGTGTTTAATGTCTCTTGTCTTCATTCAAACAGGACTCTGTTCAGCTGTGGAGTCGGATGGCTATTAGGAACAAATACTTTTTTTTGGAACCAGCTAATCTGTAAAGGTTATACTGAAAGAAATGCAAAGTGAATTTCTCACTCTTAGCCCTCTAGCTTTTTTTTTTTTTACACACCGTTTTGGGCCAGTGCTTATTGGTTAAATCTGTCATCATTTTAGTTCACTGCCCTTTTGGCAGTCTGCCATTGGTTGAAAGAGCAGGTTTTACCTGAGACGATTATCCAAGAGACCCAGCCAATCAAGATATGAGATGCCAGCTCGAAATGTCAACTGGCAACTACTATTTCTCCAGATAGCGGATATGTTGACAGAAAGGCATAGTTCCTTGAACTGGTTCCTCCATAGACCAGTTGTCCTGTAGTCTCTGTGGCTGTGCCAGCTTTGTTCTGTGTCACGGCAGTATCTCGTTGTAACACCAGCATGCCCAAGGGGCCCTGGGGAAGTGTGTGTGTGCATACACATGTATGGGGGGGGGTGTATGTACTGTATGTGTGTCAGCCTGTGCATGAGTGTGTGGGGGAAGAAAGGCAGGAGGCCGTGGTCTCAGGTGGCCACGGTGGCAGACAGCCCTCATCTCAGGCCTTCAGACAGGCCTGAACTCTGACATTCCCCGAATGAAGAGTGACATCTCGCCAAGCACTAAGATGGAGATAGAGGTCATCTATGAAATGGGAAATCCGCAGGTGTAATCTACACCCATGAAACCATTGAAAGGCAGTTTGTCCTCTCTCTGCCTCTCCCGCCCTCCTAAATTGTCACCCCATCTAACAGAAAAATATGAACATAATAATCTTGTTCAAATATTTTTTTTTTTTTTGAAGAAAGCGGTTTGTGCCCAATGCTGTCACCTGTCAATAGTCTGTAAAGGTGTTGATTTTACCACTACTGACTGCTGACAATTTGAGGTGACTTGAATAGCTGATGTGTATGGCTTGTGGGTAAATTGTCTTTGTTAATCTTGTCCATTTGTACATTGAAGACAGTTGTGTGGTGAGTGTTGAATATTGAACTGTGAATTTGGAACATTTTAAATTATGTTTTCAAGAAGCAGCATGTACTGTACTGTAGATACAAATTAGTTAAGGGCCTAAGACAAATTTTACAATAAAGCTCACTGATGTACGACCACGATAGAGGACAAATTGTGATCTGTCACATAAATATGATCTAAATCATTAGAGTGCTGAGCCAGAGATCCTAACATAGTCCTCAATACGCTCGAGAATAATTTGATGATCAACAGTGTCCAAAGCAGCACTCAGGTCCAAGAGCTTGCGTCAGAGGCCAGCTGTTAAGTCATTGACTACTTTGTTGAGTGCTGTTTCAGTACAGTGGTGAGAACAAAATCCAGACTGGAGGGATTCATATATTTGATTTGAGGAGAGGTGTCCAGTGAGCCGTTGGACCACAGCTTTTTGAGTAGTTTTGAGAGAAAGGGGATATTTTTAAGTTGGGGTTTTATGTTTGCTAGTTTAAAAACTGCAGGGATTGGCCAAATAGAATTGGGCATCGATGGAGTACTTTATAAAGTTTGAAGAAAGGGAGCGAGAAAGCAGTTGGTGCCTCATGTTTTTGTAGTATAGTGTTAAAGCTCTGACCACTAAACAGTATGAGCAACCTCACACTATTAGCTTTTAATTTAGAATATATATTTTAAGAAATGTAATTCAATGGTCTAAAAGATTGTTGTCTTCAAAGACCAGAGAAACAATGGAGATGTTATGAAAATTGTTTGTCAGAAAGCAGTTACCGTAGCTATTCTCTGCCTTAATGATTACTTTATGATGATTAAAAGCAAAGATGACGGAGATATTGGTCTAAAATTATTCTCTGCCATTATCTCAATTGAACTGACGTCTTAGATAATGGAACAGTTGATAGAACTCAGCTTTTGTGAAGGATATTGACAGGCAATTTGTCAAGAGCATTTTTTCTCAATTAGTTACTTCACAAAGCAATTCACTATTGTATAACGAAAGACAAAGAGGACACAAGAACTGGTTTCACAAACAGGCCTATCCTTTGAACTTGAAAAGCTGTAAATTGGTTGGTTGTTTATGTTGAGTTGGAAGCTACGTGAAGAGAGCTAATAATGTTTGTTAGCTATTGGCATACTTATTTGCATTGTCTTTTTTAGAATAAACAGAGTGAGAGAAGGGCTTTAAAAAAAATGGGACGTTTAGTGAAAATTACATTTCCACTTTATTAATCCTATAAGGGAAATATATATTTGGTTGTTTTTTGTTAATCAGTTTTACTGTTAAAATAAAACATAACCTATTCGAATACATAATTTGTTTTCTTTTGAAGTATGTTTTTAAGAAAAAATATGGCTTAAAATTATAAATTATGTATTTATTTAAAATGTAAGATTTTATTTTCTGGCCATTTTGACCAGCCCTTTGGGCAGTATAGATTTCTAATTCCCAGTGCATTAGGAACCAGGTCATGAATGATAAGTGCCATTAAGAGATCAGTGTTGCAGTAAATCAGATCACAGGAAGTGCCTACTACCCTTGCCGAAACACAAGGACTTCACCGCAGAGGTAAATGATACCTGAAAAGGATGGGTCATTCTTTCCATCCTTGGTCATGTCATACTCAAACTCAGCCCAGTGTTTTGGCATGTGGAGAGTTCTGTGAGTTAGTGCACGTGTGCCTTAAAAAAAAGAGATGTCTGTTACATTCTGACGCTTGTGCTTTTTCAGTAAAGGACGTCCTTGTTTTGAAAGCAGAGTGGATGCTGTCACCAAGAGAGGGAGGGCGAGTCACACTCACAGCTGCATCGAGGCTGACAAACAGGGTGACAAACATAGACTGAGGAGAAATACACACACATGGGTTTGTTATTTAAATGACAGGACAGCTATCAATGTGTGTGTGCGTGTGTGTGTGTGTGTGTGTGTGTGTATGTGAGTGCATGCGTATGAGAGTTCCACATTTACAACTAAATATACCTGTGTGTTTTGGTGTGTGTGTTTTGGTGTGTGTGTGTGTGTGTGTGTGGAGGGGGAGGTAGTTATGTGTGAGTTTGTGTGGGAGAGCATGTTAACATCCAGCCCAAGTTGTGCACCATGTGCTGAGTAATGACGCCACCCAGGTGTCTAGTCAGAGAGATGAACTGATCCATGATTAATGGTATTTAACAGCACATTGCGGCCAGGATGCCTGGATCCTTGGATACCTGTAGTCCTTTCCACTCCATTTGGGGCCTGTCATGTAATTGACTTTCAACACACGTACAGTAGTACTGTACACACACATACCTCAAGCATTTACTAAGAGGAATTAATAAATGATACGTGCATGGTCAGTGTTTTTCTACAGTCTGAAAAAAAGTCTGAAAAAAAAAAAAAAATTGGATGTGTTCCCATACTATTGCACCCCTCTTGCTGCAGCTTCTTGGTAAAGCAGTCAAATTTAAGACAACATTTGGCTTTAGCCAAACTAAAGTCTGTCTGTAGCCTAGCAGAAAGAGGTCCCTCTGTTTCTATGTCATTTAAATGGCATATTTCAGACCGTTAGTGTGTCATGTACAGGTAAAAAATAATTCTGATGCACTGCACTTAACCCTATTTTCATTCACATAAAAACTATGTAGGGCAAACATAGGCTAGCAGCATACCCCCCCGCACCTCTCCCTGACAGAGTACTATAACAACATGCGATGGAGAAGCAGAATGAGGGGCTGATTGCGAGAGCAGCTTTTCCTGTACACACCCATTTTAAGAACCTAAATCAATGTGGCACTGATCAAATCTACTACTTTACTAAAAACGACAGCTTGAAAACCTTGCTTTTTCGATCTGTGTATCTGTTCCCTCGTGGAGCACAGGCTATGTGCCAAGGTGTGGTGTTTTCTGTTGTTGTTTTTTCATGTTTGTTATCTTGGGCCGGTGGTGTGCTTGCGTTTACTGTGCAGTTGCCATACTAATCCGACTCAGAAATTAGGTTTTTCTCGCCAGCGCAAGATGGAGAGAATAATTCCTTGAAAATTAAAGAGATTAGTCTCAAATCCTCCAGCCTTGGCTGCGAGACATCAAATCATGATGATGACATGATCACTCTGAATAAACAATAAACACACTTGGCAAACATTATTTGCCGTCTTTATCAAATTCTCATTCTTTATGGTAAAGCACTTTTGCCGTTCTAATCTCTTTTTTTAAGATGTTCCACAAGATGAGTAAAATAAAATAGCTACATTGGCCATTGTTTATCTCAGGGTTTTTCTGCAGCACCCCCATTATCTTGCAGCACCCTCTTGCATATACAGTACACTATTGAATCTCATTGTCACTCTTCTTCAACGCTGTCAGACATTACTCACTATGAATCTCCCAAAAGACTGCTTTCCCCACCATCTCATGCCAATCAATCACACCACTCTGCAAACCAGTCCTCGTTGACACCTGACTGATGGAAAATCTTGTTGGCGAGTCCCATTCCTCCCTCTCCACTACCCCCTCCCTTCCCTCTAGCCCCCATCCCTCTCCCTCCCCTTTCCCCACAGCCTTCCCTCTCCTCTATCCCTGTCCCTCGCTTTCCTCGATCCCCATCCACCTTTCTGGTCTGCCCTCCCTCTCCCCTGTCCCTTCCCCTTAATTATACATCATACCTACACCTCCTACCCCCGTGCCTCCCTCTTAATTACTTCTTGAACTCCTCCCAATACCTCCCCCCTACTAAAGGACATACAAATGCTTTCACAACCCTCCTCTGACCTCATCCCCTACCTTCCTCGGGGCACTCTCCATCCACAAATGCTGGGCCCTCCCTACCACCCACTCCTCCTTATCCCACCCCACCAAGTGCCCGTGTCAATCCATCCACCCCTGCAGCAAGTGCCAGGCACCGATCCTCTCCAGAAGCCTGTAACAGCCTGCCAGCCAGGTGAGGGCAGAGCATCCGTCAGTGCCGTGTCATCACTAATTACCATATGGCACCCCAAAATTAGGTTTTAATTCCAAGAAAAATAGGAGACCCAGCATTCACGGTGGAAGGCTCGTTTGGAGAGCTGCGCGTCCTATGGTTCTGTCATGATCAAGCTAATGCCTCTGGCGTCACTTATCATTAATCACATTCCAGAGTACCAAGGGGAAATAAATTAACGTTTGGAGTAACTGGAGGAGATCCAAACTTCTGCTTGTGATGGCAAGAGAGAGCTGGGAGATGGTGAAGCTCTCGGTCTTTGAGACAGGGAATTGGAGACAAACACACACTGACACACATACAAACGCAGAGTCTGTATTTGTCACCCGCACTGCACACACCCTCACTGTAGCACGGCGCAATGTCAAAGAGCTCATTCCTCGACAGCCATAACGACTCTTGAAAACTGATTATGGTAATCGCGCAGCCTCAGTTGCAGGCGTGCAGAACCTGCAGTCGAGTCGACTTTATAGGCAGAGCTTATGCAGACGTCACCATGTGTCTCAAGGTATTGCAGTTTTATTTACCTCCATATGAATTGAATAAATCAAACTGAAAACCCATAACTTGAAACACCTTCTCAAGAAGTTTTATATTTCCATAAAACTTAATGATAAAGATATTTCAGTCCAAACTTGAGATTATTCTTTATGACAGATCGATTTGAGGTCCAAATAGGAAAATATCACTTTTTATTGCTTCATTCAAGACCACACCCAAGCAAAAGTTAACCAAGTAATTTATTCAATTCATAATGATGGCCTGAGGCAAGAGGCAAATGGGTAATACCAAAGAACACTTTGATTAAAAGGCAATTTACCATTCAAGCTGTAAGAGGTTTGTTTTCGACTGCCCTCAGCCCAGGCTCCAGAATTCACCATTAATGGTTGCTTATTCAAACAACAATCAGGCTCATAGTGTTGGTTTTCCCTTTGCCTTCCTAAAAGTTTAGCTTGGAGTCCAATAATGCCTAGTACCGCTCTGGCTGCACAAGAACTGAAATCATACAAGGATGATGTTTTTAGGCAGAAATAGATACAGCCTAGACAATATAACACCATCAAACAATATTGTGCAGTAAACTGGGTAGATTTAGGTCAATTCGTACAGTGTCTGTCAGTCACTTGGAGAATAGTTGGACTGTATAGTTGTACTGTATTAGGAAGCATCACAAAGATGAGAGGGTTTTGAGAAGTCTCATTAAATAAGAACTTAAATTTCATTTATAGCTGCCACCATCTCCTGTTCCAAAAACAATCAACAACTTTGAATACATGGAATGAAGAGGACAGCCAGATGGTAACAGGGAGATAACTTGGAAACAGAAAGTACGAAGAAGCAAATCCTGATTCCAGCATGAGTAAAAATAAATTCTCTGTCCATGCTTCTTCAGATAAACTGGTTCCCTTGACGCTGATACACTCTTCAAGGCTCTACAGTAAAGGCCGTACTTGTCCTATCAGCAGTAGAACCGGTGGCCCCGCAAAGTTGTGGGGTCCAGTACAGGGTTGTTCCTGCCTGGGGGCCTGGTGACCTTGCTGACTGCCGGAGTGGCCCAGTGTAGCTGAGCCAGCAGGCAGTAGCCTGGGCTAGACCACAACAAAGATGATCAGGCTTGGCAGGAAGGAGAATGGAACAGGAAAAACGAGATTGTGTTACATGAACAATGGAGGAGCCAAAGACTCCTACATTTTGTGCATCAGTTCAAGAACTCCCTGGAATGTCTGTTTGTCAGATATTTGTTGGTATATGTTTTGGGCCTACTTTTGATATGTTTAGTGTATGTATGCTGGTGAACAGTAACAGGGCGGGGCTGATCATTTCCAGTACAGTACCTGTGTTTTTTATTTACATTCAAAACTTACATTTTGGGCTAAATGCTAAACTACTTTTTGTTCCCCCCTCCTCCAAGGATATGGTGTGTAGCTGTTTATCTCTCAGTGCACTGTGTCAACCAGCTCCATCTTAGTCAGGAACGAATTCAGCTAAATGAATGGATGTCCAAAACTACTCCTGCATCACCTTTGAATTGTGGCTTTACTCAAAATACAAGAAAACATGAACAAAATACCAAAACTAAGAGTGCCGTTAAAAGTTTTTCTCTTTTTTTTCTTTTCTTGTGTCTGTCTAGAGCGGAGCTTCTGACCACTGGTCCTTTGAAACCTCCAGAGATTAAAGGAAGGCTGCGGCTACCTTCGGATCTCCTTCTCCCATTGAGCTGGTTTTGCAGTCAAAGATGCACGTCAAGGCAAATGTAGCATCCTGCTAGTGCAAGACAGTTTGATCTTAAAAGGCTATGACAGCTTTTTTCGCACCCCACTTTTAATGTGGGCTGATGGTACAGTGGAGGTTCTTTATTTCACAGCGGGTGTGTGAAGGGAGCACGGTTACATCATCGCTCAGAGCTACGCCTCTGATGCTACGACAGGGAGATGACTCGGGAGAGTCATGGAGAAATATGTATTCTGCGCGTCAATGAATTATTCACATTAGCCGGTTGATCAAAGTGCTACATGCAGAGGAACTTGTCTGCCGTCTGGGGCCTGGAGTTTGGTGGATGCGCTCTGTGGGGACTGAACCCCAGTCTGTGTCCTACCAGGCCCATGTGTCTACCTTTAGACAGAAATAACACAAGATTTGTTTAAGAAGTAATCCATCCAAAGGCTGTACTTTGCTGGAATCAAACTCGAGACACTTATATTACAATCGTGGTTGATTCATACCCACCCCCAGCCTATTCCCTTGCATGGAATGTATTTATTTTTACTTCACACTGTGTCTTAATACAAACTGTACAGTGGGACATCAGTCTCTTTCCTGAACCCTGCATCCTGAAACTACCTCCAGTCACAAGATCCCATGGTACATGCATTGATATGAGAGGATTGTATATGTGTTGGCAGCAGAGCAATCAACTGCCATTGTGGTTATAATCATACGTTGCCATTAATTCAACATAAATGATGGGGGTATAGGGGCTTGGAGTTGATTTATGATAGAGGATATGTCTGCTCCATAACTTTGTTATGCTACAGTACAACTAGTGCCTGAAGTGTGTCTTTGGAGGTTTGGGGAGACTTGCCAAACTATAGAAACAATGTTCATTTATTTAAAATAACTTTTAATTGTTTAAATGCCAACCCTAAGGAGGTCTAACAAACCCCCAAAACATTCAATCTTAGCCTGGTTTCTAACATCTTAGCTTTTTCTGTATTTTTTACAGTTGCAAGTCGGCCAGTCGTCCACCGGTCTGGATCGGTTTGAGACCGAAAGAGCGGAACAGGAGGCGACAGGAGAGAAAATCTGGGAGGGTTGAGAGTGGTGGTGGTGATTATCTCATGGACAGGCTCTGAGATAGGATCTGTTCCTGGCTGGTACTCAAGAACGGAGAAGATCTGATTTGTGAAATCGAAAGTCCAAACGGCTGCCTGTTGTTTGCACGGCCTTCTCGGTGTCTGTGTTATTTCAGCACTACTTCATAATCTGATGAGGCAGTAAAGATAATCACATTTTAACTCCCAAGGTTGTTATTATAGCTGCTAAGTATCTCTTCATGTTGACTAATATTATTATACAGCTACCTTATTATCATGGCTGACGTTTGAGTATTTAATAATGCATATTTATGTTCATGTGAACTTTTAGCTTTACATTCACACTTAGCTGATTTAGAACAAAGTGTAATAGGCCTTTCTCAAAAATGTAACTGCATGCTGTGTGCATGTGTGCATGGCTCGAATAAGACTCTCCAGCCCAAATAAAAGAAGTTTTAGGAGGGAATATTGATGGACCGTAGTAAGAAAGCGGGAAAGGAATGATGGGGGTAGACAAAGGAAGGCAGGAGAGGAAAACAAAAAGAGAACAAGGATTCACATTGCACTTAATGCGGAATGCTAAATTGTTAAAGCATGCACTGTGCAATTTTGTTAAGTATTTTGTATCTAGCAAGACATTTGTTTTTGTTGTCAAGACCAGATTTGTCTTCCACCTTTGAGCCGTTCTTGACGAAAGCTGCTCCAAAGAATAGCAGGAATGTTGTTTGAAGACATTTTCATGTAGTCATTTAGCAGATGCTCGTATCCAGAACGACTTACAGTAAGTACAAGGACATTTCCTCCCGAGGCAAGTAGGGTGAAGTGCCTTGCCCAAGAACACAACGTCATTTTGCTGTCCGGGAATCGAACTGGCAACTTTCTGATTAATATCCCGAACTGCTCAGCCATCTGACCCCCTTGTAGTTAGCAGTAGTAGTAAAAAAAAAAAAAGTTTTGAAAGGTTGAAAAAAAAGTATTTTAACCTTTCCAAAAAAAAACTTTCACATATGTGGATGTGACTTTTCAATAGTGTGGATTTGTGTGAACGTTTCATATGTGAATGTGTATGTGTTTCATATGTGTTTAAGGACAGTCTGAATTATTTCCTAAATATTATGGCCCTAATAAAGTTCCTTCTCTCATTCACTTGGAAAAAATAACATTTTCTTTGCTGAAAGACTGCCAGTTTGTGAATTTACAGTTTGTGACCTTATTTAAAATCCTGTGCTTTACCACCACAGTGTACACTTAAAAGACCCATGATTAAAAGATAGGCAGTGTTGCAGACTTACATGTCATAATGCATCTCAGTCATTTTCCAGCTCTAGGGGTTTGGCTGTTTGTTGGCAGAGAAGCTATTAATACATTCATCCCTTCACTGCCACAAGTCCCTCTGTTTGAAAAGTGTCTTGCTGTACACAGTTCCATTCATAAAAGAATGATAGACAAAAGTTTCTCAGTTACTGAGTAATGGTAGTAACAGTCCTATGTCGTTCCACTGATTAACTTGTGCTGAAGTATATGAAAGATAAAAGTGCGGTTACATTCACAAACTGTATTAAAGTTATTGCCAAACGAAGCGTTGTAAAGTGTGCGGTCTGGGGCAATATAATTGGCATGCAGACTCCAAGCAAAGGGCAAGGGCTGGCTTGATAAATCTCCACGGCGGTTCCGATTGTTTATTTAATTGAATGACTAACCAGTTTGGTAATCTGGGATGACATAATTAATTACAGTCAATTAGGTAAACAGATGGTTGACACTGTAGAGAGGAAATAAGGAACTTTATTAGTTACACATCTTGAGTAAGGTTTTGAATTTCACGAAAAGGGACCAAGAGTCCTCGTCATTGTTTCAAAACACTGTTGCAAACCTCAAGTTTTTTTATAGCAGCCAAATCAGAGACTGGATTCCCAAGCTTAAGCTTAGCGCAGTCATGCATCATGAAGCCAGATGAGTCTGGGTTCATTTAGTGTCTCGAACACACTGGTCTTGTCCTGTAACAGAAGGTAATGTGGAAATGTTTAAGCAGAGACTGTGAAGGTCATACATGTCTGGCTCCAAAACCCCTTCCTAATAGGATACAAAGTCATGTTATAACCCTGATGCATAATCAATAGTGTAGCACTCACCAAATGGGATTTTAAGTTTTACCAAGGTACTCTCTTACCTAATGCATTATCTCAAAGATACACTTTCCTGCTGACTTAGAGTCATAATGAAAATGGTGCATAAGAGAGCTTGGCGTGGTAAATCAATTGATTATAGCTGGGACGAAGGAAAGACTGGATGTTGCTCTGAAGGGGGAATGAAGGGCACGGTCTTGAAAGTAATCTATCTTATTGTTTGACTCACAATAAATTATGTCAGAATGTTCAGTATGCATATAATCCTAGACTATGCTACACAAACATACATGACTGTGCACTTGTACTGTAGATATTCACAGGCAACAGTATATGCCACATAGATGCAAACTGTTGCAATTCAAGGATGTCATGTCATGATGTCATCTACCACTTGTCCGGGGGTTGGGTCGCGGGGGTAGCAACCTAAGCAGGAAGGCCCAAACTTCCCTCTCCCTGGCCACTTCCGCCAGCTCTTCCTGGGGGACCCCGAGGCGTTCCCTGGCCAGCCGAGAGACATAGTCCCTCCAGCGTGTCCTGGGTCTTCCCCGGGGCCTCTTCACAGTGTAACGTGCCCAGGACACCTCACTAGGGAGGCGTCCAGGAGGCATCCTATTGAGATCTGTCCTTGAGACAGGACTGCAGTAAAATAAGGGAGGGGTTTATCAACAGGCTTCCATATCAAATACCAACATTAAACTAACATTTGAAATATTTTGTTTAGCCTAAGATCACATTTCCATTTTGGCCAAACCATGAACGATGGCTCAGGTGACTGGCATTAATACACTTGAGGTGTAATTGACTTATTATTGTCTCAATCAGTAATGGATGATATTCACTCACAAGTGATGTTTTTATAATGTAAGCCAGCTAAGGACAGTGGGGAGCCAGGCACCAGCCTTCCATTAAAGCAAGTTACTGAAAACAACAAGCACAACATCTCAGGTTCAATGTAAACACCACATATTGATTAAAGTCTCTGATCTGTTGACAAAAATGAGCAAGACCCGTAGCAGTTTAACTGAATCTCGGCGAGATCACTCTACAGTGTCTCTGAGAGGTCTCATGGGGTCAATGGTCACATCATGACATGTACTGGAAAACTGCCTTCTTAGCAAAGATGACAAGATCAAAGAGCGGTTCATAGTTCAGAAGGAGAAGAAGTTTCATCCTGGAAAACGAAAGGACAGATTAAAACAAGGAGTGAAGCACCATAACTATCCAATTGCTAATGGCCAAATCGCTCAACTAGTTCCATAATAGTATGACCTGCAGAATTCTTTCCTCAACTCGTCCCTATTACAGAGTTTTCTTTTCAGTTCCAAGTAGGTCAGAGAGGGCCGGAGGTTAAAACAGTTGCAGCACTTGCTGTGCAAGATTTATTTTAAGGGGAGAATAAAAAGCTGTATGTGCCATAATATTAAATTGATTTTTTGACAAAGGAAAGTGGGAGCAGTCAGATATTCTATGAATTGAAAGAGTTTGAAGAATATGTGAATGAGTTTTTCCATGTACAGAAGCCCCCAGGATGTGTATTCTAACATTTAGCCAAAATGTTAAGTATGTTTACATGAAGGTGGAGGCCGACAAAGAGTACTTCACTTCCAGGTGGCCCAGCCTTTGAAAAATTCATTTTACATAATCAGCCTGAATCAGAACATAAAAATGCCTAGAGGAGCTAAAGGCACGTTATGGACAAATGAAAGGTTCTTTCTTTCTAGACAGAACATTACCTGTGCAGTAATTGAAAGAAAATAAAAAGTGGTCTTTTTGGAAAACCAGTGAATGCTATAGAAAGGCACAAGGCCACACCAACAATACAAACCATTGTATTTACTATCAGGCTAGCTCAGAGTAGTTAGCCTTTGACTAATGCTCACTGGTCAGTGGTTGACATTCACAGCGCCAGGTAATCAATGCCAGGGCCCCTCATTAGCATTCAAATTGAAGGGACAGACTATTGTGAATGAAGCGCATGGAATCATTCTAATTATAAGAAGTGTAATCATTCTTGGTGGCTCAGGCAACATGTCATCAATTAATTCAAACCATTTTAATTAACATGATAAACATTTAAATTGGCTCAGGGAGATTCATATTGTGTTGCCATTTTTTGGTGCTTTTTCTCACAGATCTCCTGGCGCCAAGGATTAGGCCTACCTCCTGCGAATACCACCCGCAACTGCCGCGCACGGTAATTGGAGCATTTAGCACTCCGACTGGCCCCTCCTGTTGATTTCTATTTTAAGTCCCATTCCCTCCGACTAGCTCCGGGCTCTGAACCAAAAAGTGTGCGTCTTGTTCTGACTGTGTGCGCTATCCTTTGTGCTCATGCATTGGTCTCCAATTACATTTGTGTCCGGACTCTGGAGAGGGTGATCTGTCCGAGCCAGTTTTGTCCCATTCATGAAATATCTTCATTGATTGTCATTTGTTTACTGTAAAGCCAATTGTGTTCTTGCTCCATTGCTTCCAGTAATAGTACAGAAAGCCGGGGCTATTAAAGGGCGGGTTTGACAGAAGTCAGAGGAAAAGCTCAATTGAATTGAGCTGCAAAAGATGAATGAGACAGGGTTTATTTGTGTGTATAACAAAGTTACCCTCCATTTTAGGATGGGTCTCCCTGGATAGAATATAAGCTTAATGTACTTATTGTACATAACACTACTTCATGTATACAATGCATCATACTAACTGTGTAGTTTAGTTCCTGGCATACTTGATGTCACAGTTGGGGATTTTAAACCAACAACCGAGAGCAGTACTTTACATGATCTACCGGTACATGATTTCAGTGTAACAGAAACTATATAGAATTTATCATCTCTATTACTGAGGCATGCACTTGCTAAAGCCACATACACAAAGTGAGATTTTACAGGTTAATTTAGTTTGATCGCTGTTACATTCCCCAGCATGGGGTGTTTGGTGGGAAGAATGCCTTTGGAGGTGTGGTGTTTTAGGTGTTGTGTCTTTTGGGTTTGTTCCATTGGTTTAAAGGTACAGCACAGGGTGAGATACCCTGCATTTCGCTTTTTTGAAGTGTACATTGCTGAGATACTACTCATGTGAATATGTCAATCTGTGATCGGTGTACTTTTCTCACTAAAGAAACCAAGGCCCATGAGTAGCTCA
This sequence comes from Hypomesus nipponensis, assembly GCF_054491055.1. Taxonomy (NCBI): domain Eukaryota; kingdom Metazoa; phylum Chordata; class Actinopteri; order Osmeriformes; family Osmeridae; genus Hypomesus; species Hypomesus nipponensis. The sequence continues at coordinate 5,963,448 of NC_140361.1, forward strand.
CAAGGTTTTTGATCCCAGAAGGGCTAAATAAAAGATTAGCCTCTTGCTAAAAGAGACAGGCTGAGTTTATGGCAGTGTGCAGCTTAATCAAAATTTAATTGTTTGTTGCCAAGACAAACTCTAGAGAGATATAACAGAGCAAAAGCTTTGGATGAGAGTAAGGGCAATTTGTCGTCTGTGTTAGCAAAACTTGGCTTGCCACTCTGTCCTGCTTCTCGACCCGGCTGGCTGTCTCGTTGTTTGTCATGTAGCAAGCCTAACTGAGGACATGGCTGGTGCCTGTGCAGGAGAGGTCAGATATATGCTGGTGAGATCAAATCTCAGCTGTCTCCAGAAGTTACGTTTTACAGCAGTTTGGAAGGGCGTTGTGTTCCTGCGTACACCATGCCACATTCAAACGTCTTGCCAGCAGCGCAACCAAACACGCTGAACTGGCAGATTTTCATAAAGCATTTATGTAATGTTGGGGGAAAGCTCAAAAGGAACACCACAAACCTTTACTCATCGTTTTTCATGTTGACAATCACCCCTCTGAGCAATTCTAGACAGTGTTTGCTATCTGGTCATACATCTGCAGTTTCTTCATAATTTTTGTTTACAATTTGATTGGATTTTCTATCTTCAAGGTATAATATATATATATATATATATATATATATATATATATATATATATATATATAATATAACAGTCAATATGTGATGACTGTTTTGGATGTTTTTTTGCAGGTGGGGGCAAGGAGTTTGTCTACGACTGTGATGAGGAGATCCTGAGTTCAGACTTGATACGGCTCTATGGAGGGCTACAGCTTTAACACTGTCAATGCATGGGTTAAGCAGGGGCTGGAACAAATACAACTTTTCTAATAAACTTTGTACAAAATCTCCATGCATACTAAACCAAAACAACTTCCATGATTCAGGAGAAAAACAAAACATATCTTTCATATTCCTCTTTTGAGAGTATTGAGGTGATTTCACAAACATTTGCATAAACATGCGGTCAACTCATTGCTATTCTTCTGGAATATTCCTGCCATTGAAGGCAGCATTTTCCAAACATCTGCATGGCCAATCTCATCAACAGTGTTGTTCAGAACAGCAGGGCCGACTGCCGTTTTGTGCACAGGTTCAGATAAAGTGTTCAGGGATGCGTGAAGAGGAGCTGGGCCAGGCCGTGGCATTTTGGTATTCAGTTGGCAATACCTCTTACAACACACACTCTTAATGGCCAATTATTCACAGGCTGGGTCAAAAGGAGGACAGCCACACTTTAATGCTCAGCACTGTAATTAATTGTAAGAGTTGACATTATGGATGATACCTGCACACTTTGACTGTGCACATGAACCATACCCAGGTAACTAATAGTCCGCCTATGTCTGGCTTTATTCTAACCTCTGATAAACGTTTTTCTAATGCATCATTTACCCAATACGAGACAATTATCTCACACTCCTTTAATGTGTGGCCATGGGGAAAATTACAAATGTATATGCCATCAATAGTGATAAGATTGTTATAAATGACAGATTCTTTCCTGGTGTTCCATATTTGTATGGCTTCCTTTGAATGATACATGTAGACCTCAACAGTTTATGGTTCAATGCAATCCCATATTTATTAGGTCTAGAATGGAAAGATTGGTTTGGCAGTGAATCATGGCTCCTCCTCTACAAATCTCCTGGGCACTGGCAAAAGGATCCCCTGATTCATTTATTTAACATGGAACATTAATGAATTAAGTTTCTGGCCGCTGTACTCACTGCAGAGCTGATCATGAAAAATTCATGGCCAGGAGGAGTAAATCTGACACCACTTGGAATAGGGGACGGAAAGGGAGGAGAGGAGCAGAGCCGAAAGGTGGGGATAGGAGAAGAGGAAAGGAGACTAGGGGATCAGAAAGGTTGGGAGAGAAAAGAGGAGAGGAGGGGTGGAGGAACTGTGGTTTAGAATGGTTTTGATTTAATCATCAGTGGCATTGTGCTTTGTGTAAGGACAAATGCCAAACATGAGCTAAATCCACCATCAAGTTCACTGTCAACATGTGCTTTTTAGTGTGTTTTGGAGAATGTCTCATTAACTGGGATGAGAACTAATTCTGAGGCTGATTTAGCACCCAGACAAGTAGTGCAAGGCAGTAAACACAATCCAGTGTTTGTTTGTGTTCTCTATATGTAACATCCAGTATCTACATCCAGTATCTACTAGTTCAGTGAGGTACTGTAGGCCGTAACGTGTGCTTTCTGTGATTATGCCAAGTTAAATCGTCCTGTTCCACATTTGCCACCAGCTGGTAATTCCACACTGACTGCTGTGTCTGATGCCTGGGCTCATCTCGTATGCATCCTCTCCTGCTTTCTCAGTCAGAGCGGAAAACACACATGCTTTTGAGGTAAAAAAAAAAAAAAAAAAAAAAAAAACTCTTCTGGGAGAAGAAAACCTACTTTTTGTGAGATGCAGGGCTTTTAAGTGAAAAATATATAATGTCCCAACAGAAACCAATATCTTTGTTGCCACGCTTCTGTGAACTCTATAATTGTATTCTCTTCTCTAAACAAACTCACCCTAGGTGACTATAGTGACCAAGAATAAAGAAAACTGTTAGTATTATTCCAAACAAGCAGCATATTTGCGATCCCAAGCAGTCAAATGTTTTACTGAGTCTCCATGAGATAATTGCCTTAAGAGGGAGATAGGTAATGCTCTGACCTACAGTACCCTAAGTGCTTAAGTGTCAGCAGAAATGTCAAGCTAATTAAATGTAAATGTCTTGAACGGATGTTGTAAGCATTGTTGCAGTCAAACTCAATGAAGCATAGCCAAAGTACAGAACATGAAATGATTTCGAATACTGTTGAGCTTCGGTTGAACATGATCAGTCTGACCTTCGGATAACATCTGACAGCCTGCAAGCTAAAACCAGGATCCCTCTCTCATCTCGTATCATATCGAAGATGGCTGAAAGATATGGAACACTTTTTGTCCTTCATCAAGTCATCATTTGATGCGTAAGTGAATTGAAAACCGCTGTACGTACCTGCTTTCCAATAAATTAGCATCAGTGTTCAGTCATTTAGAATGTTCTGTGATGGAACTCTGATGAGGTGTACTGAAGGCATGTAATGAGGGAAGATAATGGAGACAAGCAGACTAGAGTTCATACTCTGGCAAACCTGGCTGAAGCTACTGGAAAAATATGTACATTCCTATGTCTCTCTATGTGACATTTTGTCTCACAGAGATAAGACAGCCATGAGATTGTCTTCGGGGACAGAGATGAGCAAAGTGAAACCACATTGAAACTTTGTTTGGGGAGTGGTTGGACGCCGATGCAGTGATTACACAGTGGAGTAATGAAGTGAAAAGGCCAGCTCGAACACACGCGCTTCTTGGAGGAGAGATGAGAACACCCGAGCAGCTATGACCCATGTAATGAGCATGCCCCCGGCAATGTAAACACACACTGACACACACACACTCACACAAAGACGCAAGTGCCAACACACACGCTCACGCTTTGACACACACACACACACACAAAAGAGACATACTGCAGCAAACCCTCGGAAATACCCTGCGTGGGTGCACTGCCTCACTGGGAGCTCTCTGGCAGACCTAGACACACTCTCCACCCTATAGGGTAATTATGGGATGTGACCAGAGGCTATATGCAGCAGTCTGTCAAAGCCCTTAGGGAGCAGACAGTGGAATGGTATTACAGACTGTAGAGCTTGTTGTCTTTCCATATTGTTTGTTGAAAAGGTGGTTTTGCTCCAAGCTCTGATAATCAAGTTGACAGTCTAAATGTCTTGGTCAAGTGGACCTCAGACCTCAAGGATGTCCTCATGTTCTGGTGGGAGACCTCACCTGTGCAAAAATAATTTTTCAACTGTTTTACGACAATCTTTTTCTAGAGAACAGAAGAGGCACCCCACAGAGAGAGAAGAGTGGGTAATCAGGACGGACAGAAAATTAAAGTCCACGGCACAATGAGTGACTGGCTTTAATTACCACTTTCCTCACTGGCCACACACACAACTTCTCCAAGTACCTGACCCAGATTGCTTTTATTTTGAAAATACGACCGAACTCTATTGTTTTGCTAATAAATGGGTGGTTCATTTTTCCTTTTCTATTTTTTTTTTTTCTACCCTCTGCCCCTCAGCATTGGATGTCGAGGCTAAATGGAGTGAGGGAGATAAATTACTGCGTATTGTTTCCGGCATGAATGATCTCTGATTAGACTGAGAGAGATCTAGCATCTCTGCCAAACATTCTGACAGCGCAGACGTTCATTTTCTGCATTCTCTCTCTCATCCCCTCTCCACTCCTCTCCTCTCTTTCACTCCTTCACATTCTCTACTTCATGTGGAAGAAGCCAAGGAAGGAAAGAAAACATTCTCACACGAAGGGGGAGCTATTTAGTATTCAGGAAAAGAAAGTTATTTCTTAATGGTTGCGAGAACACATTTTACATCCAAACATTTTTCTTTTTTTTCTTTTTTTTACATGAATTACATCTATACAGTACCGTGGGATTAACTTTTCATGGATCCAGTTTTCCCCCCTAATAAATCATTATGCATGATGTGTCACCCAGTCAATGGTTGGTGGGGCGAGAAGGCGGATAGAACCGAGGGAGGAAGGTAGTGACTCGAGTGACTCCCCGGCAGAGCCCTGTTCCCTGAGCCCAACCTGGCATTGTGCCACCGCCCAGAGCAAAAGCACCTATTGATGCCTGAAAAACTCCCACAGTCCTCCTCTTCCTGTGAGCACAATGCCCTCAGAGACTCTCGCTCTCCACTCACAAGAAGCTTCAAACGGGAGAGTACACAACCGTTAGCTCTCTCTTTTTCTTGCTAACTCTCTATTTCTCGCCTTCTCTCTTGCTTCTCTCTTGCCTCTCTCTCGCTCTATTGGTTGCTCACTCTTTATCTGAATTTGGATCAGACAGTGTAGAAATATAGACCTACACACAGTGTGGGACTGAACCAGAAAATTACATTGGAGGCTTATTGACGTGGGTTGAGAGAATTGAGCTGTGTGTGCGTGCGTGTGCTTGTGTATATGTGGGTATGGGCGTGTTACTGGGTGTGTGACAGGGGCAGATTGGTGCCTTTGGCCTGGCTCCAATTGTTCAGAGAAAAAAATCAAATGAAATAGGCATGCCCAAGGTGTGTGTGCAAGCTGTGTAAATAGTACCATCTGTCAAAGTGCATTGTCACCATGGGAAGCTGCCCAACAGGAACAGGTGAGTCTGTTCCATGTGTTATCATGGAAGCGTATTTGTGTAGAAGAAAGACATTATGACAACTCTTATCGATTAAGGAGAAGATCCACTGTGTTAGTTTTACTGTCACAATATTGTTGATTTGAATGTGAAAAACTATTTAAGGTCATTGACAATTGACATGCATATATGACGGATATGTATTTATTTTGTCAGAATAGACATAACTAAACTAATAAAATGAACCTAAGAGAAGGGGACAGATAGACAGAACAAAGATGAGTGCAGAAAAGATCACCATGGGAACCGGAGGGTGGCTGAGTCTCATGCACCCCTGCGGGGAAGGCAGCAGGCCACCAGCTCCAATCAGACGCCAGAATCTTCCCTGTGTGTGTTTGTGTGTGTGTTTGTGTTTGTGTGTGTACAGTGTGTGCATGTGCGCATGCGTACGTGCATGTGTGTGCGTCTGTCTTTAGCAGATGGGAGCACTGAGAATGCCATGGCTCTCTACTGCTTCAACTCCTCATCTCTCGCTCCTTCTCCTATCCCCTCTCCCTCGGCACCAGACTCGTACTCTTCAACACCATTTCTGACCCATAGAAATATTTTGCGGTGTGCATAATTTAGTGCACTGGTTCACCTGTATGCAGTACACCCATTGGAAGTGTTCCGGAATGTGTCAAGTATAAGATAAATCAAAATCTATTCAAGTATTTCATCAATGTACTGTATTAAGCCCAGGTCTGAAGCACAACATACCCATATCGGCGCCAGAGGCCCGATAAAGACTCGGTTCTGAATGAAACTGCTTATCTAGCAGCCACTGTGGGATTCCATCACAGTGTTGAAAGGAACACTTAAATAGCTATGCAAGGAGATGGCAAAATAAATGACTGACAGTAAAATTGGTCCTGTGAAAGTGTCAAATGTAAAAATTTTATTTGAGGGAAAGTGTTTTTTTTTGTGCACTGACAGTGGCCGGCCATGGACAGGAGCGCAGAGTAAAATTGATGTTGTGAATGTTGACCCTGCTCTGAGACAAGCGCTGAAGACTCCAGAGTCAAATCAAGCCAGTCTACATGTTGTCATAGTCGCAGTGGTGAAGTTCAAATTGGCATAAACAGTTTTCCCTCCAGTGTCTGATAATGTATTGTAATTACTCTATCCTTTCCAAAAACGGAATACAAACAAGATGTGTAAACTTACTGCGTTATACAGATAAGGACTTCTTTCAGGGTATAGTGTACTCTTTGTCTATTTTTGGCACAGTACATGGAGCGCTTATTCTCATCAACACCCCCCACCCCCACAACATCCCCAACCAGTCATCTGTGTTTTTAGTTCAACTTATTTGGGTATGGCCAAACGCCTTTGTCCAGATCAGAAAGTTTTGAGTGTTGAATTCTTGGGGAGCGCTTAGCGCGCAGTGGTGGCGAGAGAGAGGAAGTAGACCAACTTGAAAGAGATTTTCACAGAGTCCTCACTCCAGCCAGGGGGTACAGTGTCAGAGACATGCCGCGTGTCACACTCAATATTTCATGCAGCTTTTTCCCCCTCTCCATAGTAGTTAACGACGACAGAATCCTTTGAACATTCCTTTTGCAGTGCTGCCGGTTCACAAAGTAGCCGTGGCCACTGTGCTCAGTGTCAAAGATTGTGTCACAACATGAGAATCATGTACTGTCCAAAACACCAAAGATGTTTAAAGAAACCCTTCAGTTTTACTGGATTATGGAACGTTTCTCCTCCTATCCGTGGAAGCTTGCTGTGCCTGTTTCTCAAAGACATCTTGCTGGGCCAGTGTGCACGTGGAGTTAAGCAAAGTTGCCATGCTCAGACTCCGTCAGTGTGGGGCAAAAGAGCTATAAGCTTTTAGAGACTTGGAAAGAGCCGGAGCAGGAAACAGACACACAAGAGACATTCCAAGAACATCTGAAAAAGGCTCCAAAAAAGAGCAAGGCCCAGTTACAAAAAAAAAAAAAAAAAAAACTGAGGAAGCTAGAAAGCTTGATCATAGGCAGAGATATACTGAAAAAGAGAATAAGCGAGACACAAAAGGAGCAGGGCAGAAAAGGGAATAAAGTGAAAGAGAGTGAATGCAGAGACGAGAGAGGAAAAGAGAGATGTTGGCCTACCGAGGGCTGGAGGGCATGCGGTGACCACATCACAGCCTCCCCTGCTCCGTCTCCCCAGGCTAACTAACCACTCTCTGTTAGAACATTCCCACACATGAGAGCTTTGATGATGGTTCCAAACCTTCTAATCTCTCCCAATGGGTCTACATGGGCGAGCAACTGGGGAAACAAAGACAGTACAGTGTATGTACAAAGTATATATATACTGCATTTGTACTTCCAAGAAAAGAGAACAAAATCATTGTTTCAGACTCTGTAGCTATACAAATCTTTAACGATGTGCATTACCACATAGAAAAATACAAAAGAATGGAGAGAGGGAAAGTGATAAATGGGACAAAGAAAGAGAAAAGTGCCACGTTACCACCCTTATAATACCTACTTTATCACACAAACACAGTAGGCTAGAAAAATCACTTAATATGCAAATAGTCCTGTATTATCCCATTGACAAATGAAAGCATCCAGCCACTGGGGAGATCAACAAATGGGATGGATGTTCATGCTGTCTCTGTAAATGTCTTCCAATTGCAGCCATCTACAACAATATCTGAATATCGTATCAAACAAGAAACCGCAGGAGTTATGAGCCAATCAAAATATAGAGTCTGTTTTTTTTTTCATGTCAGTGGTTGACTAATTACACATAACTGACTGTTCCCACTTTACTTTTTGTGTCCAAGGCTTTTAACTTCACTTAAATCTATGTTGATAAGTTAACATATACAACAGATGCCACAGATGTTTTTTTTACAATATGAATGTCTAGAGTGCTGTATTACATAATTATCTTTAAACAGTTTTGCATGGCATTTTGTTTATTTTGTAAGTTTAACCTGCAGTATGTCCTTTCATTGCCAACATTCATAAACTAACAATATTGTAATATTTCTATATTATATAAATACTTCTATTTAGGTATTTCTCCATTAAAAGATTGAGTAAAGTGAGTGAGTATAGCCACAAGTGCACACACACAATTCCCCTGGTTCCTCATATGCAGACTAGCTAGCTGGGTACAGTAGCTAGTGTGAATGATCAGCTCCTAACCTATGTTGCCACTGAGTTGATTACATTCTCAGACAGTTGCCTCAGGAGAGTCTCTCTGCACACTTGCTGACAAGCACAGGCTATCCCCTGTGTCTCTCCCCCTCACCCCCCACTTCCCAGGGATATGCTGACTATTCACCCTGCCTGGCTGACACTCAACCACGTGTGAGGCTGGGAAAGTAGGGAGGGATGGAAATAATGAGGAAGGCAAGACAGGATAGACCCAAAAATGAATACACTCATCAAAACGGCAAACTGCAAACGGGGGGTAATTACAAAATCATCTAGATGCAGTATGTCATGTCAATCCCCATACGCAAGACCCCTCCCCCTCCCCTCCCCCCTCCCACCACCCCCCACAAACACACACACTTCTTTGACTATCCTCTGACAAATGGGTCAGTGACACAGCCACAGATACCTAACAGTACTTACACAGCCTAAAATGCAGAAGGATACCGTCTGGCACCTCCGACTGAGTGTCGAGGTGGCGTCTGTGGCCTTCAGAAGTGTTACTGCCTGGAGAACCTCATTATCTCTGCTTCTGAGAGCATAGCCTGCAGGTAAGCTGGCTTTAAGATAAGGAGAATCAGGCATCGAAGACATCAACATGATTTTTTTTTCTCCATATTATTATATATTTCAAAAAGCTGTATCTTTCTCAGACGCTGCCAGTATATCGAAGACATCAAAGGCCAAAACAACACCAATTAACATTTTTATAATAATGACGATGGATTCTAGAACCGAGACACTGAGAAATCAAGTCAAAATAGGAGTCTTTTCAACTTCATTCAACAAAAATAAAGACTTTTCTTTACACAAAGACAGAATTTTTGGGGCATTTCTGCTTTGTTGGGACAGGCAAGTGAAGAGCGACATGAAATGTAAGGGACAGAGACAGAGGGCAACATGCAGGGAATGGCCCCGGCTGGATTTGAACCCAGACCTCACTGGTAAGTCCCTAGCATACATAGTACAAGCACTCATCTGGTGAGCCAAAAAGAAACGAATATTGACCTTAACTTGACCTTCAATGGGGAGTTCTAGATGTTATAATGATTGAGGGGGGGGGGATGCAATATAACTAACAGAGCCCTGCTGATGGCGGGTATGAAGAATTTGAATAAAACATTAGAATTGAGAAATGCCACCCCAACTAATGTCAAGAAAAAAAAATAAGAAAATGACCTCTGAAGTGGGTGGATTGTTGACCCCTACCTGACCCCCTTTCACAGTCACACTTAATTTTGAGAAGCTTCTATGAATATTGTAAAGATGGTAAACTAATTGCCGACACATTTTCAAGTTCCCATCAACAAAACCTGACCCTTGGCCCAACCTTCAAGTTGTTGCATATCAACAGAATTGGAGTTGACGTTTTTAAGGACCATAAATAATCTGTATGCGCTTTGTCAAGTAGCATAGAGTTGTTATCTATAGGGACCAACTGAAGCAAAGTGTGTAGACCCTTCCTCTAATTGTTCTGCACTGGAAGCACATACTCTGGATCACTATACATATAACAGAAATAAGTGAGGTGGAACTTAGATAATCACAAAATCAATGGAGCTCCACTTATCAGTGAATCAGAAGAGTCGTTTGGGGACCACAGCCTTGCATAATTCTCCCTCTAACTGATTGTGTCTACACAGGAAACCCAGATAAATTAACTTCTGCAGCAACAACAATCGTGGATAATTGCTGGCATTGATAAGGGGCTTTAGCTCACACATCTGCTGAAGAAACCCATCCTCTCACTACCATGGAGAACTAATCAGAATATTGGAATGTGCCTTAGCATACAACAATACTAATGCTAAACAATCACAATAAAAATGCTGGTGCAACCAATATCTGTAGACATTTATTTAAACCATGATGTACTTATGTGCTGGTAGCCAAAATGTAATTAGATATTATATGTATTAGAAATGTTAATGGATATCAAGATTTTGTAATCCTGTTTTTAAAGTTGGTTTTTATTCAAGGAGTACATCCATTTGAGGGTTGAGTCATTCTTTTTTGGTTATCACGATTTATATCACTGGTCATTATGTTGTGTGCATTCATTGGTTGGTTGAAATGTGAAATAAAACTGAATGACGTACCTCTTTTACAAGTACAGCAGAAGCATTACATTTAAATTAGGCAATTTTCTGAATTCAATTAGCCTTTCAGTAAAGGTTTAAGTTTGTAACACCTAAAGACAATTGGTGTCAGGGGTGCACGTGCACATAACTGCTTATCAATTTGTATGGAGATTGGGGAAAAAAACTAAAAAGGAAATACCTCAAATAACTAAATACCTCACTTGTTTAAATGTTCATTGTTTGCACCTACCCACCAAAGTAAATTCCTTGTTTGTGACCACTTACTTGGCAATTAAACTTACATTTACGCATTTAGCAGACGCTTTTATCCAAAGCGACTTCCAAGAGAGAGCTTTACAAAAGAGCATAGGTCACTGATCATAACAACGAGGTAGTCCCAAACACTGCAAGCAGCCAAAACATGAAGCATACATTGTGAAAAACTAAACAAGTGCCAAAGGGAAGACCCATAAGAGCATGCAGTTACACAAGTTACAAATTAAAAACAACATGAACCCCAAAAAATGCCAGGCTGTACCTGTAGAAGAACAATCAACAGTAAAATATTTCGCAGCGAGTACAAGAGTTCAAGAGGTTTACTTCGTTATAACTAACCAACAAGAGCAACAAGTCTCTCAATAAGAGTCATTGTGATCCTGGAAGAAACTAACATCAGGTCCAATCAAGCAAGCATCAAACTTTATTCTGATTCTGATTGAGACGCACAACATTGCGGCCATTCTGAGACCGTAGATGCAGTCTACTTGAGTTTAAGCCTTAACCTTGTGGCGTTAGATGCCGGCCCATCTTTAATGACATTATATAACCAACAATCTCCACTGTGAAGCCACTGATGGGAGGGGAGAGGAGGAATAGGTGGAGTGGGGGTGCTACCATTAAAGTTTGTGGCTGGAACCAGATTTTGGCCCTGAGGGAAAGATTGATTTTAAGTCTTTGATGACTGGATCATCTCCATCTCATGCTGTAGAACTGTATGTAAGCCTCACAGTAGCTTTTAATTACGTTTAATTTCATCTGATCAAGGACGAAAGGTCCTGCCATGCTTTCTGCCAAACTATACCATCAGATAGCTCTGAGCAGAGCCTAATAACTTTTTGTAATAACATTGTGCACTTTCCTCTCAAGCTTCACAAAGTATAAACAGTCCCACAGAACCGAACACCACACAAGGGTTAAAGGGATAGTATACTCCCATTATTTCACATTGTGTGGTTAGATAGTATTTATTAAGGGACTCTGATACATTTTTTACCAAATTCATGTTTTTGTACAAATGCTTTGAGTAATTTCCTCCGTTTTCAGAAAGTTTAAATCAGCCTTTTAGGGTTACTGAGAAAAAAATACTTGATCATCTGAGAATGAATTACACTTTGAAAGTTGAATGTTAAGAACTGAAGATATTATAGTACAGTATATCCTATGTAGTACTGGCATGATGCACATGTAAAAGATGGTTTCTAAAGTATTCACAAGTCCAATCCCTCCACTGTGGCAGATCTTCTTCACTACTTTTGTTCAACGTTGAAAATGGCAAAACCCTACTTCAAATATGTGCATATCAAATTTGGAATGAAGATATGCAGATACAACACATCCCTTAACTCAGACAGCAAGAAATTGAGAAATATGAATTTTTTAAGTTAACTGCAAAATCTCCACTCCTTTACAGCCTGCACAAATGTATCTGGCCAAGCTAGGCTTTAGGCTAAAAAGGTTTTTTTAGATTGGAGAGCTGAGGCATCTTTGTGATTGGAAGGATTTAGAGGGATTTAGCTCAATAAATCTCTGGAGGTCAGATGTGGCTTCTGAGTTTATCTGTACTCCATCACCTCTGTGTAAAATATGGTGTATCGCTCCACCCTGTAGCTCCATCCTCATAAGAGTATGTTTTTTAACATTTCTCTAGAGATGGTCCATCTACTCTTAGTACTATGAGTATATCAAGTGCACTAGGCTAGCCTTTACAACAATTTGTTCCCCATCCATCCAAGTGTTTTCTATGTATTTGCTTATAATGGGCCATCTACGATAAGATCAGAGGAAATGGTAGGTCCACAGTTTCTCTGCACACTTTGTACATCTCCTTAGGTTACCTTCATTTCATTGTTGTATCTGGTTGCAAGTGGTCATCCCAGAGCAAAAGATGAAATCCAATCAAATGGAATCCAATAGGAATTCATAGTCCAAAGAGAAAGACATTTGCTCGTGGCTAACTAGGTTTCACCATGTTACATCACTCTTTTTTTACTTTGTGCTTTGCTTTCTGGTCAGCTCTGTCTGACTAGTGATTAGTGTGGTTGGAATGGGGATGATAGCCTTCCATTTCCATCCCACTTCCTCTCCTTTTTCCTGCTTTTTTCTCTCCTGCAGCTCTGTGGAGCTCTCTCCCTCTCCAGCTCTATGCACCATTCATTAGCTACCCTATCATTTAGGTCCCTATTGCAGGGCCTTTCTCTGGCACAGGCAGAGCTAATTGGCTGTGGGTGGCAGTGGGGTGTTATTGTTTGTCAGTGTGTGCGTGTGAGTCTGTGTCTCTCAGTGTGCATGTGTGTGTCACCTTGTCTGTCTGTGTTCACATATCATTGTAGATACCTGCCGTTGCTTCTACCATCATGTCCATCTGTGTGCATACAACTCACAGTTGTTTGTCTGCATTGGTGTGTGTGTGTGTGTGTGTTGCTGTGACTGCAGCTTGCTGAAGTTTGCTAGCTGTCTAATTGGAGGGGAACCTACGGGTTAGTCACCTTGTCGCCTCACAGCAGCTGAGTATGTCAGGGCAGCTCGGTGGCAACACCACTCATTTTCTTGATTACACACTGCAAGGTAAAACACCTTCAACCCCCATCTGTGCAACACGACTATGTAATCATCTCCAATCGGAGACTCTCTGGGGGAAAAGGAAATCAACTTTTCTCAAACAATTGTGTGAAAAAATTGTTATTACTAAATCTGTTTGGCAACTGGAACAGTAACCTGAAACAGTAACCTTAGGCAAAAGTGACATCTCTGTAAACATTATAGGGATGGGCATTCGATTAAATTGTCTAAATCGATCGTCGGGAGAATTAACGATCGATTTTCGATTAATCATTCATATTTTTATATTAATATTCACTATTTATAGGCTATATCAAAATGCAGTGAAAATAGAAAAAACACAACGTGTTTCCGCATTGAGATCTGTATTACAAGAAGAACAACTATTTCTGTAACTCCTAGAAGCGGATCAGACAGCGAGAAGCCGGTGCTCAAACACAACTGACCATCGTTTTTTTCCCGGCTAATTAACAAAGCTTCATAAAAACCTTCGCCCTCAATAATACTTTAGGGTAGCATATCCATCTCGATGGACTTGCAGATCCTTTGGGTAATTTTTTCTGCTTGTTGTGCATCGCAGCTCCTCTGTGCTAACACAGAGAGCAGGATGCACCGCCACTAACCAGGGTCGGATGTACGTTATTCAAGTGGTACATCATTTGAGTCGTGGAGGACTTGTATTTATACTCAGCTTTGCAGTGTTGGCAGTGAACAAAGTAATTTTTAAGTCAAAGTGGTCTCACGCTACACTTCGCCGTGACCTCTTCATGTTTACTTTTGAAACACATGGAAACTCGCCGGTAACAAGTAGGCTTGTGGCGTTTGCCAAACATTGGCTTAGTTTGGTAAAATGTTTAAATCCTTCAATACTCACACTACGCAAAGGAACACACATTAGTTTTATCGATGAACAAATAATGTCATCGATGAAATTCTTAATGATCGATAATCGATCGTCGATTAATTATGCCCATCCCTAGTAAACAAGGTGAAAGAGACTTATAAAGAAGTCTCAACTACAATATTAAGTTTAATTTAAGGTGACATTTAAGAGCTCCGTCTTCAATTTTGAAGGTATGAATCAATTACTTCAGGCTGGAAAATGTATAGAATTTAAATTAGATATTATTAGCGTTTGATTGAAGAGGCGCCACAGAGATTTAAACCAATTAGCATACCTAATCTGACTAACTATTCCATCATAGTTTTATCATATTTTAATTATAACTCCAATGAATTTAAGAGGATACATTTTGGGTAGGACAGTGATTCCTATCAGTATGGCTGAGTTTCCATAATCTGATGCTCAATTGCCTCCACCGTTGTGCATTCTAAGTGGCAGATTAGTAATTGCTTGCTGGATGTGAATGCTCGGGTCGGTATGACGCTTTGGGCCTTGTACCATGCAGAGAACTCAGAGTGAAACAAACAGTGAAAGGTATCAAGAAAGCTCCTTAACCGAATGCAGATTTCTGAACATGGCCTGGAAAATATTCTTAAATCCCTCTTAATTTTATGCAAAGGGTTGTAACCTTGTTCCTGTGACGAGGAGAACGCTGACACAACATGGCAGGTTTCCGTGGTATTTAAAGACAGAACGTGATAGAAGAACCTCAATAAAGAACCACAGATAGAAGGTGTGCATTCTGGGTAATCAAACCTACCGGCAATGGAGACACTCAAGATTGAGATAAATATAGTGCAGTGAATAAAGAAAAGATCCCAGAGAAAAAGACAATGAGTTTAAGAAAAAGAAACAAGAGAGACAGAGAGGGGGAAAGAGAAAAAAGCTATAGATTGCGAGCATATTGGGAGCAACGTTTGCTGACTTTCCAACCCGAGAGCAAGGTAAAAAAGGAATAAACTTCTGACAATATTCTAACTCAGCCTTGATGTGTCGCATTTCAAGCAGCCCCGACATTCTTTTTTGTTGCAGAGCAAAGACGGAAAAGAGCAAGATATGTATCTGGGGTAGAGAGAATGAGCACGACTTACGTTTCGTGTTTTATACCGTCCTCTGCAACACCTCGGCGGAGCAATGTTTTATTCAACATAGAGAGCACATATTGATGGCATCTAATCATTAAAAACCTTACGCATACGACACTGGGTGATTTAAAACGCTAGCTGCCTCTTGGAAAGAGCACACGCCATTCCCCTTGAATTCCTAAGTGCATGCGCGTGACAATATCCCTCCGTGAACTAATTTGACAAGAGGACCTCACTCCCTACCCAAGAATCAGATGGGTTATGGGCCTACTCTGGGGCATTTCTGTTTGGTTATCTCTCCCAACATAGTGGAGATGGGAATGGTATTTGGTACATTCTGCACGATTTATTGTTGCCTGTTAGATGTTGGGAGTTAAGCCTCATCACTTGTTACATGCATTTTTTTGTGATCCACCTCCTTAAACTGGGATTGACAATCAGCTACAGTATGTACATTGTTCTTTTATTGGTTTATGGGGGGTGAATTCACTGGAATTGTTAGAAAGGCTATATGTTTCCATTGTGCTTCTTTCAACTGTGAATCATCTTGGAACTATTTCATTGCTGTCAAAATCACACAATATATCAGTTATTAGGTTGATCATGATGTATAATGATCATACTTAATCCATGGCCAGTTTATTGTTGTTCATTTCAATCATTTTTGTAATGTGCAAAAACTTGACAATGAACGGGATTGAATTATATTTGGTAGCCGAATCCAAAGTGTTATACTGTAGGAAAGCTTTATTCCCTGCTCTTAACGCCCTGCTGCCATTTTAACATACAAAGAAACTGGGGTTGTCTGTCTGTCTGTCTGTCTGTCTGAAACCGAAATTACAGTTTGTGGCTTTAAACGGCTTCGTTTAAGCCTGTAATTGACAGGCCTGTCTGACCCTTGAGTGTCGGCTAATCCATGCCTGTCTGACAAAGGCAGAGGAGGTGACAAGCAGAGAGTTCTCTCTCGCCCTGTGTGGGTTCGTCACAGTTCCGTCACCCTGTGTGACTGGATCTTCTCACCCTTCTTTGTCTCGTCTTGGAGGGCATTCCATAGCATTTGAATATGAATACTTTGTAGAGTTACTGCATAATGTGTGCTGTACAAAACAGGATGGTGTTGGAAATGGAATTGGGATAATGCCAGGGTGCATTATGAGGGCACGGGGGGAGATGGCATCTACTGTGTGCTGTATGGGAACTCACTAATGGGGGTATTCCATATCTGCACATGTGGGTGTTGATTTTGTTTGTGTCAGTGTCTTTGGTCTTAATCGGCACAAACACATGCTCTTCCACTGTTGATTCATATTCTTAAGATGTATCTCACAGACACAAGCAGATAAGTCTCTTTTCACACACACAAATGCACACACACACACACGCACACACATGCATAAGAACAGATGCCACACAAGTGTGTTGCCAGAAGAAAAAAGGTTTCTCATCAGCACCCTGTGACCGAACATAGGCATCATTCGGTGGGACAGCTGAGAAAATGAACCTCCTGTTGTCTCCCACATATTTCCCTTTAGGTATTGATCAGGCCCTGTTTCATAAGCTTGGGAGGTTGGGAGGTTGGGAGCTACAGGGAGGAGAGAAAGAACTAAGGGGGGAGGGGACCGGTATATTAGATGAGCGAAGGAACAGTTAGAGGCACAGAGGGGGGAGCAAGCAAGCAGAGCAGGAAAGGAGGAGAACGGCTGAAAACAGAGGGAGCCGAGGAGCAAAAGGGAGAGGCTCGGAGCGACAGAGAGTCGGCACGAGGCGCCGTCTGTGTGCGCCCCAGCCCCCACAGGCGCTCTCCCAGGACCCCAGGGCAGCCCTGGAGATTTACGCTCCAGGAAATGTAGTCCATCCTGCTCTGTCTCAATCGCTGTGTCATCAGTCTGTCAGTTATCCACCTGGATCAGCCACCGTTCCACATGGCCTGATAGGCCTGATTACACCGTGGGGGGGGAGCGGTGGTGGCTAGGCTGGACTCACACACCACAGAAAGGCCTACAAAAAGGTGGATGACGCACACAAAGGCACACATAAGTGCATGGGTAGGCACAAACATGCACAAACACAGCCACAGCAAACAGACAGGAAAATTACAAGCAACGGTTCTGTGAAGCTGACATTATACCAGGGTTTCCCGCAGAAAATGTGTAAGTTAAGGTTTGGGGTGGGGGGGGGCTAGTTTGTGCAATAGAGTAATGCGTTCTGTAGAGAAGAGAGACTGGTGTTGGTCATGGTTTGGAATGGAAGGGAGAAAACAGGCAGATATTGCTATTAAAAAAGTAACAATTATTCATTTTTTTACTACGTATTTAAGGCAGCAGGCGTGTGTTGCTTAGGCGGCCGCCTTAACTGAAAAGTGTTGTGGGAAACCCTGCATACCATATGCAATGATTTCCGGAAACAAATACTAATAGTTCCAAGAGGGCAGCCAAACACTTGTATATTCGTATGTTTAAAGATTCATTATATTGTGACTGGCTGTAAAGAAAATTATTTCAAATGTTTACCTGTCAAGTGAGAGTAAGGTAACCAAGGTAACAAGTGTTCTTCCTGGACAGTGAGTGCCGTAGTAGAAATGGACAATAACCCAGCCTCTGGCCCATTTAAAAAAAACATCTAAGCTGAGACAGTTTAATTGATTGGGCGGTACTGTAGCTTTATGTTTGATGGTGAAATGTACCCGTATATCTTGCATTTCTCTCCATTCCTTTTTCTAACTGTCATTCTCTGTCTCTGTCTCTGACCCACTCTTCTATTCCCTGTCAAGCTCTCCCCTCCTACCGAAGTATCTCCCACCAAAGCTCCTTTCTTGTGTCTTCTTTCTTCTGGCGTGCTCCACCATCCCTGCTGCCTCCACCCCCAGTGTGCTTCCTCTTCTCTGCGACCAGTTATTGACCTCTCGGTGAATATTGTCAGAGAAATCCATTTGAGCGTCAGTGCTATCGGCGGCGCTAGTGGTTAGCCGGCCCTCTGGGTGATTCTGACTGGGCCCAGTCGTAGCATGAAGGATGCCCCCTCTATTTCCTCCTTTCCTCCTTTTTTTTTTTTCTTATTTTCTCGATGTTATTAGAATCCCCTCCTTTTCTCCTCACCCTCTTTCACCTCTCCCCCCCCCCTTCCCCCCTCCTCTCATTTCCTGTCCTCTCCACCCAACCACTATGAAGATGCATGCCCATCTGTACAGCAGCCCTCTAAAGCATTACGGCTCTGGTCATTTAAAAGGAGCTTTAACCATGACAGTCTGCTGTGAAGATGGCTCCCAAGTTGCTGAGGGAGCCATCTGAGAGCATGTTTACCAGGTAATGGGGACCCTGGGGTGTCATACAATGGCGTTGTGTGCCCTAATGTTCTGCACCGCCTCCTATTCTCGTTAAGCTTGGCCTGGCCCAGTGGCATGTTTCTCTGAGATTGCCCTCAACAACAAAAAACGTCCTCTTTCCCACATGTTAGGAGGGAGGGGGTTACAGTTGTCATCTGTCACATTAAATAGAAATTGCAGTCCTGTTCGGCACCGCAATGGTTTGAAAGGGAATTGCAGTCAAGAAGTCAAACTGGCATTTTCTTGCTGTCTTTTATTGACAGTTTACAGTAATGTGATATTTTATAGCATGTATAGCATGGCACACACTGTCTTTTGAAGGAGTAGGGTTTGGACCAATTGGACAAAGCATGATGCCAAGTAGCCTATGTCAACATGCCTTTGTGCATTTTCCGGCACTTCAATTTAGTTAAAAATTATATGGAAAAAAACATGTTTCAGACTGAAGACAACAGTAATCGATACTGTATAAACCAAGCGGAACTGCTTCAGTTGGCTTATCTGCGTGTCTATCTCGGCTGCAAAACAAGCCAATGCACTCCGGCATGTCAATACTCCCAGTGCAGCACCTCTTACATTGTCTTCCCACTGCAAAATAAACTCAGGCTTGCACTCCTTTTCCTCTCTCGTCAAGACAGGGGAAATTGCTTCGCTGAGGAACCACGGGACTACGTGGTGTTTTCTCAGCCAAAGTTTTGTAACCTGCGGGGTTTTCAATTTTCTCCTTTTGTCTGAGCTGAGAGGGGAGGAACAACACCTGGTCGACATCATTAGGAGTTTCAGCTAGACGTCGTAGCTTGTGGCAACACATTCCCCCTCAGACGAGGGGTCGTTCTGAGGCCCCAGCAGCAAGCTAATTAAATTGTGCTGTAGGTAAATGCGTAAAGGGATAGATTTCTAAAAAGTATTATCATTATTGCTGAGCAAAGTGAAATGCCACCATGAAGAACTTCTTTATTGCTTTCCCTCCCAACCCGATGGCAAAGACAGTCTTGAGGAACCCAATTACGAAAAGAGAAGTCCTACTGGACATCAGCGGTGCAACATGCTAACGCACACAGAATTGTAATTAGCAATAACAATTGATCTGGATGTCCTGGTGTCCAGATCCATTTTCACTTGATGGCTTTCAAAGGAGTATATGCCTTTAACGAAGCAAACAAAACGAAGAATCCTCAACTTCAAATGCAATAGCCCTTGTTCTGAACTTGGAAATGTTATTTTCTTGCATTGTAGGCCTACTTAGTTGCTGTGTTTCAATTAGCCCATTTGCAGAAATAGTATAGAAGTAGCAACACATCTTTAGCTTGCTTCAAAGGCCCTAAAATCCATTAAGGTGATCTGAACATCAGATCACACCTATTCACACCTAAGCCTGTCATGCCTCTCCAAGGTATAAGCATTGTTATTAAGGGGGTCGTCTTTGCCCTGTTTCCTCTCATTTATTAGATGAATGGGATTTATAGAAAAACTCCTCATGCCGTTGCTCTTTAGATGTTCTGCTCAGTTGAGCAGACTTGGTGTTTGTCTGTTTGTGCAGATGTTGTGCATAGCTCTGTTTTTCTACTTGTGTCTCATGTCCCTGGATGCTTTCCCTCATCTGTTTCATCGTTAGCTAGCAGCGGCTCCGCTCAATCCCTTTCATCATTAGCATTAGCTCAGAAACACACAGTACCCCATGGTATCTTGCTTCTCACAACAGGACAACAGCTGACATGAACAAACTGGCTGGCAGATTCCGTATCGAGTCAAATGCACTTTGCGTGATTCAGTTATGTTTTATGTCATGGAATCCTTCTTTTACATGGTGGAACTGCTTGGAGAAGATAGTCATGTCGGTACAGCTATAAAGATTGTGTCTGCTGCTGTGATGTGAGTGATTTAACTTGATGAGTTTGATACATGAGATGTTAGTGAAGATGTCTTTGTTCTGGGAGGTTCCTCTTTCTTCCCCATCCCTGGAGATTCTGACATCCTCTTCCTGTGTCAAATGTCAACGAGCAGTGAGACCAGAGACCCCGAGGCTGTGTTTGGCATTCACGACTGACAGGCAGGCATGCACCACACCACGCCAAGAGAACATGTGCAAGCGTATGTGCGAGCACGTCAGAGATGAGAAACACGATGAGCGTGGGCATTGCTTCGATGGATCCCCTATGATGGATGCGCACCCCTGTGTGATCCCAAAGCATAGAAGCCATTCCTGTCTACCCTGACTGACAGGGTTTCAAATTGTTTTCAGGCATTTAGGCTCTAGGGCTTTAGACCCCACGGCGTGTACCATGAACATACGTCAGACAGTCAAGTAGATCTCTTTACATAGAAAGGGTTGTAATATTCTCCCTTGACCTTTCATCTGAGATTTGAAATGCTACACAAGACAACTGATTTAGTGCCTCTATGAAAAGAATATCTTCATCGGACTTATCATCTTTACCTCTCATTGTTGAAATGAAACATTCTGAAGATCAGCAGAAAACCTTCAGCTCATGATGGTATGGCTTCTCAAAACAAAGACGGATTGGTTTTCAGCTAATGAGAATTGTGCCACCAAGTCACATAGAACAAGGGTATCAGCTTATCCCTATATTATCGGAGGTTGGAAGAGAGATTCACAGATTGACAACAATACATGGAGCCAGCACACAGAGCATCACAATGGATGGAAGGCTCAGCAGAAGGACGCTGCATAGGCCTAATAGACTGTCTCTGTATAAAGATCACTCAGCCCTAATCGAGTCTTTTTGACTTCATCTGCATCAAATGAGCAGAGGTACATGTAGCCTGCTGTGCCTACCCAATAGAGCCAAATCGTGTGTTAGAAGAGAACACCATCCCCCCACCAACACCACCACTATTGCCATAAATTCAGGTAAAGGGAGATATAATTGAATTCTCTCCTTTAGAATTTACTGTGGATTCTGAAATATGCATAGTGTGCCAGTTATCTTAGTGTCACCTCTTTAGAGAATGGCATTTCTTTCAACAGTTGGAACCTTATTAGTTGGTTTTGCGCTATATTTTCTGACCATGATTAAAAGTTTAAGGGAAAGGAAAAGAAGCCTATTCATGTTTCTCTTCCGCCTTCCACAACAGAAATGTCTTTGCCCAGTTTTGAAGATGACATGAGAGTTGGAAGCTAATGAGCAAGCCAGAACAAGTGGATCTGTGGAATGAGACAATTCATTTATAAACAGGCTTTTTTTTACTCTCTTCACCCCGCTTTGTTTGTGAGATCTATTGACCAAAAAGGCCTGTCAAAATCTACTTAGGCGGCAAGACTGCTTTCACTGTCATTAAAGAAAAACACTTTATTATCTTGCAAGAAAGGAGAAGATAAAAACTAGGACATTCATCCACAGCTAAATGTATAAATCATCCAATTCACTCTCACTCTGCATGCTGCAGGGAAATGCTTAACAGAAAACACCTTTGCAATCGTACATCATGGTGGCAGATATAAAATGGAAAAATATTCCTCTGGCAATAAATCAAGCATTAATCTACTTTGCACTACAATTTCAACAACCTGGAGTTCCCCCATCCAAGCATAAAAAAAATATTTCGTGAAGGGGAGGGCAAGCAGTTAGATTTTTCAAGTTTCTTTTTCAGTAACCTAGTGGTACAGGACATTGACAAACTAGTCTAAATCAACGTCACACAAACTGACAGAATAACTCAGACTGAAAGTGTCTGAACAGCAAGCTAACCCTGGGTTTTGACATCAAAAAAGATTCCAAAAAAGAATTATTGAGAACTGTTATCGATTCTGCAGTCTGTACGGTCAGCCTACCAAGAGGGTGAGAGTACCTCAAGTTGAGAAAATAAAGGCCTCATTTGTGAATCCAGGGAACCTCAACACACCTGCTGAGCACTGAACCCCCCCCCCCCCCAAAAAAAAAAAAAAAAAGCAAGCCAGCCTCAATGGCCTACAGACCATTCAGAGTTTGAACCAGTTGTAAGGGGAGATGATGATAGCTCCTGCAGTAGTTTCCGATCTAGGAAAACGGAGATTCTTATTTAGCCAAGAGCTCATTCATTGAAGGTGAGTATTCTGTTTCATTGTGTTGACAAGTGAAGTCTAGGCTGTCTTGGATGCAGAGAGAGGAAGACTTAAGTTGAGGGGGGGGAGAGAAGTCAAGAGGTTAGGGAAAGAGAGAAAAAAAGGTGAAGAAAGTAGGATAAAAGGAGGGTAGAGATAAGATAATGAGTGTGTGTATGATAGAATGGTGAGAGAGAGAGCGAGAGCGAGAGAGACAGAGAGAGAGAGAGAGAGAGAGACAGAGAGATAGAGACAGAGACAGAGAGACAGAGAGAGAGAGAGAGAGAGGCAGATGGAGAGAGAGATTCTGCACAATTTACCAGAGCCGCTCCTTGTTTTGCTGCATGTGCAATTCCGGAAGTAAAAAATGGAAAACTGGTGACAAAGTCCTTGCAGAGGACAACCGTTTTGATTCTACCAGGCAGACATGCTATGAGAGACACAAAACAGATAAGCAGAGGGATCCTCCTCTCAGCTTCCAGGGTCAGAATGTCGAGAATGACATCACCACCACCCCCCCCCCCCCCCGTCACTCTCTCTGAGATGTGTGGTGTGCGGTGTCAGGCATCTTTAAACAAATCCAGAAATGTCAGATATGATTGAGAGACTCTTTATCCTCACTCACCTCAACAATACCAGATGATGCCTTAAAAATATCAGTGACAAAAATGCATTCTGCAGCCTAAAAACATATTTCGGTGCAGCAACTGCAGCGAGTGTCATTGTTAACAGTTCACCCGACCTCACAGTGACCTCCCATGGCTGTGTTTCTGTCACCGCTAGCAACTATAAACAGGAAGAGGGGGAAAAAATAAAGAAGCTTCTCTACTTCCTGTGTTTGCTGGTAGCTCACAGGCAATGGCTGAGGCTTGATTATTTATTAATGCTGTTTGCTAAACATAACTCATTACAGAATTTAGGGGCCAGCTAATCAGAGCACAGGGATATGGCATAGAGGATCAGGCGGCTGCCAGTGGCAACACAAGCAGTTTTTATCTCAGAAAATGAAGAAACGTGACCCTCATTGCAGTTGTGTGTGTGTGTGTGTGTGTGTGAACAGTACATGTTTGTGAGTGTTTATGAGTATGTGCGTCTGTGTGTTAAATGTGAGTTTTGTGCTCTCTCTAATCGCCAATTGACCTGAAGTCCAACCTCGAGGGATCATTAGGAATAAATGCAGTCATGTTTTGCAAAGACCCTACGTGTACTTATTTTGACCTTTGACCTTCTGTTGCTGTCAGTTTCTTCGGTAAATTGTTAATTACTTTAAGCTTGTGGTTTATGCATGTTTTCACAAAATGTACCTAATACTATGTAGCAATATTTGTGGTATGTGTAGGATTATTACATCTGTGTGGTAGGGCTGTATGAGTTGGGCTGACAACGTCAAACTCAAGTCATCCTCTCTCGCTTGTCAAGAAACATGAGACAGAATTTCTACCATACTGTAGAAACTAACAAAACCCGAGGACCTACTGAAAAAAGAACACTAAATGGATACTGCTACATTTTGGCTTAACTCTCTGAAACGCTGGGAGGTTAATTGGACTTCATGCAATAATTTGACCACTCAAGAAAATAATAATCATATCCGCCATATAGTGGCATCACTGCACGAATGATTTATCCTTGACTATTGCTATTGCCATGCTTGCATCGATTGACTGTCTAATTCTAATACATAAAAAAAAGAGAGTTGACTAGACATGGTAAAAGGCAGTGAAGATTTTTTTTTTTAATAGACCCAGGCGTTGGTGGTGTGGGAGGGTATTGCGACCTTGAATAACCCAAGAGATTGCTCTTCAGTATTTATGAGGGGAAACTAAGAAGGCAGTTTGTCGGGAGGTCAGTGGAGGACAGGATCTTTGGGTAATATACCCTGATGTCTCGGCCCAGTAAGTGCTGTGGCAGCAGAGTTGCTTGTTAACTCAATGGATTGGTGACATCATGGCAGAGGAAGCAAATCTTCAGATTTCCTTATTGCTTGAAACAGAATCTAAGCTAATCAAATCTAAACTAAATAACATTTTGGAAGGCTATCACAATTTCTTTCTTGCATCAAATTTAATGTGTCTCCGATGTAACCATATAGTTCAAGTTCAAGTATTTTATTGTCAGGTACACAGAACAACACAAGGTCAGACTGGGCACTGACATTCTTAAGACAAGACAACGCAAGCACCTGGCATATTACAAAACAAATAAGTACACAGAACATAATTTACATCTATGCTGAGCTTAAATAAGTAAAACTTCCTAAATATACAGATAACAATACATAATACACTATACTAACCCTAAATACACATAAAACCTATTACAACCATATAACCTATTCTAACCTAGGTGGAGTACAGGGAGGGCAATCGTGCAAAATTACAGATGTGCAACCAGCAGCTGGTTTATAGGTTTAAGTATGGGAATTTGATATCCAGTATGGCAATTTTTCAAGCTGTGTTCATAGTCCACCACCTTCTGTCGGGAATAAAGGCTTGTAAAGCTCTGATGAAGAATTGTGAGACAATAAATGGAAGTTCTGAAAACTTGAAAGACTTTCCCAGAAAGACAGAAATTACTTGAGAAAGTTGCACTATAAAAAGGCAGAAACATGTGAGGCAGTCGAACATCTGTGGAAACAAAGTTACTCTGAAATGTGAAAATGGATTTTCAAGCCAGTTTTGAACTTCTGTATGGTAGCACTGTTGTCTTGTGATGGCCTTTGCCAGTGGAAATCCTGTTTGAAGCACATGACTGTGATGCCAGACTCGGCACCCAGCATTGCACCTCTGGCGACAGCTGTTCCCTCCCCACCTTCTGCTGAGAAACACACACACACACATTCACTACTTGACAGTTGCCTAGGCAAACACAAGTCGGTTTCAACACACATGCAAGAATACATCAGACGTGCATATTCACAAACACGCTTGGAATAAAAACATTCACACAAAAAAGCACATTGAAATAACCCACAATACTATATGCAATGCATTTCACACACACATGCACAATGCAACGATCCGGCGACCCAAACAATATGACTTGATCTCTGAAACTCCAAAGCACTGCAAGTGACAAAAGACCAGTGATGCAACATCTTCAGACCCACACACACACACACACACACACACACACACACACACACACACACACACACACACACACACACACACACACACACACACACACACACACACACACACACACACACACACACACACACACACACACACTGTCTGGGACATTGGATAGTCTAGGCTGACTTGACTTGTGATTTGCCAGTGAGCTACACTGACCAAGTCTGTGTGCTCAGAGTCTTGGAGACATGGTTGAGACGTGCTTGTCACTGCTCATTTGCATTCTGGATCCTTCTCTGTCACAGTATCACTGTAGCAACACCAGCAGTGTGTGCGTGTGTGTGTATGTGTGTGTGTCTTTGGTTTCAATATAACATCAGCAGTGTAGTCAGCCACCACACAGCAGCAACATAAAATAAGTCCTGCATATTTCTTTACTTGCTGTGACAATTAAAGAGAGAGAGAGACAGAAGGACAAAGGGAGAGAGTAAAGAACAGAGTCAGAATCTTGGAGATGGAAGGATTTCTATGTTCAAGGTTAAATACATAGGCTGAGGACTACAGAATATCTGTGTTTGTGCTTCTCCCACTGCAATACTTTGACTAGACAAGACTGGCACACGCCACAGTTGCATGCACATCCGCATGGACTTGAAGTGACCCTGCTCTCGGTCCATCCCTCTTCCTTCTCCATGTCTGCTCAAAGTCAATATGTGACCTATTAAACCAAAGAGGTTAGCATCTTACTGGAACGTTAATGGAAAAGCATTTCGGTGCTCTACGTGTTTTATTAGGTTTCAGTCATCAGCATATAGTTCGATATTGGCTCTTTTGGCTGTTATTAAGATGCAGGAGGCATCGCTTCACTGTTATTTTCTACCTTAAAATGTCCATGTCCCTGGTCTGGAAAATTACTATTCATTATAGGATAGATTATAATTAGCTGCCAGTCACTTTTAATTTCCTGACCTCAGGTTTCGCCCTGCTAGTTTCACTCCGTACCTCTCTCCTGGGAAGAACTGGTCAGCATGTGTTTGTGTGCGTGTGAGGGTGTTTGATGTGTGTGTTTGTGTGTGTTTTTTGAACAGTGTGTGTGTGTGTGCCTGTGTTTGAAGACTGTGTGTGTGCCTGCATGCACAAACGGGTGTCATGGATTTCAATGTGTGTGTGTGTGTCCCTCTGAGATGGACCGCGCCACTGTGTCGTGTGCAGAGTGCCTGTATAAAGATACCCAGAGCGGGCAAAATGGCTAATCAATATAGGAGCGTTCAGGCACACTGTGCAGAATGAGGTAGCGTCGGGCGCAACCATTTAACACTCACTTCTACATGTAATATAACCAAGACACATCCAGGTGACCTTGTCACCTTTTCCTCAGTTTTTCTTTTCATTTGAAGTGTTCTTATGGAAACGCAATTATGACTTGTTGTAGCCCCCTGGTGGTAGTCTTTCACAAACACTATTACACTATTAGATTTGTTCACTGCAATCTGGATGACAATTTGTTAATTCACAGTAGCAGTCATTGTCCATGTTCTCAGTTGGGATTGCTAAGTTAACGCTTCTCTAGGTTGGACAGGCATTAGGAAACAAGACCCCATACAAACCTTCAATTTATTCAGTTCCTTCAATCCCAACTGAGAACATGGACAATGACTGCTACTGTGAATTGTCAACCAGATTGCAGAGAAGAAATCTACAATGGTGTTTAATAGTGTTTGTGAAAGACTACCACCAGGGGGATACTTATAGCGGCAACAAAATGAACAGGGATTTGTAAAAGGCACCCACTCAATTGACCAGAAATTGGACAAACCAAAAGGATGTGACCTACCAGACGTGATGAAAACCCTGAGGTTCTTTAAAGCTGCTCCTAAATGTTTCAGTGTGAAGGCAGACATGAGGTGTCGTCCTTCCAGCATATCAGCTTGTTCCCTAGCTACATGGCTGATGGCATGGCAGACCTTAAATACCTGCAGATCTAGCTCAGTTGAATAAGACCAATAAACAAGGTGACACATATCAGGAAGCGTCACACCTGAATACAACACAACCGGCCACAAAATAGGGGAAAAACTGATGTTCTTGGACAATATTTTGGTTTAAATATTGAAAATAGTCCGGGTCTGTCCATTTATCCATCCCTATTTAATTTAATCTGTTGATAGATTTTATACCACTGATTGGATTCTTTAAAAACGGTGGTTCTCCTTGTTTCCAAAGATCCTTTCAGAACGTTTCCTGAAGATTCCTGTTCTGCTCCTGTATCGGAATTGATCTGACCCAGGAGTTATGAGCAGACCTGATCTCTTTGTTGGAGAGATTCATCTCAATTGCAGGTACTGACCAAAACAAGTTCAACTTGTAAGGTAATTGTAATCAATAACAATTTATATTATTTTAGTGTTTGTCCACATAGAAACATTTATATTGATGCAGCCATAAAAATGACCAAGTTAGAAGTTCATTCATAGCGACTCATCCTAAGTGTTTAATTTGATTACTCTTATGTTTTTAGGAATCTCTCAGTGAAGGAGCATGAGAACTTACTTCATCCTCCTAATTATAAAACGTTGAGACTTATTGACCCCTTCATCCATCTCATCTGTTCCAGAGGGGAATCCTACATCGTAGTCCTATGTGTATGTGTGTGTGTGTGTTTGTGTGTGTGTGTGCAACACTGAGTGTTTGAGCGATGCTTCAGAGCTTGTGCGCAGTGTGTTGTTGTATGAGGGAGCTCTAATTTGCTGTTAAGCTCGCTGAGTGCCAAGGGCTTGAAGGTGAGATAGTAGAGTAAGAGGCCTCTTGAGTCGAAGAGCCAGCTCCTCTGCCATTTGAGTCATCGACACTTGTACGGAAAACATCATATGTTGACTCATCTAAAAATATTTTGACTTGGACGATGGCGATTTCTTAAATGTCAAACCCAAATTGTTTGGATTTATCGCATAAGCTGAGTAAAGAATGAGTCGAGGACTTGGGAAGCCAACAGCTGTAAACATTTGTCCTCTAATATTTTAAACGGGACCCAAGCTAAGCCTCCGACACGGAACATGGGGCAACGCTCACCTCGACTCCGCTCCAGCTTCAGACGGAGCGCTTGCTGACACGGGTATTACATCATCAGACAAGACAGCGTGTCCCCCCTCCACCCCTGTGCATGCACACAAACCTTCAGTCTTCTTGACAGACAGGCAACTTTATAGTCACGTGTCACCCTCAAAATACCCTCTCCCGCCTCTCCTCCCATCTCCCACAGGGACCCACACAGCCAACCTTTGAAGGCGTGTACCCGACGACAAGCTCCCCGGATGCTTGATCAGGCTGGGATGATCTGAGAGTCGGGGGTCTCTGATGTGGCAGCTGCACCTGTGCTGATGAGCGTGGAGTGTAGAGGGACCAGCATGAAGTCCTCTGGGGAGGGGAGGTCCACATGGGTCTTGCTGGTGTCGGCAGGGTATGGGACGGGCAGGATGTGCCCTGGGTAGCTGTGACCAACACGCAAATCTATTCTGACTGTGACCAGCGATTACATCAGCAATCTGGGATGTTGAAATTCGTAATGGATTTTACATTGATTTACATTTTACGGACGGTTGTTAGCGCAAGAAATTGGAGAAGTAGGACAGAAACACACACACTTAAATACACAAACACACATATTCCACCTTCAAATGCAGCTTGGGTGCTTGTGTGTTTTGAATTAGAAGCAGTGGCAGGATGCACAAACCCTGAGGCAATGTACTCTGCAATCATCTTAAATTCATCTCTCTCTCTCTCTCTCTCTCTCTCTCTCTCTCTCTCTCTCTCTCTCTCTCTCTCTCTCTCTCTCTCTCTCTCTCTCTCTCTCTCTCTCTCTCTCTCTCTCTCTCTCTCTCTCTCTCTCTCTCTCTCTCTCTCTCTCTCTCTCTCTCTCTCTCTCTCTCTCTCTCTCTCTCTCTCTCTCTCTCTCTCTCTCTCTCTCTCTCTCTCTCTCTCTCTCTCTCTCTCTCTCTCTCTCTCTCTCTCTCTCTCTCTCTCTCTCTCTCTCTCTCTCTCTCTCTCTCTCTCTCTCTCTCTCTCTCTCTCTCTCTCTCTCTCTCTCTCTCTCTCTCTCTCTCTCTCATATCAAACTCGTTCTATCTCATTCTCTCTCTCTGTGCTTGAGGAACGAATGGGGCTGAGAAATGACAGGTGCATGACAATTAAGAGTGGAGCAGTCACCAGTCACCAGGGTGGAGAGGATTTCCTGGCTGTCAAACCACTTCTGCTATCCAGCCACCTGGCCAAGACTGGGGGAGCAGACAGCCAATTAAATACAGGGATTCTGCTAGCTTAAAGGAATGTTTGCTTTCATTTAGGGTTGGCCGATATTTCTGGCCTTGAGTGTCAGGGGCCCATAGTCCAGGTGGGTGTTGTTGTGCTAGTGCACGTGCATGAATGTGCACTAGTATGTGTGTCCGTCAATGCAGGTCTGGGCCTGGTCAAGTTGTGGACTTGTGCATCAAATTGCTTCATGCTACAGACTCATCGACTCATCGACTTAGCAGAAACCCAGTTTGTATGTGTCCTGGTGTCTATGAATATATAGATAACATACTTGTAGATCTGGTGTTTATGATTGCTCTTTTAAAGCTTTTGGGAGATCAGAAGCCAAGCAACACATATACACTTAGCTTGATCTCTTTTTATGGTCATCTTGAATCAGCTCCTGACTGGCTGGATTCAACCACTGCGAGCTCAAAACCATGTCTTGTCTTGGGTCAGTTCTCTCTCTCAGACAGGTTGCTATTGCAGCAAGTGCAGGGAAAATACATTTCAGAACCTTGGACAGTGCCTGTTAAGTGAAACCAGTTAAGCATCGTTCACAATCAGCCCCCTAAACACCCTAAACTCACACCAAGTTTTATATAAATGGCAGATCATAGATTTAAATATTTATTACACATGTATTTCTAGTTTGTAGCAATTTTCCATGACTTCTCCATTTTAATACGGAGCACGGCTCTGATGTTGATGGAAACGAACAAGTTTGACTGGGAGCGCTTCACGAGAGCTAGGTAACAAAAGGGTTTTCTAGTCTTTGATATTTTCTGTCAGATTTGCATATTGTACAGTTTCTTCGTGGTACACAGTGACTCCTTAGGGGGGAAAAACAAATATGTGGTTATGCAGGTTTCAATGCAACATTAATGAGAAAGTTATTTTAAATCACATGCTCAGCTTTCCCAATTATTCTGCGCGTCTATGGCCAGGTACAGAGTGAACATTTTTAGATTGTTGCCGTCAGTGTCATTTTCATTTATATTGATTTTTCCACTTGAATCATTTCCATTTCAGCCAAATGTGCATTAATGTCCCCTCTCTACCAACCACCCAGTCCCCCACCCCTTCCCCCCTTCCCTGGTGTCGCACTGTGTCCCCACAACGTGTTTCTCATTGGTCTCCCTCACCCTTCTCTCCCTCTCTCGCCTCGTTCATCTCTTTCTCACAAGTAAGCCCTCAGCCCCACTTCTTGTCTGGCTCCCTTCTCCTCTCTCTCCTTGTCCTTCTCCACGACAGACTAAACTAGGTTAGCGTGAGGAGCGTCTCACTGCCAGTAATTAATCAGCATCTGTCAAGACCATATAAACAGAGCACAGAGTAAAGTGATGCTGGGATTCTCGCGTGACGAGGCACCCTTGTGATCCGAGTATACTAAAAGTTGATTTCACTTAATAGCCGGCTTAACTTCTGGAGTCAGATGGCTGAGCGGTTAGGGAATCGGGCTAGTAATCTGAAGGTTGCCGGTTCAATTCCCGGCCGTGGAAAATGATGTTGTGTCCTTGGGCAAGGCACTTCACCCTACTTGCCTCGGGGAGAATGTCCCTGTACTTACTGTCGCACTGGATATGAGCGTCTGCTAAATGACTAAATGTAAAAAAAAAAAAGAAGTTAAATCTTCTCCCCTGTACAGCGCACTAACCAACGCTGCATAATGAAAAATGATTTTCTCTCTCTCTCAAGAGAGACATACAAACACACACACACACACACCCTTCTACTCATTGTGGGACACACACTCGGACATGGACACACACATGCACACGCACTCTGTGGCTGCATGTTGGTAACAGGTCCCAGACATCTCCAGCTAATGGGGACATGAGCCTGTCTTGTCTGTGCCACAGGCCAGGCCACTCAAACAAGGAAGGCACCCTTCAGAATGGATGTTATGTTAAAATGATGTGAGGTATGAGTTCGCTGCCTAGTGTCTGCTCTGATGCTGGGGTTTGTCTAATACCCGACCGGTGGCTGTGTTGTGACTCATCTAACATCTTGTTAGATTCAGGATGTATTGAAAAAAATCCACTCCAGAATCCTATATGCCAACATAGTTATTACCTGCTGCTCCTTGAGTACGAGTGCGTGTTTGTATATGCTACCATTGTCTGCTCAGAAAATAGTAAACACTATATTTTGAGTGTCAATCGGCCTTTACTTAACATGTATGGACCCATATTCCTGGAGTGCAAATCCACTGCGCATGCCAGATAAGCCCAGTTTCACCTCGGATTCCATGACGTGGTATTTTATCCTTAGCTTACACATATACATTATATATACACATGTATAAATACTTTAGGGAGTCATCTTGTATGGCTCATTTTTTCTCAGGAGAACTTCTCAGCCAGTGGCATAACCTTGTAATTTTGTCAAATCTGTCAGTAAACTGGACTATAATCCTCCTACCTCCCCAGCCCTCAACTCATACCCTGAGCTAAGCCCTGCTCAAGTCCAGCCTGCACTTGCTGTGTCCGAGCGATTCAGCCATTAATACTCTTCCCACGTCGTAGCTTGTCAGGGGTTAATTGTCATTTCAGCAACATGGCTCACAACCACTTTTTATGCTTACACAGGTTATATTGTTTATTCTTTATTTAGCAATTTTTGTATTTCCTTGGCGCAGCAGTTAGGGTCAGAAATGGGATTTGTGTGTGGGCGCGTGTTTGTGTATGTGTGTGTGTGTGTGTGTGTGAAAGATAGTGTTTGTGTCGAGGATAGCTTGAGGGTTAGAAAGACATGTCCCACAAGACAGCTGATTCAGAGCGCTCGTGGTCAGTCATGGAAGGGGAGGGGGGGAGGCGGACAGGGAATGTGACATGTTTGAGGAACGACGCCATGCAGGGCTCTCTGGGGGATTGTGGCCACCATGTAACAGTGTCTGCACAGGGGAAAGGGGAGGAAGCAAGGTCCCTGTTCAGGGAAAAAATAAGACTGACTCAATATTCTCATGAGGTAAGGCTGAGGCATAAAAAGGCCCACAATGATGGCAGAAAGAGAGCGAGTGAGAGAGAGAGGGGGGTGATGAGAGAGAAAGGGAGAGACAGCGAGGAGAGAAGAGAAATATGAAGAGGGAGAGAGAGGACAGGAAGAGAAGGAGGGAGAGTGAAGGAGAGAGACAGATATTTCAGCTAATTTCATACATTTTCATATCTGCTGATGCAGTGAATCACACCTGACAATCAAACAAAACTCAAATGGAAAAATAGGACTAATTTGGAGAATAAAGGAGCCAATGTCCTCGTTTATGCTACAATGTTGAAAGGTGACGAGCAGATTTTCTTTTTGGTTTCAGACACGTTCTCAAATGCAGTCAACACACAGCACCGAATGCAAAGTGTTTCAATTTACATCCATTAAGACGGCATCAGCTTTGTTGCAAACCATTATAAAATACAAAAACGCCCAATGCTCAGTCATGTATTTACAATGTCCGGGGGTGAGTGACTCAGGATTGGGAGGAATAGTTTTGTCTAGACATTGTTAGAGAGGAAAAGAGAACAAAGCACTTTGGGGGGAGGGGGGTGATTAGTGTCAGTGAGTAGGCCTAAAGAAGCGTGTGAGGGAACAGGGTTTGTGTGTGTGTGTGTCTGTGTGTTACAGTTCTTCTTTGAGCGATGGTTTCCAATAATTGCTTGACATTGACAATTCTGATGTTACCCTTCAAATCTAAAGGCAACTCAAGAGAGAGACAACATTTCGGACAGAGCTTAAACAAAAGCAGAAATGTGTGCTCCTCCTCCCCCTCCCCACCCTTAGGTGGAACATTATGGGCTTATCACAATGTCATTTTCCATACTCCAAATTGCTTATGAAATGCAAGCTTCCTTCCCCTGAGCTCTGCTGCTCACTCACTCACTCACTCACACACACACACTCACACACACACTGCAAATTATGCAAGCCTCTTAATAGCGTTGCAGTTCTCTGACTGTTAAAGAAGCTTAAGGGACAATTTATGCAGCAGCTATCCTCCCCAAACTTCCAGGGAAAACCTTGAAGGTTACACATCATAACAGAAGTTATTGCTCGAGCACCATACTCGCCCATAGATTTATAACAGCCATTCGAGGGGAGAGGGAGTTGAGGGAATATTTTGTCTGCGATGTAGTTTGGGTAAAAATCAATCAACAAGTTTGCATAAAGAGAGAGCCAGGATGTGTGTAAGAGGGTTATCAGTGTGGGTGTGAGTGAGTGTGTGTGTGTGTGTGGGGGGGGGGGGGGCTGGCAGGAAGCAACTTTTGGCCCCCTCCAAGCGATCAGCGCGTCTGCATGATGAAATGAAGGGACCCATTGCATCACCAACAAGTTCCCAGCAGTACCAGCTTGTTTTTATCTCTGACAGAGTGAAGTCTGGAGGAATGAAAAGCAATGGTGTGCGGAATGGAACGAAAGAGGGGGAAAAAATGTGTGTGTGTGTGTGTGTGTGTGGGGGGGGGGGGGCATTGCATTGCAGCAGCAACATTAAACTTCATCTGGTCTGAAGAGACGTTGTTATGGACTCTGAAAAGGAACAAGCTAATTAGGGATGAGAAACACAGCTTTAAGACTCAAACACTGTGGCGCTCGAGTGCTTTTCCCTGCTGGAGAGGAGAGAAGGAGGCTGAGGGGAAGAGGTGGGGGGGGTGGGGGGTGATGGAAAACCTTCGCCTCACCAGTAGTGGGAGTGGCATTACGCTTCAGAGTTTATGCGCACACACGGTTGTTGTGTTTTATTGGGGTTCTTAAAACCTCGTTGTGAAAAGATGTTGATGTGTTAAATACAACCTACTCCATCTGAATCCCCATAAGGGAACCGATTTTTGCTTGCGTTGCACTACAGTACACATGATGGTTTAACATTTGCTTTGATAGACTGATTTAAGCACGTGGAGATGCATCATTTCACTGTAAACACGTCCTAACTTATCCTCCTGATGCTGACTGGCATTTAATATGGGAGTTTTCTATACTTTGCTGTCATTAGAAAGTTAGATGCGAAACAGAAACGCCTTCTGTTTCTATGTCCTCATGACCTTAGATGTTATGTAATGTACTCGGGCAACAACATCAGCCTAAATACCGGAGAACAGGGATTCTCATATATTCGAATGGGGCTAGTACATATATTTAACATATTACATAATTGAAAAAAACTACTGCAGGTCACCCTTGCGATGAAAATCCAACCGTCATGTAGTTACCAACATTTCAAAGTTCCTCAGACACTTATCTCCGAACTTGAAACTAGGTTCACCAACTTCATCTAAAGTGCCTTCCTCTGTCACACCGGATACAGCGACACAATAAACAGGCCTACCATTTTTTGCTTCTGATTCCATTTTGCAATCCTCCATCATAAATATTAAATGGCTGAAGCACCAATGCAATATTGAAGTTGTGGTTAAGGGTCATGGCATTAGGAAGGGTTTATCTGGGTTTGTCATCAGAATCAGGCCGGTCCCTTGCTACCCTCCTGAGGGCTTCTCCATACTAAGTTACCTCATTGCTATGGAGGGAGGGACAGGCCGAGCTGTACATGACTGATGGAGTCCATTTTACCTGCCACATTTTGTGCCTTGTGAGAAAGACGGAACGAGAGAGGAAAAGAGGGGGAGGGAAAAGGCTAGAAAGAGAATTAGTCACATTCTACACGGTCAAAAACGTAGTGTATTGGGAATCGAAGTCAATAACTGATCTTTATTGCGGTTCGGTCGTTTTGTAACCTACACAGTTATTGTTCAGAGGCAAACCAACTAATGTGCACGCGCATGGACAAACTCACGCGTCCACACCATTTTCCCTTTTTCGTCTTGACTGACTGCACCCCTGTCATCGTGCGTCCCCCTGAGAGGACACACACACACACCCACAAACACACACACACACACACACACACACACCTCGCTCAGAGGAAACCATGAGTGGTCTTCCAGTGCTGGGGGGTGCTCTACGGGGAGACCAGAGGGGTTTTAGCACCAGCCATCTCCCTCCATTAACACAGTCAGACAGGATCGAAATCAGAATGGATTCTGAACTTTCTTAAATTGTCCTTTTTTTCGTGCCCTAACCTGCCACAAAGAAGCTTCTCTTCAGCTCACCTCATACAGGTTGATAGTGTATGTAAAGAAAATATATCAGAATCAATTTCAGTATCGTCATGGGAGAGGAGAGTTAATGTTTGGAGACATGTCACACAGAATATAAACTATAATTAATTGTGTAAAAAATGCAGAATATCATTTGGTCTTACCCAGTCACCATATATCTACTACTCTTTGGATGTGTTTAGAAAGCCTGAAAGGAGCCCTTCAAATCTATTGAAATGTACTTCATGTGAGTAGGTGACAGAATATATGC
Organism: Hypomesus nipponensis; assembly: GCF_054491055.1. NCBI lineage: Eukaryota > Metazoa > Chordata > Actinopteri > Osmeriformes > Osmeridae > Hypomesus > Hypomesus nipponensis. Next base: position 5,999,867 of record NC_140361.1, read on the forward strand.
AACTGTCTATGGTTTAGAAGGGAATTTTGTAGGCTGGTAAGCAGAGCAGTTACGTCACTGAGCGTCAAACCTTGAAACCAGAAATGACAGAAGAAGGCAGGAATGGCCCCAGTACCTGACGCACGGCCAGCCGGATGTCACTCTGCTTCACAACACAAGGACACATCTGGCAACCTACCGAGTGACTTCCTTTCTAAATGATCCACACCTCAGGCACATCTGGAAACCCAAGGACTTAACCTCTCCCCACAGCCATTTCTATCGGCAATGGCAACCAGAGTCAACTTCCCACGACACTGCCCTCATTCACAGATGCAAGAGGAGTTATTGAGTCTCTCCTGTAACTGTTGTGTCAAATGTAATATGTATAGTTGAACTTTCTCTGTTTTGCAAAAGTGCGTGTGTGTGTGTGTGTGTGTGTATATGCGTGTGTGCATGACTGAAATATATAAAGATAAAGACAGATTATTTTAGAGCTGGGAGTGCTGGCAAGGGGATAGGAGCAGATGACTTTGAGGAAAGGGAACACAAGTCAAAACAATCACTTCACAGTCATCAGGGGAATCATTGATTTGTAACCCCTGACGTTCTAATGTGAGGAAGCAGTCTTGTTCCTTCGTTCCCTTGTGGCCCCCCACATTATAATTGGCGCAATGTGGGTAGATTTTAAAAACACGATCCAAAACATTGCATCGCGAGTTTCTCAGCAGATCAATTGAATTTCATTCTAAGAGAACCCTTCAAAGCTCTTGTTCACTAAGTCAACAATGTGTTCCATGGTACAGCTCCTCATGTAACGGACAATTTGGTGCCGCACAGATGAAGGATCAGACCAAAGGGGGGGGAAAAAAAACAACAATGGAGAACTTTCGGACACTCAGACAGAAGGAAGAGAAAAAGAGAGAACTGATTCGCGAAAATTGGCGAACTATATATAGATGAAAGGAGCCAGCTCCTGCCAATGCCACGGTTCGGAGGCTTGGCCCTACTTATTATGGCCAAGGAAGAGAGCAAAAAAGGAAGGCACAAAAGAGGAAATCAGAAACAGAGGCAGAGAGGGCTAGAAGAGCAGAATGAACAGACTAAACGGCGAGAGCACGAGAGAGAGAAACAGATGAATAAGCGTGGAGTGTGAGAGAGAGAGTCAGACAGGCAGAATGTTAAAGCATTCTGATCCTGTCCAGCTATGTAGGTCAGTCTGCAGCTTAGCCTCTGCCTCATCGGAACTCTGCCACAACAATTACAGCAAGTTGCACCAAGTCACAGTCAGTCACAATGATACTTCAAAGGCTCTTATTGTCTAGGAGTTTTTCAGTAAAGCTCCAAAACTTAGTTTATATACTCGTGAAAGATATGATGTTACTTGTGTAAATATAGGTTGATTTGTTAGATAGGCCTAAATGTAGTAAGATTGGAAATGTATTTCAGCTAAAGGGTAACCAAAATGAAAAGAAACTGAATTTGTATGCATTTTTGTTTGATTACTGCTCTTTTTTCCATCTACTTTGCAATTTCAATATTTATATAAGATGTATTTTGCTGCCTTGAAGGCATAGCATGTGCATTAACAACTGAACAGCCAGAGGCATTTTGGAATGCACCTGTGATTACTCTACATGTGCAACAACAGCATTTGCATTGCTTGACCTGTGAGCACCACATAAATATAGTGTTAGGTTTCTGGTACACATTTTTGGCCAACTAGATCCAGCAACATACTGTATAGGTATATACTATTCCTTTGCCTAGTATCTATTGTGTGCAGGTCAGAGAGTTATCAGGAGGACCAGAGTCTTCACCTACAGATGATTTTGACTTCCCTCTTAGAGAAAATGGTCCAAACTTTAGCAAAATGCCTTTGGGTACTTCAGCATCAAATCACAGCATTTTTCAAAAAGCGAAACCCACATTTTGAGGATGCTCTCGTGAAAGAGTAAAGGAAGATTCCCATCAGGTGAACTTATGTTTGTTGGAACGTTAAATCACAATAAAACTCAAAGGACTGTTGTGACAAAAGCATTGTAAAAAAAAAAAAAAATCACCCAAACACAGAAAAGAAGACATTGTGATCACATAATGCAAGCTTGACTTGAAGAATGGAGATGTATTGCATACATTGTCATACACAGGTCTAGCATACATTGGCCTAAACCAAGTTGTCTATCAATATCATGTTAGTGATGCTAACTTGAAGCTACAAGCTCAATGTCGGCTTGCCAGACTGACATTGTGACAACCTTTTGAACACAAAATGGCTGAAGGTCAGCAACAAAGAGTGTCTACCACTTTGAAAGGTAAGCCGGGGAATCACTGAAAAGATCAAGCCACAGATGGGTCTAAAGATCAAAGATGTCAATGCTTCGAAACAAGTCTCTCAACAGCTACTTCTAAATGCAACACTGGCACCAACGATAATCCTTTGCCTAGAAGCTCTCCCTACTTTAGCCAGGCCCGTAGACAGGTGTGGGGGGTGGGGGGTTAGGGTAATAGTTAGAACGACCGCCCCCAGTTTAAGACTGGCTCACCATCTTGCAACTTCATTGTATTCTCCATAGCCCCTGTCCACTGAATGAAGTTGCTCACATGAGGAACACTGTAAAGATATTGGCAGGGTTAAGTATGATGCAATCACTGTTGACTGTTGGCCAGCACAGCAAGGCAAACATTTCTGAATCACGCCAAACTGCATAGTTGAACAGATCCTGTAGGGAGACCTGCTGCTCTTGCTCGCAAGAAAAGGGTTCACACCTTTGAAAGACTTGGACGTGCTTGATATCATTCACTGTCCAGATCAGGGGAGAGGTGATAAAAGATCACAGATCTAAACTGGTGCTGATATAAATATCAAGACATGTTTGCCATCCTGGAGGAATCCCTCTTCCTATACCATATTTATGCTATCAGTTATTCTGCTAGTTTCTTAGAGCCCAGAAAAGTCCAATCAGAAATGACTTTCCTGAGGGAGGAGTGGGCATGGGTTGAAGCCTGTGGTGACTATCTTTGAGCATCCCTCAGTCAAATAACTACACTTGGGGTGTCTGACAGTCACCTTCCAGCAGAGTGAGACCTGGCCGCAGGCTCTCTGCAGAGATATGTCTTTTTCCAGAGCCATCCAGAAGTGTCCCTTGAAGCGTCCAGCGTATCAATATATGATTGGTTTGGCCTTTGGTTATTTTAGCGAAATCATCAAATAAGTTTAAATAAACGAAACCAGATTTCAAACTATAAAGGTTGTTAAAACCTTTCTTAGAGTTGTGATTTTGACAATAATACAAGTTTGGTCTACTTCAAGCATCAGGTAGAAACAATTACTGAAGCTCAGACTGAACCACAGCAAAATCTGTCATCTTCAGAACAGGATTTCATCACCAATGCCCAGAAAGTCACATACTACAGGACCAGGCAAGGTGGATGAAGGTTGGGTATCTGTGTGTCAAACAAGATGGAGCCACTTTTCTCCTGACATGACATCCTGCTGTCCATCACACTAAACACAGGTTTGCCAGACTCTGCTTCTTGTGTGGGCTCTTTGCATCTGGTCTGAACTGCTTTCCTCTGAAAGGCAAGCCAGGATTTCCAAACAAGAATACGGAAAAGAAAGAAAATATTTGAATTTGGAGAAGAAATTGAGAAAGTATGAAGACCTGTTGTGTTTCCTGAAGGAAGACAAAAGGATCAATACCTGTCCAAACATTAAGTTTATCATGCAAGCCTATAGTCCACTGTCCATCTATTGATAGACATAACAGGCCTGTACATTGACTTACAGGCTTGTACATTAATTGTACAAGTTAACTGTTGCTCAGGTGCGTCAAATAAGCAATATAAGTTCTTTGGGTGTGTTCAATGGCATTCAAAGACTAAGCAATCTCTGTTGCTATGACACTACTATTACATTTGGAAAGTATGGTAAAAAAACGACTTGACTATTGAAGCAGACTTGCTCTTGTGATGAGTTAGGTCTGTCTGACACTTAAGACCAAATGGTATCCTCTAGCAATGAGGATGTTCTTTTGCTCCCATGGCAAACATCCAACGTCTCGTTCTCATTCCTTGTCTTGATAAAAGTCTAGGGAGGACTGAAGTACTTGATTTTTGTCACGCGAGTACACTCCCTACCTCCCTCCCTCTCTTCCCCTCCCTCCCTCTCTGTCTCGTTGAAATCCAACGTGACTCGGGGCCATAGGAGCCCCAGTGGGAGGGGACGCCTGTCTCTCCAGCAGGCTTTTAGAGGCAGCGCTGACCTGCAAAATGTACGAGCTCCCTGTTCCTTCCCGCTGCTGTGGAGAGCTCCCAGGTCCCACGCCTGTCCCCTCTCCTGCCTCACCTACCCCCTGATCTCTGCCTCCTCACCACATGCTCCCCTCCGTCTGTCCCCCAACACCCTTCGCCCTCTGCTTCCGTCCTCCTCCCCAAGCTACCGTTTTCACAGCGCCGCGTCCTCGCTCGTCCGACTCGTGGCTCCGTCTCTCTCCACTTTCAGTCGACCGACTTCCTCTTGCACCCTCCCGCGAACCCCCAAAGCCCACTGTCTCACCGACTCCCCCCATAAGGGTGTGGATCGGGGTCCAGCTCCGGCACGCCGTGTCACATTGTGTAATAAATAGCTCACAGCAGTGTGTGTGTGTGTGTGTGTGTGTGTTTGTGTGTTTGTGTGTGTGTGTGTTTCCTGGCCTGCGTGGTGGGACTACAGAGCGTCTGCTGTCTCTTCCACTCTGTTGATTTAAAGAGGACGGCCGGGGGACTCATCTAAATTAGGCTGGGGAAAAAAACGAATCAAGGCGATGTCAGGTGTCTGCTAATATTTCATATCACAGCCAGACAAGATGCACTGGGAAAAGGAAGAAGACCAACTCAACGCTGCAGTATCCATTCTTGAGTGGAGTCCTAAAAGCATTATGTAAGCAAAGCTAGCAGGGAAAGCAAAAATGTCACCTTTAAAAAAAAAAGTTAACCAGTCCCAGGGATGAACATTTTTTATTTTCACATACAGAGGATCTGATTTACATTGCTCCTGTGCCACACATTGACATAGCCAATTTAAGTTAACCACCTTTTGAAAATGAAACGGGCCCGGTAGATTTTTTCCCAAGCTGTTTCGGCAGCCGGGGTATTATTCAAAATCACCTTGATGTGACGCCATGTGCAGGGAAAGCAGAAATCCTGTCCTCTTCCTGTGGCGTTTTTCTGTCGAGTCAAACCTGGGATTTTGATTCATCGCTCCCTGGAGGCTAAGAACTCATCTGCATATTTCCGTATTAGCATTTGAGGCATACTGTAAGAGCCATGAATGACTAAGTCCGGCACACCTTGGACTAACAGCAAGAGCTGAGATGGTTGTATTGTGCCGAGAAGACACGACACAGAGTGGGTGATGCCTACACTTGCTCATGAATACTGTCACATGTGTCTCTGGAGGTGTGTTCCAGAAGGATCTCCCTCTCTTGAGCATGGTATCTGACCTTTTCCTGCGTGGGAACCTTTGATGGGTGGCATAGAAGTGGAGGGGAGGAAGGGTGTGGGAGAGGCAGGGAACAATAAAGCAAAAGCACCTGGGAGAACTGAGGGGAGTAATTCATTTTCCACTGGGATGGCGGGTGGGCAGAGGGGTGACTGGCAGCCTCATCATTCCAAGCTTGCTGAGATTTTTGGGTAATGCATCAAAGGGGAATGTGTTCTGCCTCTGAACTCATGAAAAATTCCTCTCATGTTCCACACACTCACTGTAGACTCATACACACGTTGCTGTTCCAGCAGTCGGGTTCCAGGGCTGGCTCACCCTTGTTACACAGACCATTGTCATGTCTTCATGTAAAAATGGACACTGGCTACTTCCATTCTTTATATCTGGTTAACTTGACGTGTCTGTGTTTCATTGTGCTGAAGCTCACACCAGCGATTGTCACTTCAGACTTCTTGTCTTCCTTTTTCTTTCACATGAGTTCCCTTTAGGATTGGCAATGTTCAGAGAGAAAAAAATTGTGTTACGTTATACTGTGAAATAGAATTAGCAATCAATGAAATAGCCCCACACACACTCCCACTACACCATACGTTTATTTAACTCTTTGCAAGCTTAACCCTTTTCGACCCTAACCCTTTGCCACTCTAACCCTGTACAACCCTAAGGTGGTAAAGGGTTAGGGTTGTGCAGGGTTAATAGTGGTAAAGGGTGGTTAAAGGGTTAACAGTTTCTGCATACTATGGTTTAGTGTGGCCCTGCTCACCATTAGAACAACAATAGTATAATTCATTTGAATGCTTGAGTAAAATGAAAGGGTCAATAGGGTAACAAAGAGTAATTGCTTCATTAGAGGCATTGGGGCCCTATCGATCAGTTGACTGTACAACTACAAAGCACTTTCTAAAGACAAAATTCTATTTGTAAATTAAATAGTTTCCATCCTGTTAGTTTAAATAATTTCTAATCTATTTAGTGCCTTCATTCCAAATATGTGGCTGAGAAAATCAGCATTGAAGAATACAGCTTATTCTTGAGGCAAGACATTAAGAATCCCTTCACATAGAGGTTACATTAACTACCATGTGACTACAAACACAGGAAGAGGAATGGTGGGTGGGGATAGTGAAACTATGACGTCCAACAGAAGCATCTGTTGTGGCCCCCCCACCCCACCCCCTTGTTAACGATAAGAGATCGTAATGACTTTTTGAATGTCCTTTGTTTGTAATGATTGTCTACAGTTCGGCAAATACATTAATTGGAAAGTTCTTACCCTCTGCTTAAGGATATGATAAAATAGCTCCCTTGCCTCATTAAGTTCAGAACTTGTTAATGCTCTGCAACTGCTGTCTGATCTACTTTACAGCAATGTTGTGGGCTGGGGTCTGATAAGCCTTCTCTAGAACCTGACTCTGTTTACAGGGTCGTTCTCATAGAAGACTCCCTTCATGCTCTTCATAGTGAAAAAATGAAGAATTAATAAATGATGATGACAAAGGGGTCAGTCGGCACAATTTGAACCCTTACATCCTCAGTAACATCCCAATGACAGGTTAGGGAGCTCGGAACATTTGGCCTTCAAGCCAGTACACTTAAAATGTCAATAAGGAAACCATTTTAGTCAGCATAATAATCAGAAATGACAAGCACTGAGCAAAGTTCCACAGTATGTGACCTACTAAATGTTGTAAGTGCTGCTGAAAGCTGTAAGCAAACCAAGCCATATCCAATCCATGTTACTTTCACGTTAATCAAGCAGTGCTAAGACTTATTACCAATATGGAAAACTTACTGTACAGTATCTCAGTACTCTAGCCACAACACCTGAGCTAAAATACCTCTCCACCTGTATTTAACACAGAATTATATAGAGCCATTATTTATTAATGGTTTATATAACCTTTTTGAAATTGACAGTAAAGTCAATTAAATTAAAGGGTTTCAGAAAAATGGGCTCTATTAAACCCATGGAATCGGGTACCTCACACTAGAGCAACCCATTAATTGCCTACAGTATACTACATTGCAAGTTTTTCCAGGCTAATTAAGGTTACCAACATCATGATTTTCAAAAATTATTGCTTTAAGAATATACATTGATGGTAACTGTTCAACCAGAAAGGTTTTTGTAACTCTCTTACCAACTAGCAAGCTAACCAGTTACATTCCTTTTTCAGCCAGGAGCCTGCAAGAGATTTAGAGCAAATTCCAAAATCAGCCTGTTGCTATCCTAACCTAGCTACATAGTCCATAGGCATCTTGTAGTCAATCTGTTAACATTTATTTAGTTGCATTTCTGTTAAGGTGGGTATTGTTGGTTGTTAGCAACTAGCATACTAGACTGGCAAGCTAACGGTGCATGCACAGAGACTGTGGCCACTTTGTTATTCATCTCTTTTGGCTGTTTCCCTTGTTTGCATGTTAATCCAAGATTTACTCTTATCTTTCTGTGTACTGCACCTCACAGCAGGCTGCTTGCTTTGCCTTAACATAATTTATCTCATTTTTCACATTGAAATGCTGCATTCACAATTGCTGCTGCATAAAATTGTGATGGGATTTGAGCTTTCATGCAGTGCTAGCCCAAAGCGTTTTATTGACCTGCAGGTCACATACCCACAAGGGAATGTACACTTTAAAAACGTCCTTCATGACAACAGCCAATTTCAGGATATAGGTATATAACAATCAGTGGTGACGCATTGCCACAAACTATCATGTAACATTGTCTGGTGATTTATAAGGATTATGTCCAGATTTTTTATATGTTGAAAATGTAATATAAATCACCTTTTAGGAAAATACAAATGTCATGGTCATGTCATTGAAATATAGCCAGAACTAGAAGTATAAAGTCAGAAGCAAGCAAGAGTACAACTTATTACTAAGTCAACTTTAAATCCAACTTGCTACAAAAACTGCCATTGTTAAAAGCGTAAGATGTTAGAATTCACTATATCCTATGATGCAAATTCTCACAGTTACATGATCCTCAGTTGATTTTGATCCTCAATTTAAGGGGCACAAACATGGCATATGCTCACCTGGATATTAAATTGGAGACTGGTTTAACTTAAGAAGTAATTTGAGTATATTAAATATGTGTGACTTTCCCACCAATATATATATATATATATATATATATATATATATATGTGACTAATCAATTACAGGGATTCTCACTTATAACATATGTACTGAATATCCCCTATAATGTATTTTTAATTAGTTCATTCAGCTTTAAATAAAACAAACTCAAGACTCTTACTCATCGTTAAAATAACACTTTAGCAGAGGTGAAATAAACTTGTAGGGGAATGTTTATGAATTTAAGTAATGGACCAAAATCAATGTAGTCATTCTAACCAAAGTACCAGAGCATACCAGTGCAATTGCCTCTAGTAAAGTACAGATCTCAGTTTTAGGCAATGTTTGATGTAAAACTAAGTGGCACATATTTAATAGCTGTAAACATGGCTCCTTCTAATCGGACATAAAATGAAGCTTATATGTAGCAGGAAGAAGATACATTCAAACCCAAGATGCAGTTCAGTTCCAGAATGTCTCTTTAGTAGAAAATTAAAAACCATCAAATCCCCAAAAAGAGATTTCTCTTTAATATGGCCAAGAGAAGCTGTCTGCATTCATTTTTCACATGACAAATTAGCAAATGCTTCTGTTGTCTGCCAGGCTTTGTAAACAGAAGGATTCATATGAATAAAATACTAAGTCAGAGTATCACACAAACAAAGACAGGACTTACATCTTGTAGTCACTTAAAGAGGGCAACACATTATTAACATCAAGTTGTGCTTAGTTCTTTACAATAGAACACACTAGTAGGGTTGGCTAAAGCTTTTCAAGCCTTTTACACCGGCACTGTTCTGGTTGCTAACTTGCTCTCACTAGACTTAAGACTAGTCCTTAACAGCCTTGAAATGTATTGTCATACCCTTCATTTGTGCATGATATGATTGAGCAATAGGATCCAGTGTTGTGGTGAAACTGTTTCTTCAGTTCATGTTCTTTCTTACAGCATCCCATCGCCCCTCAAGTTGCCACTGTTTGTAAATAAGCTGTAGCACACATCAGTCTTAGCCCAGAGTGGCTTGGGTCAGGGACAGCATGAATCATGCCCACAAACATACGTGTACACCACACACAAATTACCACAGTCTCACACACACACACACACAATGCCCTCTCAGAGGAGACAGTTTACTCATGTTTTATGTGGTTGTGTGCGAAACTGATGGTATGTCTGTTTCCATGCACCTCTCCCATCGTGTCCTTCACATGCGTGGCTGACAACGATACTGTGACCTCGCCACAAGGTGTGGAGAGACAGACTAATTAGACCTGACCAGACCAGGAGATGATAATACCACTCCTGACTTTGACCTAAAGACGGGGAACTGTTGAAAACTGCGCCCAGGGGGTCTGCATGGCCTCACACTGCCCTGTGGCTAACCTCATTCACACGATAGCTGCACTTACATGTAATTGTGTAAGACTTCAATGTGCCAAAATAACCTGCAGGGCAGGTTTCCTCTTGTTTCTGTGACATGAGGCAACTTGATTTAAAGTATAAATACCCCCTCTGGACAGGACACATTGTGTACACTTGAACTATATAGAAAACACAAATTCACTCTGAGGCATGCTTCTCTACTGTTCTCACACACAGTACACATACTACTGCAGGCATACCTACGGTGGCCCTAAGGTGCAAAGCACAATGACATTAGTGAAGCAAACAAAAGCTGACAACATAATACCATTAACCCACAACACAACAGCATGAACAGAAATGAAACAAAGCAAACACAATTATTACATGTGCAACACTGCAAGATTAAGTGGAACACATCAAGTAACACAACAACATGTCCCACAGCTTTGACAAAACGACTGAATGTTTGCCAAAAGGCAGCACTTCTAGTTGTTCACAACGGAAGTATTTCAGATCTCTTAGGGCAGTGCCGTTTCAGGCTGCAGCTTATTATGAGTTATCGTCATTATGTTGTCAGCTTTTGTTTGCTTTGCTAAGGTCATTGTGTTGTGCTACTGAGGCTCACCATGCCTGATGGTGAGCGGTCATGCTAATACTGAATGGTGTAATTAATTCAGCATGGTCAAAAGACAACATAAAGGCTAAATTTAAGAACAAGCGCATTCATCACTTTCATCAATTCAGGCAAGTCCAGGACAAAGCTGATTTATGTGCCAAAAAGACAACATGACCTTTGTTGCAGTAGTGTGAAGCCTCAGACTGAGACTTTTGGCACCAGTTCTGAACTAAGTAAGCATTACCACCCTAGGGCTGATAGCTCGCTCACTTACAAATCGTAAAGACTTACCTTGCATACTGGGCATTTACACACGGAGACCCATTTTCAACGTGCAATGTCAGCATAGCTCAGCCCCAAGTCGGCCAAAGCCGTATTTCAAATAAATGGGCCAACGCACACCTTTAATCTCAACAATACTGGACTTTTGCATGTTGTGCAAAGTGTAAAACGTTCATGGATTTTATTTGCATGAATTATCCCAACTCATCCTGTGCATTTCGCTAACCGTGATTCTTAAACCTTGGCCCTCTGACCTCAACTACTGTATTCGTCAGTTGGCACGGCTGCCAAAACCTTTTTAAATAACATCGCCTACCTTTGATGATCTTGACTTGAAAACGAAGTCCATTCTCCTGTCCTTTTGGATGAATTGGTTAACTACAACTTCTCATTTAAAGTTAACCTTAAAAACGGCGCATATAAGTTATAACAAATGTGAAACAATATCCTCCACACTAGCGGGAATGTTACTCGCGGCTTCCATTGTAAGTGAACCAAAAAGCTAGCTAACGTTAGCTAGTTTATTAGCTTGTGATCGTGTTCCCCACAGCGGGCGGAACTTGTCATAAAGTTAGCGATAACAAAGCCCACCCATTTAGAGGGAAGATATGATTGGTCAATTTTACTGTCAATGGAAATTAGTGAATTGAATTACTATTAATCGGCCCTCTATAAATTCATAGCTGGACCACCAATCACAGAGCTGCATAGCATTTTCCTCCTAACAACGGAGAAAGCAAAATTCTGATATGGTGACAAAAGGGGATTTTTTCATGTAACTTTTCACATTCCAACACAAACTGAATCGCCAGGATTGATTGGTTTATTTCAGAAACATTTTCTTTAGACTGTCAAATTATGGATAAAATACAATTAGAACAGATTATGTTTAAAATATATATCTATATAAACATATAGCTTATATATGTTTAGAATATTTTGGCCCTCTGAAGGCCTAGAGTGCCCAGACAGTTCCCCCCATTCTGGTCATCCCAGATTCTGGGGGCTAACGTCTGTCTTGCAATATTCTCCAAACTCAATCACAGGTTACATTTACAGTTTACATGGTTTTCCTTTAGAAGACTTTTTTCCAAAAGTAACATACAAATAGTGCATATAGAAAGCACAGCAGAAGATTGAGGGTCCAAAAGACATAGTCCTAACAGTGTTTCGGTGGTCCAACTCAAGAAAACGGTCTGTTCGCAGTCACATCGCAAAATAATCGGTGGCATAGTCCTGTGCACTAATTACTGGGTGTAATAGTCCTCACTACATTATCACCCCTCTCTGCTGACAGCAACAACTACTTCAGCTGTGTCTGTTTCCACACTCAACTCTTGTACTGTCTTCTCAAAGACCTTCAGGTCATTATGAATATGAATTTAGTCAGCGCAGTGTTCATATTTTTTCTCCCGGTGCACACAGACAGCTAGCAGGCATGCATTGTGTATTTACTCATGGAAAACACACACATACACACATCCAGGAGACGCCATTCATCAAGCTGTCACTCCAGATGGGAGAAAGTGTCACCGCTTTACAATGACTAAAGTGGAGGGCTTCAGAGTGTACGCTATTTGCATATCAATACTTATTTGATGATTTAAGGGACTTCCGATTTTTCATACTTTTGCACAGGTATGGGAACAATCTATGAAAAATGCATGAAGGTCAGAGATAGATGCACTCAATATACAACAGCATTTTAAACAATGCATTATACATTTATTGCATGCAGATGAACTTAAAGTTGGCGGAATCCTGTACACGTGTGTGTGTGTTATGAAAAGAAGCAGCTTTATTTGTGTTGCGGTGAATTAACTTTGCCTTATTTATTTATTTGAATTTGTAATCTGGTAAGTGAAAAGACTTTGACAAATGTTGCCTTTCTGAGAGAAATAGAAAGAGGGAAAGAGAGAGAGAGCCTATGTGGAGAGTGGATGTGTGGTGAAGGATTGTCGGCTTTTTGAGAGAGAGAGACAGAGAGAAAAAGAGAGAGAGACAGAAACAAAGAGAAATAGAGAGAGAGTGTGTGTGTGTTGGTTTGTGCATGTGTGTGTGGCTATGGGTAATTTGTAAATTGCTCCAATCAAACAGATTGCAGCAGAAATGCCGGCATGGGTCTGCCCTATGCCCACAGTTCATTAGAGTGATGAGAGGTGGAGCGTTGGTCGAGTGTGAAGTATCAACGTGGACACCCCCTGTGATCCATGGGGCCTGGCCCATCCTTCATCACTTGCATAGACACATATGAAACATATTCACTTGAGATGTTCACACAAACATTCATACTACTGGAAACTAACATCAACATACGTATGAAACCCTCGCACGGATGTATGTGAAACGCATTCACACACTCACATGACACACTCAAGTCTTATAAGGAAGAGTAAGAAGCTTCGAGAATTTAAGTGTGTTTTTTTTTTACGGAAACGTTTTGGTGTCTTGTTGTGTGTGAAAAAAGGTTTTGAAAGGTTGAATGTGTTTCATGTGTGTTTGTGTAAGGACAGTCTAAATGATTTCCTATACGACCCCTATGTATGTATGTGTGTGTCTTCCTTTAGGCATGTGTAATTGTCTATGTGCCTCTTCTGTGTGTGTGTGTGTGTGTGTGTGTGTGTGTGTGTGTGTATGCAGTGAGTGTGGTAAATGTGTGTGGTGTTCACACTCTGTACCCAGTGCCTGCGGGGACATATGGAGTTGCAGCCCTGCTGCCCTGCCAGCCTGCCAGCTCCCACCTTGAACAGCTTGGAGAGCGGCTCCATCAGCTGTGTCTCTCACCGCAAGGTGAAAGTCTGCCACAACAACGTCTTTATAAAATCCACTGGTTAACATAGACAGAAAGCCTAGCAACACTAGCTGTGCCCCGACATATGTTTTTCGTTTTTTCATGGAAGGAATAGATGCATTAAGTCTGCGACAAAACAACGTCGAGGCTTCGCATGAACTTTTCAGCAGCCGCGTCGCTGAGCGCCCCTTTGTCCAGCCAATCACCCATACTTGTTCCCGTGGTGTGTGAGAAGCCTGGCTGGTTGTGGCAGGTTTCCGGTGAGGCAGGCGGTACCCCCCCCCTAACCCCACCCCATGACTCCGTGGGCACTATAGCAGCAGAGGGTCAAGGCATTCCGGAGCATATTTCATCCTCATTACAAGGCTTTACCGCAGACATGATGCTCCGCGCTCGCTCCCCTAGCTCCATATGTGGCACCCAGTCTGAGACGGTGTCACCAGGAGATCCTTGGAACTTTGCCTGGCGGCTAACTATGATATATTCTGTGCCGTGGCAGCCGTGAACCTGGTCTTGACCATCTTACGCTGCTGTGCACACACTGCCTGCCCACTCTCTCACCCACACACAAGCGCTATGTGCCATGACTTTGCGCAGTCCTGTGGTGCACCAAGCGCACACTCAGACAGAGTCTCTCAAACAGAGGCATGCACCAACATGCAAGCACGCATTCATCGTAGCATCCGGTAGCCGGGGTTAATGCAGACTCAAAATGAGTCCACGCTAACCGTAGTGATGGTGGTAACTGGTGGTGTGTGTGTGTGGGGGGTGGGGGGGTGTGGGGGGGGAGGGAGAAGATTGGTTGATTGGAAGACTTCTCTAGAGTGTGTCTCAAGGGAGATTTCTGAGGGTAGAGTGTCACCTTGTGGTCTTTACAGTACAGGCAATCCTTTCAGATCTATAGAGGCAGAGGGAGTCGATAAAGGGTGGGTAGTTGTGGGGGATGTACTTCTCTGTGCTTTATTGTTGCAATAAGATATTTGAGTGAGAAAAAGAGGCAAGGTGAATGGGATTTCCTTTGGGATTGCTTCAACATTCTCCGAAAGGACTGTGGTCCACTCTGCAGTCACCAACCTCCGGAACCAAGCATTATTGACAAAGTGACTCTTAGAAGGTTTCTGCCTGTTTACTACACTAGGGGCTAAATGTATGTTCATGTTGATACCAAGAACGTGCAGTAGCTACACAACTCCAGCTGTAGCCCTATGTGCTTGACACCCGTCTCAATGACAAAACCACGGATCGACCGCAAGTTCCTGTAAGTTAGATTGACTATCGCCACAGGAATCATTCCTTTACCTGTTTTAATTGATCACAGCACATCGAGCCGCGCCCTGGACTTGTTTATAGCCTTATTGGGAGGCGCGACCGCCGACTTCCTCCTCTCAACCTCTCTCCCGAGATAAGGAAGTGATTTATCCTTTTTCCTTCGGTACATAAAGAGAAGAGAGGACACCGAATATCTTTTGGTCCCGGCAGGCCGGCAGACAGGCGAACTAGCGGTTTACATTCATTACTGTTTTCATCAGTTTCCACCCCTCTCTGTATTAATTTCCTTGACACAGGAGGACCGGGTGGTCAATATAGATGTCAAGAGACCCGTGGAGGTTTTATGGTTTTAGCTCTGATCGTCTCCCAGGCTGAGGGCAGAGGCTGGCTGAAGAAAGGTAATGGTGAGTTATATGCAGTGCTACAAAATGACCAGAAATCACGCCATGTGCCTGGAGAAAGGCAGATCAATGGGAAAAACGTTGAGGCCGTATAGTCAGTCACCCGGAAAATGACAAAATATGAGCCATCTTTTCGCTCCCCTTTCTTTGCCCTCAGTCTGTCTTCGTTGGTGCTTCTCCTTTGTCGTACCCTCTCCCGCCCCTCCTTTTCGTACATCTCTACAAATGGACCTTTGCATTGATGCAGACATGAATTATATTGTGATAAATAGAAACATTGATTCAAGGTACCATTACCATCCATCCGAATCTCTGCTATTTGCATGCAAGTGTTTGGTTGGAGAGATGAGCGCAGTCCTATTTTTCTACACCTATAAGCCATTAGTAAACATCATTCCCCAAGTTAGCCAGCTGTGAGAGCACCTATGAATAATGTGGAGTCGGATTCAGAGTCTCTGTCAGTTGTGTAGGAACAGAAACAGCTCATCGCCCAGGCCCCTGGCCAGATGCCCTTCAAATGTGCAACCACCTCTGCTGTGACATCATAACAAACAAAAGGATTTGAGTAGTAGTGAACACGGGAGTCTCGATAGTTTGTGGACAGGTCCACAATCAACACATTTAGTGTCTAACTGTTTCTGTGGGATTGCCTTACCCAGATGTCTTCAGGAGAACAGGGTGCCAGCTAGTACGAGTCTTTGAAATGGGCCACAGCAAACATGTTGTCTAATTACCACTGCTCCGTTGCTGTTTGATTGACACCCAAGTGTAAAGGGACTAGGGACAAAAAGCAAGCTACAATGTCTGGACTGGGCTTCCGGGACTCAGACAATAATGAGCTTGGGGATTATATTTCAGTTTTTATTACTTGGCTTTTTAACACTTCCTTGAAGATTGCAGTACAAGGCCAATGCTGTTTTGCTTTAACATAAAGAAAACAGGAAAATGAGAGGAAAAAAACAATAGGTGTTATGTCTCTGTAATAGGGTGAAGACAGAGGCCACATTTTTGTTTGGAATTGTTGTTTTTATTGCTGGAGAGAACATGGTGTAATTGTGTTTATGCTCCAATTGCCCGCAGATACAAGGAAGCAATTGCCATCTAGATTTGTATGTTTTCATCAATTAATTCATATACACGTGGAGCATGAGGGGGCAAACAGGATTAGCACAAATAAAACTTAGATTATATTAAGAAGTTGAATTTTGATTGTAACTAAAAACCTTTCCACTCAAGCAAATACACACAAACACACACGCAAACTAAGAAGCACACAATCAGTGTAATGAAAGTAAGTAACCCGACACCCGAGGATATGACAGATAAACTAAAACATAATTAGCCGATCAAGCAGAATTTGGATTGTAACAAAACACTTCCTCGCCCACAGACACACACATGCCCCCTAATCAAGGCAACAAAACCCTAACCTGAAGACGGACCTGCAAGGCACTGCTGTATTCTTCCCTTTCAGGCTTCTATTGTACACACTGTATTGGTAGTTTTCTACAACCAATGCTCCAGAACACAAACCTGACTTCTCTCTAACCCCTGTATTTGCATCACTAGTATCTCACCACAGTATTTGCAAAACAAGATGACTGTTTTGTACTGAAGCTAACCCAACCTGGATATACAATTAGGGCAATCCAAACCTTGATATGTTTCCTCACTAACCCTAATGATGTAAGGTGGTGATGCCTATGGACCATCTGAATTACAGCCACAGAGAGTTTGCGCCTGATAAACAGTAATATCGATGCAGGCGGCAGGGGCTTTGATAAGAGTTCGACCGAGGGTCTGGCTGCTAATTTCCTCTGGGGTACTTTCTGGACCCTGAGGATGCAACTCTGCCTTTATTGTTTCGAACGTCCAAACAGGGAAGCTTCAGACATGAGGAGTTAACATCACCATTGACATCTATTAAGACAATCAGAGACTCAAGATTGCACACTTTCACTGATGTGTGTGTGTGTGTGTGTGTGTACGTGTGTGTAGTGGGGGTGTTCAATATATTGTGTAATAGATCCAAATATGGTTCTTCAATAATGGACAGACAGGTTTTCCACTCAGGCCTGCCCTCAGGCTGGCTAACATGCTGCATGCATGCTGGGAGAGTAACCAGAAATGTGTTTTAACATCAGCTGTAAAGCAGAAAAGACACCCCTTTGTAAGCCATTCAATGATTATTGTAACTTTGCCATTGCTGGTATTTCCCCCTGGTGTTAAGGTTACTGGCAATAACCAATGCTTGAACATTACACCAAAAGGAAGTTGTACAGTCACTTGATTAGCAAGATCATTGTGCTCCTTTTATTTTGATAGGTTATGTAAAAAGATAATTACATACTGTACATAATATTGCCACATGGGGTCGATTCAGGCCCCACTTCAAAGTGGTTGTTTGAACAGGTAAATTCAGTACTTTGCTGCCTTCAGAGACACATGGAAACCCATTCACTCCTAGAGCAGATATAAACATGGCCAATGTTAATTTAAGAAATGTTGCCGATCAGCAGCAAATGATCTTTAACCATGTTTTGATCACAAAGGCAGCACACAGAGGCCTGAAACAAGGTGAATATTGTCATGTGGACTAGTGCCCGTGTCTGCTGCTGTGTGCTCTGGGAGTGTTTATTGTGTGAATATGTTTGTTTTGAGCAATGTCTTTCCAAGTTAAACTTTTGGGTTTGGGGTCTGGGTTACAGTCATGGTTAGGGTTATGGAAAATAGGATTTTGAATGGGACTGCAATGTGAGTGATTACTAGAATTGCGTGCTGGTGTGACTGTGTGTGCTCTGTGGTGTGTGCTCGTTCAAGCATGTTTCTGTTGTTTCGTCTCCCCTTCTTTTCTTTGGTAAATCAAATAAATGTCACCCAGAGATTGGGTCTTTAGTTGCAGGGAGCATACTCGGTAATGAAGATTTGAAGGGCAATAAAGCTGGCAGCACAAAGAGACACATTTTATTGCCACATTACCTGATTGGTTTTATGGGAAATACAGGAACACTGTATTCAAGAAAACACCCCAAAAGAGAGAGCGATAGAAGAGAGAGAGAAATTAACTTTTCGGCATTTTGCTTTATCTGCAGATCCACAGTGGTTGTCAGAGTTCAGGATGCTGCCAACAGTCTTATTGGTATGGCTGGGGGAGGAATAGTGGGAAAGAGAACACAAACACACACAAACACTCACCAGGCAGCTATTTATTATTGATGTCCTTACAGGGAGCTAGCAATCATAGGTTCCTACCTCCACCAGTCCTCGTTAGCTCAGTCTCCCTGGGTGCAGTGGAAGCGCGTACCGCGTTAGCATTTAGCAGCCTGATTCACCGCAACAACTCCTCACCAAAGGAAAAATGAGAGTTACACTGAGATGCAAAGTGTCATATCAGTGTCGTGTGAAAGCATGCACGTTTTATTTTTGAGGGAACCATCACAGGGGCCCAAAGGCAAAGGTTTAATTGTGATGGGACCTTGTATGTAACCTTCTCTGCGTATCTTTGCATAATGCAGAGACACGCTATTGGATTTGCCTTCAGATTCAGAGACCCACGGAGGAGACCCTGATTCATTATGTAACTATGCTTATGTTGTGTCAGGATACATATATTGAGGTTGGACAGCTGTGGACTGAGGTGTGACCATGACAAGTGGGAAACACACAGACAAATACAGTCCTTTGCCTTGTTGTGCCACATTTCATTCCTCAACTCATAAATGTCAGTAGCCTTTATAAATTATACTTTAAATCATAGCTATGAGAAAGTTCTCAATTCACATATTTTTACTTCTATCCTTAATGGTATAGCAGTATTAAGAATACAGCATTGATCATAGTTTTCTTAAACAGCAAGATGTCTTTAAAATGAAACTTCAAAACTGAGATTACT
Source organism: Hypomesus nipponensis (assembly GCF_054491055.1). NCBI lineage: Eukaryota > Metazoa > Chordata > Actinopteri > Osmeriformes > Osmeridae > Hypomesus > Hypomesus nipponensis. Next base: position 6,019,035 of record NC_140361.1, read on the forward strand.
TTGATAGTTTTTTAGTTTTTTTCATCCGTGGTTTTGGAGTGAAATAACCTCGTTACAGAAAAATACACAACCTTTTGTTTTATGCATGCTGTACTTCTCCGTTGAAGGTAGGAGTCTCTCACAGCACGGGGAAAGTAAATGTTTCAGGTAAACACAGGCCTACCTTGAGCCATGTGTGTACAAGATGTGTCTGTAAGGTAAAGCCCCACTGAGCTAAGTTAGAAGCTGAATTCAAACTGCTGGTTCTCTTCGCTTAATCACTTCAGTATAGATTTTTTGCAAGAAACCTCCCCTTATTCTGTGTTGTTGTGTATGTGTATGTATGTGTGTGTTTAAACAAGGGATGGCTTGGGGGGAAGAGTGTGTGTACACATTATATATATACGTGTTTGTGTGTGTGATTGAGGAACATTGTAAGCTGGCATATTGTTCAGCTCCCATCTGTACTTCTTGGAGCAGAGAAAGAAACATTACCACCGCTCAATTAACTCTCTCTGATTGGTCCTCTTTGTGGTGTCCCAGAAGGATCATAACGAATGGTGTTCGAATGTGGAGATCTCCAGTTTATGCATGTGTGTGTGTGTGTTGGTTTGTGCGTGTCTATGAGACTGTATGTGTGCAGGCGGTGCAGGGAGAACGGCAGGGGCGCTTTGTGTTAAATTGCAGCTGTAGACGGGAGTGGAGATTGTAAAATGGCTGCATGATTCTGAAGCGGTGGTTCAAAATGCTGTCATGGGCCTGAGTAGAAGTTTACGGCCGCTGACATCACAGGAAAAACATGATCTGGGGACCAGCTTTGCTCTTATAGAACAAGATGGCACACATGGATGCACACACACCTGCACAGATGGTTATCGTCAGGTATAACTTGTGTGATTGTGCGTCATGCCCATGAACAGCCCTCAAGTGCTCTATATACAATAGACTAAAGAGCTCTGTAAGAAGAGCTTTTAAACCAGCCTTCCTGGTTAACAGGCCTGTAATGTGGTAGCTGTTGAACTGTAACTGGAGGGAGGTAGCTCTTAACAGCCAGACACCCGGGCTGCTTGGGATATAGATTGAGCTGTAAATTGTCTTTATATAGCTCCTTAGTTCTAAGCAGGTTGGAGAAAAAAAGTGCCCATTAACCTCAGATTCTTAAGTATGACAAGCTTCACATCACTAATACCCCATGCTCATGCAGTCACATTAATGATTGGTTTGTGCCTGTTGATGTTTTTACACAGTAAATGCAGATTTAACAGGTGTGTATGTGGGTGTATGTGTGTGGGGGGTTTATGTGTGTCTGAGGGTGACAGAACTGTCATCTTGTCCCCCCTTCAGCAGCATGAACCACTGGAAGGCTATGTCAGAATCCACTTCTTATGACTAGGATACCATACCCAAGACTTTCAATCCACAGTGTCAACCAATGGTTGATGTTCTGTAGACTAACCTTAAATACCCATCTGATCCCAACATCCAACACCCAAAGTTGGGAGTCAAGTATCAAGCCGCACACTTTTGCATCCTTTAGCCTTTATAAATATACATGGTCTCTAGTGTCATGGAAACCTGTGAGACATACCTTGGCAAACATGGTCTTTGACAAGGGAATGACAAACTGGCGGGAGCGTACACAGATAAGGACTGCAAGCTGTCATTTCTCTTATTTGCCTGTTTGAGAACAAGGGATTTGATCTGTCAAAACATTATCGTCTACAATCTACTATGACAGGATGTGCAATTCTTTGTCAAATCAACCTTGGGGGAAAGGTCATGCCACAGGGCCAGAATATGCATCAACATTCTCTAGGTCATTAAGAGCAGAATGAAAAATAATAAATATAATATGAAAAAATTAGTAGTGATAACTAAGTAAGGCTAGCTTACTGGCAAATTCCAATAAAACAATATAATATGTACCTATAACCAACTATTTCACAAGCCATTTAATCACTATCGAAACAACCTGTTTCCAAAATGACTACAGTATAGTTTTGTTCAAATACTTTTATGCTATGTTGACAGATATTAATTCACATTTTGTGTACAAGCTTCGTCATCAACTATCCCACCTATGAAACTTTTAGATAAGCTCCATGGTGAGCTTGGTGCCCTGGTGGGCCAAGGTTTGCCAGCCTGCACATGGCATGCTCCCCCTCATGTTAAAATGATTAACCAAGTGTTGCATAAATGATTTTCACAGAGCAGATCCAAACCTTCATTCCCCTGAACTTTTTGATGTGGAACTGAATTTAACCTAGCCGTGGGGTTTTGAGCTCTGTGTGTGTGCGTGTGTGTGTGTCTGTCTGTCTCTCACTCTATCTCTCTGCAGCCCCTCTTGCTGAAGCAGCCGGGATTGGTATTGCAGATATAGCTGTCGCATGCAAGAGTGGAGTTCTGTGATTCCGTAAATGAATTCATGTGTAACTCATGGAAACGCTGCATAATGCTGATATCTCCAATGGTGCACTCTTGCAGATGGAGTAGACCATAATAGAAGAGATGTTTTCCGCAGGGGCGATTTTATCTCTGTGAGATTAACTTTCACAAATTAAAGTTCAATAAAGTAATATGAATGATAGAACATCCCTGAAGCATCTGCCTAGGGGATTTAATGCCAGTGTTCTGTCTGGTCAGGAGGGAGTAATGAGTTTTTACTGCCTGGCAGCCAGGTGTCCACTGATTCACACTTCACACTCTGCTTAGAGTCACTCTCCAACAGCTTGCTGGTTATGTGACAGGCAGCCAGTCCCCAACATCGTCATACAGACCCTTGGTCTTAGTTTGCAAGCTGTCCTGAATTCATCCCAACTATGACTCACCGGCAAGTCATTAGTCTAGTCGTCCATGACGTCTGGTGCAGCTTATCTAATGTGGCTGCTTCTCGTCTATGCGGTTCTCCCCATATGGCTGCCACTTGTAGAATAGTTGTTCTAATATGGCATCTTTAATTCTGGAAGTAAAATTCCAATATGACAGCAATCGTATTATGAAGGTCTTTTTGCCACCAGTTAGTCTGTGTAGTAGAAAATAATTAATATTTGTCTGATGTAGGCTGTGTACAATCGAGACCAGTTTTAATATTCCAAATACTTTTATTCCCTAAATGGTACCGATAACCAATATAGCTGCTCTACTTCTAGCATGAATCTATTGTAAATATTGAAAATATTGAAAAACACACTTTGTATCCATGTCAACTAAATATGTCTCTTTACGTGGCTGCTCCCAATATTTAGATGCGTTTGAAAGGATTAGACACTTTCCTGAACATGTCTGTCACCTCAGAGCTAAAGAGATGAAAACACTATCAAGCAGGTATAATGATGAGAGTTTTGTCACCCATCCTTGTCACCGTCAAACGCTAAACCTTTCATGTTGCACGTCGGCTTTCTTCTGCCTTTGTTTGTCTCCAGAACAAACATTACCAGGAAATAAATAAATAAAATATCTTTATTTTTTTTTACTCCTTATGTAGGATGACTTCAGAAGTCTGTCTCCCTTTCTCACCCCCCCCCCCCCCCTTTTTTGTAAAATTAGCTTGCAGTAGAAAGCTACTGAGGCTATACTTTGTTTATCTACCTCACACCTGTGATAAAGGACTACCTTGCACAAGTTTGGGGTGCAGCCATGCTGCCTATTGCTCTCTATATCAGTGTCTCTTTATCACTGTATAGAAACGAGATGCTCAGGAACTCCTGTTTTAACCTCACAAATTACTTATAGATAACAAAACCCTGAGAAGGTTTACATGTGTTTGCTCCAGCTCCTGCCATCCCTGAAGTCAAGGTTTAGGCAAGGCTAGGATTGTCCATACTTGGTGTGCATTCAGGAGATAAACGTGTGATAGATACTTTAAGTGGAAAAAAAGTTCCACTACAAAAACGGGACTATTATTTATAGTATTATTATTATATTATTACATTATATTATTATTATATTATTAGTAGTATTATTTGCAGTCATGCAATATTAAGCCGAGTTCACGGCCGTTGCAAATGTTCTGTAGGCTACTGTATACATTGTATTGGAGATATTATCACTGCATATTGTGGGGTGAATTATTTGATTTATGTACTGAACCCCTTACTCTGTGTTTTTGCAGAAAAGAAGTCAAGCCTTATTTCCTTGGCATCTCCAAAGGGTAAATAGGGTGGGCGACATGAAAAGGCTTGATGCAATCCGGTGCAAGCTTGATGAATAGCATATCTGAAGACAATCAAACCTCTGTAAAACATGAATACTTTGACGCCAGAGAAGTTGCAACGACAGGTCGCAATGATTGGTTGTAAAAAAAGACTCCACAACCATCCCTCCCACTTCCCATCTCAACTTCTTTACAGACGTATGAAGTCAAAGGAAAACAACCCACAGGGAATACGGAGACAGAGAACGCTATTAGCTATAGTCCCCCCGGTGTGTGGGTTGCGGTCAAAAATAAAGACATTCAGTTAATCAGAGAGACAGAGATCTAAGTGTTAATAGAGATAGCTTCTGTTGTTTGTTTAGAAGTGTCGTAAGAGCTGATTCTGGGTTCACACACCCAACCAGCTTATGACGTGGAGAGAAAACAAGAGCTTTCAGCGCAGCAGTTGTTGTATCTCTGTTTACTGAAGATCTAGGACAGACACACCACCTCAGCACCAGAGGAACTAATTATGTTACTTTTTCTCTGCATAATTTAAAACATTTTATGCTAATGCCATGGGTGGAAATGATTGCCTTCTGGATTTTTTTCTGGGCCACACTGTATTATTTTTGTGCTTACAACACAGCATTTGTCCCGGAAGTTCCTAATTAACTCTGCTATCCCTCCTCTTTCCAACCCTTCTCCAACGCGTATTGTGCACTATTCTTGGCATAAAAAATAAATAATAATATATTATATATTCCTCAAATAAGAAGTGACTGTCTGTGTGTGTGTGTGTGTGTGTGTGTGTGTAAGAGATAGAAATAGGCTATAATATAGGCTATTATATTGGTCGTTTTTGGCTAGCTTACTGTAATTTTGAACTGTAACATTTTACAACTTATTCATCACACATAACAGTGTTGTACAACTGTATTTGTGTACTGTATCTCTGATTCACAACAAAGAACATGATTTGCATGAACCATGGTTCATGATATTTTGTTTTTAACCCTGTAACCCCTCAATCAGATTCAGCGGAGGATCATTAAGCACTCTTTCCCCTAACGTGTATCTGTGGCCTTCAAGCTCTCAGGCAGACTTTTTTTTAATTATATGAGCATCATCTTTAATAATAAATTAATTGTGAAGACAGTTGTTCCTTCATTGCGGGGTCTCGAGAGGAAGGAGGGAGGGATTCAAGGGTGGAGGGAGGGAGTCAAGGGCCTACAAGGGACTTAATGAGAGGAGATTAAGGTCTGTTGTCAATGTCAAGAATATTTATGAACCTGCATATCTCCAAGGCATCACCATCTCTGAGCAAAATGTATTGACCTGCCCATCAAAATGGACTTCTCAGCTCTGAAAAAATGACTTTATTGCTTTTTCTCCCTCTTTCTCCATTTCTATCTATCTATCTCACACACACAAACACACGCACACACATACACGCACACACACAGACACTTCTTATTTGAGGAATATACTGGTGCAATAATAATGAACCCTGATCACATAAGAAATCTGCCAGCCCAAAAAATCACCTTCTCACATCACATTAACTCCCGAGGGTGAAGATTTACTAAAAACTTTGTTGACGAACATCTCTATGAAATACAGTTTCACAAAAAAACACTGGAATGAATCTGTCTGTCGAGAGGTGTTTTACCGAGTTGACACGCAGAGATTCACAACAACACTGATCTAAACACAACTGAGGGAGGAGGGGAGCAAAGATCTGTCAATCATGTGCGGGGTGCATTTCACCCTGGGATACGTTTTAATGATCCCTCTATTATAGAGGGATGCTATGCGTGTCACTCTGCTATATCCTGAGTCTGAATCACAGGCACCGTGGTCTGGGCATGAACGGTTGAGGAAGATCCCATTGGGAGCTCAATCATCTGTTCTTCCTGCAAACTCAAGTTTACATCACAGGTGCAGTCAGATGTGTAGTTTAGCAATGTCGGTAGTTATTCGGCTGGAAGTGATGGACATTTTCAGTGATGCGACATGAGACGATATGTGATATTGAAGTTATGGGACTGACTCAGCTTGATATCCATCAAGTATGCTTAAGGATTGGAAATGGACCCAACCCAACTACAAAACCAAGCCCTATCCAAGCCAACCACACTGTCACGTAGTCTCATTCAATCACATCAAAAGTACATCACTAACTTGTCCAAAGTGCTCCACATCTCTACTTATGGCTTCACTGTCAAACCGATGGTGGATCAAATCTAGAAGGAAGTTTCTGAAGCTTTTCTGAATGCTAAGAACTATCAAGTGAGGATCTCACCACTAAATCCAATCATGCAGAAAATAATTTAACACAGCAGCCTCACAGAATTTTGGGGTTATCACTAATTTTGTAAACAGTGGCAAAACAAGGCATGCCATTCGCTACGAAATAAACAATGTAAATGTTGAATAAAATGTATTGCTGCTTACATTAAATTGTAGCTTCATGTGTTTAGCTGGAATGTCACATAGGTATGCTGGAACTAAATAAAATGAATTGTTCTCTGTTGGTGTACTGTGAGCTACAAAACAGGTGCAGGCCATGTATCTAGTTCTAGTCATTGCAGTTGTTTAGTGTTAGTTCTGGTACTTAAATCAGGTAGTTGTGCAGTAATTGGTGTCATGTGTACTATCTGTTTGAATTTGTACTAGTACTTGCTTTTATTCAGGTACTTTATGGCCATAAGCCTAGAAAACGGTCCAATTCATTGTGAACAGGGGGAGGTTCTCCTACCAAGATGTCCAACAGTGCAGGCATGTTTTGGATATTGCTAACACCATGGTCTCAGGAGCACATAACTCCATGCAGTATGCAAACAACAAAGTGAGCAATTCAGTCCTATTATATTCAATTTTACTTTTCAATAATGAATCATGACTGCAATCAATAATGCATTATTTTATCCAGACTTTCTGCAGGCTCTCCGTCCACTGAATCTGCTGACAAAAGCGAAACAAATCTTTCTGACTTCAAATGAAAACAAACACTGCCACAGTATAGTGTAAATGCAAACTTGCATCACCCCAGGACACTGGTGTCCTGATTTTCTTTAGCCCGACTGTGATGTTGCAATTCTCAGATATGTTGTTGTGTCGCCCGTCAGTATCACTTACTCTTTTACTTGTCCTGTCCGGTCTCCAATCTCGGGTCTCCTGACTCATGTGCAACAGAGACCCTCTCAGAACGTTGCTTCAAACAGCAGTTCCACTGAAAAGTTAGAAATTCGATGGAGCAGGTGGGGGGTATTTATGCTGAGTGAGTTTCACCAATTCAACTCAGATACACACATTCATGTATCCGAGTACCCCCCCCCCCTCTGCCCCCATCTTACGCCACATGATCACCTCAGCAGGTTTGTATGGACACATACCCACAGGGTTTGACCATGTGCCTGTCAGTTTGGGGCCACAAGTCGATAAGACTTCTGTGGTGGAGCTTTGAAGCCTCTGTGCTCTGGTTGGTCTTACAAATTCATGGATCTGAAAGTTGGGCTTTTGCAGTCATATCACTGCATCAAGTGGGATTACATAGAAACAGTCTGAAATATTAAATGGTGGGGTTGTGGCGTCCGTCCTATTTTTCACAGCTGGTCAAACTGAGTCCAACTGTGTATCCACCATCTACAGTACTATGGAACCACTGACATATGTGTCCCTTCCTCCCTCACTTACCCACACGACTGATCCCTTCTCAGAGCTCCACTTCAGCCAGCCCTGTCCTCGAACAGATAGCTTTGATTGTGCTGGTGGGCGGTATTCATACTGAGTCAACTTTCACCAATTCAATTCAGTTACACAATATCTGTCTGTTTTGGGTAAATGACACAGATAAAAGCTTTTAAAAAATTCTTCTACAAAGCTTCTTGTTGATTGACAGTAAAAAATAAATCTGGATAGAAGGTTCTCTCCTTTTCCAAACTACCAATACTACTAGTTATATGCATACATTCACATGTTATTTTGTTTGTGGCCAGCTACTTAATGGTGTGCACAAATACTGAGACAGGTGGCAAGAGCGGTGTTTATTCATGGTCTTATGGTCACAGTGGGGTCCAAAAAGCAATGCACAAACACTCACACACACACACACACACACACACACACCCACATACACAAAGGCCAAATGAAAGTATTGGGAAAAAACAAGCACTATCCTTTAGCATGGTATGCCGACAGCTCAGTGCTGAGCCAACCTGGGGTGTCTCATTGACTGTGCTAAAAGCAGAGTGGCTGTTCTCCCTGTTGTAGCTCCCATGAACATCTTTCTGAGTCACACATGCCAGCTGCATTTACTTCATCACTCTCAGGGTTGGGGTGGGGGGTGGGGGGCTGTCAAGCATATGCAGGCAGACATGGCATTCATTCATTCACTCACACACACACACACACATATATATATATATATAAAACATGAACTACACAGTACAAAGACACACACAGCCCTAACTTGGCAAAAAGCATGAACAGTAGGGCCTTTTGCCAAGCCTGTGGCCAAACAAATTAGGTTGCTACAGTATGTGTCTGAGCATCTAGTCACAACCTTTACGTCCCATGACTCATTGACTCACATCATAACGCATGACATGCCCAAAGATGTCATGTTAACAGAATTCTGAAATACTTGATGTATTAGTAAACACTCACACAGTATATACTATTGGCAATGTTTCAAGCCAACTTGAATTATCTTTTTTTATACATTTCTATTTTTCTACCTGTAATTATAACCTTTCCTACAGTCCAATTTCTGCATTTCTGTATTGTTTGAGGATACATACTGCCCTCTAGTGAGTATTTAGAAGCGTAACCTCAGAGTATCGGAAGAGAAGATGAACAAGAAAAAAACATTTATTGATCATGTGATGTCACTCACACAAGTGTTGAGTGTTGACCAATGAAATTCTCAGCTTTTCTCCCATGATGCCCTTCCTCCAGGATGGACCACACATGAAAGGCCCAGGAGATTGCTCATCTGAGCACGGAACAGCTTCACAAGCAAGACGTTCTTGCTGTGAGGAAATAGTGCAAGAATGTTTGCATCTTAAATGTCTCTCCTTAATTCCTTCTGTTCTCCTTCTGCATCTCTGTTGAAGTGGCCGGCCTTCAGAGCTATTCTCCCGCCGTCAAATAACGTCACCATAAGGCTGCAGGCTATTGTCATTCGAGGTGACCACCCCACATAACTGTTAAGCCTTGTGCCATCACCGTATTCCACTCAATAACGTTATGTGAGTTACAATACACCTATAGCAGAGACTTGAATAGACTACATGATGACTGGAACCATCAAGGATGTACCACTATGCAGTGTGACAGCAGGCTGCATCATCACAAAAAGGTACATTGCATTGCCAAAATCAAATTCTCACTACCACAGCAACAGGTATACGCTCACAACTAGTCGCTTGCTGGAAATCCAGGTGTACTTTATGAAGTTGCTCAATTCAAATGAAAGTATCGCACAAATCCGTTCCCTGGCAGAGACAATGCTAGCTGCTGCATGATTGGTCGACCCTCACAATTTCCATCTTTTCTTTAAATATCTTTCTCCAAAAGTTAGTCCACACGTAACATTTTCTCCTCCTTCAACAATTGTTTTTTTGTGGGTGTTCTGGTAGGACATTGAAGTGACCACCAGCTTTTGTGTTAGTTGCATTGGACATAAAGAAAAAGTCCAATTAGTACAATTATTTCAAGCCTCATCTAGCATTATGCTTATCTTGTTGAAACAATACCCTGAAGAAATGTCACATCCCACCATCTCCTACGGTTACAAATTAATTTATACAAATATCAAAATGAGTGTTAAACAGTGTTGGTTTGTAGTAGTACTGACGGTGATGGAAATGGATTACCTCTGGGGTCTCTGGGAAGTAACATGCACTGTAGACAAGCAGAGAAGGTAGCGAGCTGGGTCAAGCATTCCGTTTTTCGGCTATGCCAAAGGCAATTGACAAATTATTGTGAAGTACAAAAAAAACTGTGTGCAACCGGATATAGATGGATGGAGCCGATGGTCACCAAATCCATCTACACCCACCGGAAGAGCATACAGTAGCGGAAAAACATATAAAGCAGAAAAGGTGTCTTTAATCTGGTCAATCTTTAAATGACACATGATACGATATGAAGATATATAGTGTATCAGACTGCCATTGGTATTTATATCACTTGAACTTCGAAAATCAGTCAACATTTGAAATCCGAAATTGCATATATAGCAGTTATATTGTATTAGTAATGCAAATAAACAATCTTCAGGGAACCACCTTTGTTGTGTTAAAGCGATCTAGATGGCAGGAAGGAAATAATGACAGCTGACCCTTGGACTTGCTACAGTACTCAAGTTGTCACGTGCTGAGGAAAAGGGAGGCTCTTCTGTTGACATCAATGCACTCAAGAGCAATTGATGCAAGTCACATAATCGTATATGTTTCGCTTTCGTTTCACTTAGAATTGTTTACTTGTATGATTGGAAACCGAAACATTTGAGTGCATATACCGTTAACGGTAGAGTCGTTGCAAGAGTCAGCACCGCAGTGTAGCTATCACGCGACTGGAGTACTGTTGGCTAGCAAGCTAACGCTGCTTGCAACTATTTAACGTTAGTGTCATGGACGAGCTAACAGTGGAAGTCAGAGGAACGAGCGGTGCTTTTTATAAGGTATGGTGATTTTCACGGTACGATTATATCAATTAAGTGTCGTTAATATTTTTATAATGCAAAATATTCCTAAATGATATGCTATTGAGGTAGCGTGGTATAATGTTGACACGGGTCAGCTACAGGCCTCCGCTAGCTAGGCTAGCTCTAACGATAGCTATGCTACAATTCTAGCTTGTAGTAGCAGGTAAGCTATTTGTGATACACCGCTACCTTATCAGATACCACTTAACAATCTTGTTAGCTAGCTGTCCAACTAGCAAGATATTGCAAACTCAATGCTAAGCATCCTTTCCAGCTCTTGTCTGGCTAGCTAGCCACAACATCCCTCCTGCTAGTTGCAGCTTACTAGCTTGTCTTTGCTACCTCTGCTCTCAAGAATTCCCTTCTGGTAGTTAGTTACGCTTACTAGCTAGCTGGTTGTCTTTAGCTTTCTAACATCTGCCAAGATAATAGCTTTCCAGAAAGCTTAATGCATGGAGCTAATGTTGTCGTGCTTGCTAGGTAAGCTACCTACGTACAGGTGACTCTATTTTGGTTTAAGGACGGTTGTGGCTGGAATAAACCTTCTTATCTATCCCTCACCTTTCCCTTTCAGGCCCATGTGAAGGACGTACACGAAAGCACTGTCACGGTTTCATTTGAAAACAAGTGAGTACTTTAATGCAGTTAACTTATATAGTTATAAGGCTATGGAAATCGGCATAACAAAGTAATCCTAACCGGCTAGCTTGTTGGCTTTATCAACAAATTCTGCAAGAAAGAATGTCACTTTCTACCACCCAAGACATTTAGACGTGGCGCTAAGAAGTTAATTGCAATTAGGTGCAACACCTATCGCTGCAGTTGTTCATTAGCCGTGTGGCTTCAATGATTTTCCATCTGTCAAATAAATGCCCTTTCTCATGTGCACTACTACACTGCTAAAATATATTTTTGGTGTTTGTCAGTGAAAGTATGGAAAGAGAACAGGGCAGTGGCATTACAATGGAATCCGGAAACTCTCTGTCATCAAATTTGGTTTTGACATTTTACTCTTCTTCAGCTGGCAGCCAGAGCGTCAAATTCCCTTCCACGATGTTCGCTTTCCACCACCCACTGGTTTTCAGAAAGAGATCAACGAGAGCGATGAAGTAGAGGTACGTGCTGTAAGTAAAGGAGAAGGACTGCTCACCTACTAGTCAATATAGGCTTCCACCAGCTGTATACTGTGAAGACTGATTTTGGGCCACACTCAAACTGCATATATAAAGCCCTTTGTAATTTATCTTTTTACTCAACAGAAACTGTAAAAATGATGGACCATAACTGGTATCTTATGGTCTATTTCTAACCATGCGCAGATCAATTCCTATATAGATCATTGCATTTGTGCAGCACTTTGTGCAGCTGCAGTTAACCCCAGAGTGATAAACAACCCAGTTAAGGTCATTGAAGATCTCAAACCATGTCAAGACGTTCAAAGTCGCTCTCAAAATACACCTGAAGACACCCGTCAATCGGTTGGGGAAGAACATTGACAAAACTCTTCTGCCCATGTCCTCTCAGTTGTTGCTTGACTGTAAGTTTGATGCGACACGTATCAAGATCCGTGACGCTGTCATACATACAAGTTATTACAATGGCGAGAGGAGACTCCAGGGAGCTCCCCTCTCGGTGTTTGAGCAAGCTCAGTCAACATGCATGTGTGGGGACCCTGCCCTGTAGAAACTGAGTTACTGTCTCAACATCCCATATGCTTCTGGATTTCCCCCAGGCCCGATACATTTAGAACCTTATTTCCAGTCCAGCACCATACCTGTTGTGTCAGTATATGAAACGTGTGTTCTGTGTTCCCCCCAGGTGTATTCTCGAGCCAACGACAAGGAGCCCTGCGGCTGGTGGCTAGCCAAGGTCCGCATGGTCAAAGGAGAGGTGAGGGCTACTTGCCGAGAGTTTGTTTGCCCTCACACTTGCCCTCTTCCATTCTTTCTATTGACCCAAGGCAAAGTGTGAATGAGGGCTGAACATGTAAGCGCACCCCGGCCAGGCAGAGGGTTTAACAGCTGTTCTCGGGTCTTTCTCTAGCTGTGGCTGAAAGCTCAACTGTCATTCCATGTACCAGTGGTTCTCTCCATGTGTCTGCTGAACAATCCCATGTAATCCATTTATTTTTCTGCCCACCCAATTTTAGTTTTATGTGATCGAGTATGCCGCTTGCGATGCCACTCTCAACGAAATAGTCACTCTGGAAAGGTTACGGCCTGTCAACCCCAACAAGCCGGCTACAAAGAACACCTTCCTGAAAATAAGACTGGACGTTCCAGAGGATCTACGGCAAATGTAAGCAAGCTTACATTTAATTATTTTTTTCAAGTAGGCTGGGTCCTTAAACATTGTTGAAGGCTGTAAACCTGAACGAGCCGTTCACAAAAAAGAACAATGTATTCAATTATCGTGAATTGTTCAAGGCTCTTCCGCAGCTTTGTGTTATCAATGTTCCCTCCCTCTCTATCTCTCTCTCTGTCTCTCTCCTCTCTGTCTCTCTCTGTCTCTCTCCTCTCTCTCTCTGCAGGTGTTCGAAAGAGTCGGCACACAAGGACTTTAAAAAAGCAGTGGGTGCATTTAACATAACGTATGACTCGGACAAGAAGCAGCTGCTTATTCTGGTGGGTCTGGCTGTTGCTTTAAGTCAGTAGAGAATTGGATTCCCTGAAATGACATGTCTGTTGCATAGCAGACCTGTACATTTCTATAATGTTTCTTCTGTACTGGACGTGTTCGTCTTTTCTTTGGTCTGTAGTCGGTGAATGAAGTGACCACCAAGAGGGCCAACATGATGAGCGACATGCACTTCAGGAGCTTGCGGACCAAGCTGTCTTTGATGCAGAGGAACGAGGAGGCTAGTCGCCAGCTGGAGGTACACAGAACCTCAGATTCACGGTCAAGGCGTCAAACTCGATAAGCAACTCATGGGTCCTTATTCAGTATGCACGGCTGCTAACGGTATGCCAATACACTGTGTGTGTGTGCACGTGTGTGTGTGCGTGTGCGTACTTGGTCCTTGCGCAGAGCTCTCGACAGTTGGCATCCCGGTTCCACGAGCAGTTTGTGGTGCGTGATGACCTCATGGGCCTGGCGATCGGCACCCACGGCGCCAACATCCAGCAGGCCCGCAAGGTCCCCGGGGTCACCACCATCGACCTGGATGAAGAGACCTGCACCTTCCACATCTACGGAGAGGTAGCTATCAGCTCCTTTCCCTCCCTAGCTAAATTCTAGGATGTAGAACAAGGCCCAAACTGAGGATCTGACCCAAGCAAACACCAAGGAGCTTCCCTAACCAAGGCCCATGATTGGACCTAACCCAAGCCCTGCTACCCAGCCCCAGACAAGTTGCTCAAATCAAATGAGACTCCCAGGGCAGAAGAAGTTAACTGAATTCCAGACCAGAACGCGTCTGTGAGCCGTGATTGATACAGCCTGGTGCTGTTCTTGGTTCTTTAGGACCAGGAGGCGGTGAGGAAGGCCAGGAGTTTCCTGGAGTTCTCCGAAGACGCCATCAAAGTTCCCAGGAACCTAGTGGGTAAGCCAAACTTGGACCGAGCGGAACGGTGTGTCGGTAAAAACCCTAAACCACAAAGAAGTGGAGTGGCAAGAAACTTGATTATTAAATAAATAACTTTGCTGGTCCCCAAGACCTATCGACATAACGGTAGACTCAATGATTGTATGTGGCCTAAGTTAATTAAGATTAGGTTCTCTATGGACTCTTTCAACTGCTTTAATCTGCTTCCTTCTACTTCCAGGAAAAGTGATAGGGAAGAATGGCAAGCTGATCCAGGAGGTGGTGGATAAGTCGGGGGTGGTCCGAGTGAGGATCGAGGCAGAGAACGATAAGAAGCCTGTACTGGTGGATGAGGTCAGTGGGTTGATGGAAAAACAACTTCAACTTTATTTGTTCCCGGAGGACAATTTAGTTTTGCAGCAAGACATAAAACCAGCCATAGATATAGACTATAAAATAAGGGGAGGGAGCTCGGGGAGGGGGGGGGGTGTTAATGTGGAACTGCCTGCCTGTACTCTCCATTTATCTCATCCTCTTTACAACTCCCCTCCCCATCTCTCTCTCCATCTCAGGGCATGGTGCCGTTTGTTTTTGTGGGTACAAAGGAGAGCATCTCCAATGCCAAGGTGCTCCTGGACTACCACCTCAACTATCTGAAGGTCAGCTCCGACATCCTGCTGCATGTGTACCACACCTGTCACTCAATGGACTGCCTTACACTGCTTAGCTAAAGCACCGGCCAATCCGACGACGGCTCATCTGTATCCCTCCTCTTCCAGGAAGTGGACCAGCTGCGTATGGAGCGCCTGCAGATCGACGAGCAGCTGAGGCAGATAGGAGGCGGGCCGAGAAGCCAGGGTGGCCGCATAGAGAAGGGACTGGTCATTGACAACGGCATGGGGCTGGGCTTGAACCTGGGGCTGGGGCTGAGCGCCCAGAGAGGGGGGAAGCCGTACACCAGGGGGGGGCGTGGACGCAGAGGGCCCCCTTTCGCTTCAGGTAGCTGTGTGGACAGACATTTGTGTATGTGTGTTGGGCGGGGGGGGGGGGGGGGGGGCGGGGTAGCTATCAATTTAGTCCATTCAGAATGTAAATATCAGCGTTTGAAATTTGAGGAATCCAATCAGAAGAATTGGAATCATCTGGGATCAGATGGCTGAGCGGTTAGGGAGTCGGACTATTAATCAGAAGGTTGTTGGTTCGATTCCTGGCCGCGCAAAATTACATTGTGTCCTTGGGCACCCTACTTGCCTCTGGGGGAATGTCCCTGTACTAACTGTAAGTCGCTCTGGATAAAAGGGTCTGCTAAATATGCAAATGTCGGAATTTGTTCCCCAATCCAATTTACGATCTGTGCTCTGCGTGTGTTCCATCAGGCACCAACTCGGAGGCTTCCAACGCGTCCGAGACGGAGTCCGACCACAAGGACGAGCTCAGCGACTGGTCCCTGGCGCCCGCCGACGAGCTCATGGGGAGCGGGCTGGGTGGCGGCAGCGGCTTCCCCAAGCGGCCAGACCAGAGGAAGAGAGGAGGGGGGGGGCCGCGAGGCCGGGGGGGAAGAGGCCGGGGAGGCGGGGGAGGGTTCAAAGGTGAGGATCAGGAGGAGAGGCCGGACGTCTTCTGTGTTAGCTTGTTGTTGTAGTATTCCATGTTCAAGGCCCCTCATTACACTGTCCATTGCAGACTCCATACCCTGTGGGATGGATGTAGCGGGTTTGTTGTCGTACGTCATATTCTTGTTTTGAATGAAAGTGTCTGTTTCCTCTTGGGAAGCAGCTGAGGACATCCAGTGGAGCGACGCGCGCCCTCGTAACATCCGGGACACTAAGATGAGGCCACCGGAAGATTCTCTACAGGTAAGACTCTCACGACCACAATCACCCAAAGATGTCTCGACTTAAAAGTTCACATCCCTTTCTGCCCCCTCATCATAATGCCATTCCAGAAGAAGCTCTCAGCTTCCTCCCATTAGATGCTTCTCCTTCAAGAATTTCTAGGCGTTACACCGCCTTCGTTATACTATTCCACCACTAGGTGATGCTCTTAGCGTATGTTCTAGCTCCATTGCTGTGGCTCGGTGTTTGGAAGGCTGTTGGCTTGAGAATGAGCTCAGGGAGCTGGTGAATGTGGCCCTCTGAGGAGCTGGCATGGTCTGTGAACATGCACATTTTCAGAAATAGCATTTTGTCAGTCTGGGGATCACTCGCAGAGGCATACACATTTGTGGTGATACACAAAGGCGATTGAATGAGGATAAATGCTACAATTTGTACAACCATGAAACACATTGTAAAATGAAACCTCCATTCACTCATCCACGATACATACAATACAGTACAGCTAATCACTGCAAACCGTGAATCAACTGGGTGGATTATATATTGATTCGATTTCTTCGTAGCGCAGAGGGAACCTGGGGCCTTGCACTTCCTTTCAGAGGGAGGAAAGTGTTGTTGACAAATCATACCTTCCCCGGCCTGTGTGTTTCTGTTCGGGTCCATACTTCAACCAAGTCAGCTGGCCAAGTGGCTCTTAATCGACCACCATTTTGTTTCCTGAAGAAATGACCTGTGTGAACTTTCCTGTCTGGCTGCTGTTGCAGATTCGCGTGGACGGTAACAACGAGCGGAGCGTGCACGCAGCCCGCGCCTCCACTGACGTTCCGGCCCGCCAGAGGCCCTTCAAGGAGCGAGGGCTGAAGAAGGACAAGCAGGAGAGTCCTGACGCCGCCGCCGCCGCCTCCGCTCCCCCTCCGCTGGTGAACGGGGTGTCGTAGAGTAAAAGTCCCCTCCCCCCCACCCCCCACCCCCTTCCTCCACACACACACACACACACACACACACCTTGGGCTCGCTCTCTGTCACACCCACAGACACACAGACACCCACACTTTGTCATCGATTCCCTAAGCTTCTACGTTAGACTTGTCAGGCCAAAGAGGAGCCGGTAACGGATGAGGGAGAAACAAAGTGCTTTGGAGCCCCCGGCTGTGAGGTGCCGCGGAGGGGCTGGGGGCCGGGCTGGGGGCCGGGCTGGGGGCCGGGCTGGGGGCCGGGCTGGGGGCCGGGCTGGGGGCCGGGCTGGGGGCCGGGCTGGGGGCCGGGCTGGGGGCCGGGCTGGGGGCCGGGCTGGGGGCCGGGCTGGGGGCCGGGCTTGGGCTCTTCTGGTTCAGGCTCGGCTCTGGTGAGTTTTTTGTGTACAGTGAAAGAATTCCGAGAGGGTTTTCTGTTTGGATTGAAAGGGAAGGCAGAGACGGGGAGAGTGTTTCTTTTCTACTAATAGACATTGCTGACAGCTACCCATGGGACTGTTCTTCTCAGCTGTTGGTCTAAAGGTGTTTCAGTAGAAGACCCTAATTGGTCATGATGTGTTTCCTATGGGTCTGGTTTTTCTATCAACATCTCTCATTGTTGTCTCACCTTTTTGTCCTGGGCTGCGTTCAAACAATTTGACGTTTTCCAACAGCTTGTAAAATAAATATTTTATTATTATTATTTGTAGTTGTTTTTTGAAACGTTAAGCACCGCCTCTTAACGTTCCGTGTCGTAACCGTTAATTCCCCATTCGGTGGGCGTGTTATAATGTCACAGGCTGGCAAAACATCATGGTGATACTATTTCCACTGTTCTTTATCAGCTTCCTGCATTGCCACATTTCTTGAAATGGTCAGTCAGTACTGCTAGTTTTTCTTTCAGTTTTGTTAAATCAGCTCTTGAACGCAGTCCAGGTGTGGGGGTTCACCCCTTCAGTGTCTGGATCCTTGTCACTTACCAAGACATGGAGCTCCATACCACCAGTCTCAGTCTGCAACACTTTCCGTTGGCGCTTGATCTACTCAAGTGCTCCTTGGGATTGACTGAATTTGACAAATGTATTTTACCAAGATATGTTCACAATGTGGTTCAAGAATTACATTAAACAACAGTTTCTAGAGGCGCCAATAGAAAACAAAAAAATGTAGAATGGAAAATAAGAAAGAAAAAAAATCATACCAACCTTTTTGTCTGATCTGTGCCTTTAATATTGTGTGGATAGTATCACAACTAGAAGTCCAATTCAGGGAAAAAGACATTTAAACAACAGAGATGTAACTTGTGCTCATGTGCGGTAGTCGACGTAGCTCAACTTTGGAGACATGAGTCATTTTGTCTTTTTTAACATGGGGATGCATGTGTGTCTTCATCCTAGGGGGAGGGAAGGGTTGCTGTGGAGGGAAACCGAGGCTCAGTCTCAAGATGAGACTGGTTTCTGTTCCCTCAGGCCCAGGACCGCTTCAGTAGAGACAGTAATGGACTCCTTTTTTGCTAGTGATGGAAACCATTTTCTCTCTCAGCAGGAGGGTAAAGAAAGACCATGAACTCAATATCTTCTCCAACCCGCACAGCTACCAGATCCAAACTCATATATCAAAGGTTGTGATGAAGCCTGAAAACAATACGGTGATATTTCATGCCACCGGTTTATTAGTTGTACATTATACTATTGGCACAGGTCTGTATGGGTCTCTCTTTTTTTTTATGTGATTATTCTTAGTGCACCAGACCAGGATATTGAGAACATGGTATTTTCAATATTTGTCAGCCTACTGTTGCTCTGCATTTTTACAGTATCAATGTGCAACAAGCCTTTTGGCACGATTCTGTCGAAACCTAAACATATTGTTAATAGTATGGGAACAGCTGGTCATATCTGACTGTAATTGTTACTGGAAGAAAACGTTTTTGGATACTGTGTATATTACAATTCTCATTTGTAAAAAAAAAAAAAAAAAAAAAAAAAAAGAAAAAAACAAACAAGAAAAAGGTTTTTACTGTTGTTTCAGATTGAACTTGAAATGTGCACTTACCATTCTTTTTGTGTTATCTGCAACAGCTAAATAATATTGACTATATAATAAACTATGATGTAAAGTTTTTTTTTTTTTTTTTTTTTTTTTTGGCAGGTGAATCACACAAATGCTGTTAATGTCTAGATAACCCTTATAGCTAACTCCTGAGTCACTGTACCTTATAGCCTACTATGAGGGAGAAGGACGTAGACAGATGCTTAGTTTCTATGTTAAATTGTGTGTCTTATCTGACCCCTGCTTGTACAGTTGAACTGAACCTAGTTTACAGTTGCAGACTTCTCTTTTTTAATTTTATTTTTTACAAACTTACTGACTGTGAGGGTATTCTTAGTGTCTTGTTTATATTTATTTTCCTTTCTCTTGTTCAGTTGTTTACGCTAAATTGTACGATGAAGCGCAGTTAAGAAAACTCCCAAGCAAATCCACAGCTGGAAAGCTTGCTGGCTAGTAATCGCTCTTTGTCCTGTTCCTCCGCTTCTGTTTCTCTGTCAAATAAGGCCGCTCTCCCAACCAATCACCAGGTAGCATTCTGACATGTGTGCTTAATTCAGATTGAGTGTGGAGGTGGGTGTTCATCAATGGGCATCTTCATCCCAAGCGTCATCACATTCTGATGAACACGCCCACAATTGTACTTGAGCTTCTTAGGTTTTGTATGAGATGAGAGAGACTGAGACGAGCTGTGTCTTATTATGGAAGAAACTGATTGCAGGGCTTTTGGTTGCAGGTTGGTGGTAAAGATCTGCAAAGAGCAGGGGGTATGGAGTGCCTAACTCGAAGTACGTTGCTTTTAATGAATGATGCGGGGAGGACTGCACTAACTCACCTTGAGAACTCTCCAGTCCTCCATATCGATCTAAAAGTCATCTGATGGTAATCATACATTTTACATGTCTCATAGCCATTCCTAATGCATTTATTAAAAATATGTAATGGAAAAGTGGGCAATTGGATATGGAGGGAGCTTTTCTAGTCCATCGATCACATGGACTGGTAGCGGCTCTCCATTCTAGACAAGCACATCACGTAAGCTGCATCCTGTTCCTCACCTGCTTGAGGTAAATCTCTAACTCAGTTGGATAGGGGAAACAGACACTTCTTTACACAGCACGTCACCCAATCCAGGCGACATCATATCTGATTTGAAATGGGGTAGAGGACAGAAGGTTGCATGCCCTGAGAATTGGAATCTGGCCGTCCTCTTGAGATAACACTGGCTCACTGGCCCTCTGGCTCTAGTTTTCTCCCAGCGGACCGCAACACAAATCAGATAAAGGCCACAATTGTCCCACTATCAAAACAATATCTCAGTCCACAAAGTCGTCTTCTGAGACTCAAAAGTGTTGCCAAACAGACTGTTTTTTATAGTAATTTATTTTTGGGAATGTATAAAACCAATACTAAGACACAAAATATTGTAAAGGAAAAAAGTTATTGCACTCCTTTGGCTGTTGTGGTTGAGAAATGGAACTGAAATACTGTAGATATCAAAAACAATGGTAGAAGCGACCTTGTATGTTATTAACTGCACTTTGGGCAATATTTTCTTTGTACATATTAGCGTATACAGATTGGGTTATATGTCGACATTGTTTGGTTATAGTGCAATATATTTTGTATGCAAGCAGTTTCAATAAATAAAGTTTGATCTTCCTCTGCTACTTACACTCTTTTTCTAGCACTTCAAAAAAAGTCATTGACATGTCATAGTGAGTGTGGGTATAATAACTGCACTGTGTATTCTCTGTATTTACTACTGTATACACATTAGTTTGATTTTACCTTGATGTCCTACACATAGATTGCCTACTGTTAGACGTGTCGCCAAATATTCTTTGTTGAAAATATATATTACTTTTTAAGTAAGCCTGATGGATCTGTATAGGATGTGTATCAAGCACTTGTAGTGTTTCCTTTTGGCCACATGGTGGCACCCTGGTACAGCAGTGGTTGAGAGGACTTGGCTCTCAAGGCCAAAGCGGCTGATTGTGTTTAACACATTGAGCATTCACGGAAAGAACCCGAGCAGGATAGCTTCTGCTGTATGTACGTGCCAATTAGACTGGGTACAAAACAAAAGAACACTTACTTGTAATTTGTTTCCGCTTTCTTTATGGTCTCTGCCCTGCTCTGTTGGGTTCACATATCCCCTTTCTTCTTTCTTCCTTCTGTCTGTCTACATCTCTCCCTCCGTCTCTATCCAGTCCTTCTTCTTGATTGCCACCACAGCCCCCCCCCTGCCCTCCCCCCCTCTGTTTGCAGTAAAGCCAGTCATTTTTTGTATCTCAGACTGACCTAGTTTTGGTCAGCCATTCGGTTGCAGCAGCAGTAGTGAGGCAGTGAGAGATATCAGGCCTGGGAGAAGGCCCGTGGCCCCCCCCCCCTCCAGCCCACTCTCATTGCTCTTTTCCTTCTTGTCCAACTTTGTTCAGTACCCCCCCCTTATCCCCCTCTCCCCCAAAGAGTCCTCCATCTGGTCCTGGGCCCTCCATAGCTACACACTCATACACATGGACCTCTGATCGTACTCTACAGCACACACACAATCTGGGTCTGTCTCATGCCTATCCACCTCAACCCCATCGCCTGATCTGTCATGATTATTACTCATGACAAATTAATGACAACACTTAAGAATGTGCCTGGAGTAGTATTTAATCAGTGTTTTACGATAGGTGATTCATCTGATACCATTATTATTCATTAAAATGGTCTTAGGGCTGAAGGCTGGTTTTGGTTTTGGTAAGGAGCAGCACGGGGTCATTTAAGAAAGCTTGCTTGACACAATGTGTTCAATTCAGGAAGCATTTTTCGTTTGTTTGTTGTTCCACGTCTTTTTCAGCAGACAAATTAGCATTCTGTGCTTTTCTACAACTCACAGCAACCAAATCCGACAGAGTTGCATGTTGTAATACAGTGTTGATAAGAGGTGCTTTGTTGTCGAGCGTTTCCTCAGCTCCTCTTTACTGGTGCCGTTCTCCTCCGTCTCTGTGTCTTCTGTTTCTCTGAAATGGGCCAAACTTTCCCTGGCATGTTTATAATGCCCACCAGTCAATAGCACAGCTTCAGGAAGCAATCCTCACTTCCCCAATGTGACACCATGGATTAGCTTTCCCTTTATTGAGCTGCCAAGGTTCCTGCGAGATGCAGTGTGTGCCTCGGTGCTTGTATATCATTGTGTGTGAGTGCATATGGATTTTTGTCATATCTGAAGCACTCCAGGTCAAGACCATACCCATGGCTAAGAGTTTGACAGATAGGTCCAAACATGAATACAACTACAAACACACACACACACACCGTTTCCAAAACTGCCAACTGCCTACAAACCCTTAACAAGCGCCATCTTCCTTGACTTTCCAATTAGCAAAGCCACAAAGTCTTTGATTCAAAAAAATGTCAGCCAAGCTTGTTGAATTCTACAAACAAGTTAGGACTGATGGTGTTCTGAAGAAATGAAATGGGAGAAGGATGAAAACACAGGCAGCGTTTGGATGTTTTCCAAGCAAGTGAATAATACACAACACAGACTGTTCAAAGTCCTATTAGGCTTCTGTTGGAAATAAATCACGAAACAAATAAAGACTAGTGGCTCCATTACATCCCCCCCACACAGTTTTAATTAGTGGTACGGTCCTTTCCTCTTACCTAACTTTATATCCATCCACATATTGAGGTAATTGAGGATGCAGTCATCGCCATTATGTTTAGCGCACTTGCATTGATGGATGTGGAGGGGGTTGTGGTGTTAAAAACACTGGCTATGACCTCTTAATTGAAAACTGAAATTAAAGTATTGATTTTAGTATTTTTCTCAAGACAAATGGACCTGCGTGGCTCTACGTCTGTACAGCCATGTGGCGGAGGAGCTGAGAGCCAGCGAGACCGTTTGATAGTCATTCACTTTATTCATTTGCCTTGAGGGCAGAAACAAAGAGCCTCAATCTAGAGTGGTTGTGCGTGCACACATATCCAGTATGTGGTGTGTGTGTGTGTGTGTGGTGTGTGTGCCTGTGGTGGAGGCATGTTCTTGCATGTGTGTGTGTCGGTGTTTGAGTGTGTCTTGCATGTGTGTGTATGTGTGTGCAGTATGGAGCATTTGCTGGATTCAAGTATTTGGTCCTGTGTAAGCATTTTGGACCCATGTCATTATGTTCTGCAACGGGCCGACAAGAATTCACCTCCCAATGTTGGGTGACCTTCTCAAGTCATAGCTGCTCTTATGCTATGCCTTTGTAGCGGGTAGTGGTTACCTGCATAAGTCTCCATTCCAAATATTTTGAAACATTCAGCAATGTCTAAAACTCTCTCATCCATCAAGAGAAACACTCACGCTGTCAAATTACGTTTTTAAATGGAGTTATTTAGAATCCCATGTCAGATGGTTGTCTGCTAACTCATCGTGATCACTTTGAAGCCTGCCCCCTGCCTCACTGTCTACTCACCCAACCCACTAATGAGGCTGTGCCTGTGTAATTCTCAGCTATCTGATATCTTATCTCTCTGAAAGAGACACAATGACACACTGTGAACAAACTCCACCGCCTCTTTATCTCGCTGTGGACGAGACTTGAAGCGGTTTTGTTCTACTGCTGCACACACACACAAACACACACTGCTGAGTCGAGATGTGGTGTTTATAAAATGTCAGTCATGTTCAATGGTAAGAGGAAGTCTCTGTCAATTTGCGTTGTGCTTGCCTCTGTGTGTGTATGCGTGCGTTTTGAGGGGCATTTCTCCTTCCCCATTGAATTTATTTCTATTGAAATTAGTTATTACTTTACATGCCAATTAGTAAGAATAGACACGCACACATCCAAGCTTATCCCTCAATACATTGGGGCCCCAAGGCCTGATCAAACCTTTGAAATACTTTCTGGCCCTTTCTAGAACCTTCTAAAAAGCAGGTGAGACACCCAGCCTCCAGAGCTGTGCTTGGGTTTCATGGAGATGTTTTGATGGCAAAGAGCAGGAATTTTACTCATCTTCCTGCTTTCTCTTCTTCTTCTCCTCCCTCTGTTGTTTCGTCCAATCACAGTTAGTCCAGTCTCAGAGCAGAATGAAAGGGAAAATACGAGTCATTTTTCCACCCTCTTTCCTGACCACAGATGACTTTTCTGCGATTGTATGACCCACTCTGTGTATACAGGTGTGTGTGTGTACACACGGATGTGTAGGTGGGCCCATATGCATGCCTGTGTGTGTGTCCGCAGTCTGTGTGTGAGTGTGTGTGTGCATGGACGGCCGTGCTTGGGTCTGTGTGTGATGGCCTCAGATGTTGGTGTGGGCTCGGTGAGTAGTAGGTTGTTGCCGAGAAACAGAGAGCTCTATAAACATTAGGACCGCCCATTAGGCACATCTGCTTCCCTCGTCCTGATTGATGGTCTTGTCCAGACACACTCACCAATGCCTAGTACAGGAGCAAGCCCAGCACAAGATAGCATGTGTGTGTGTGTGTGTGTTTACATGCATGCATGCGTGAGCAATCGTGTGCATGCACCGCCACAGGCATTTTGATACATATATTTACTGTACAATGTTTTTGTTCCCGTGCTCGTGCACGTGCACGTGCGTGCCCGCTATGTGCCCTCGTGCACATTTTAAATGTATTTTTAGTGCATGGCTGTCAGCAAATTATTCGGAGCCTTTCAGATTCCTGACAAGGTTAGCGTACTCCGGGCGACTTCTTCCCCCTGATTTGGAGAAGACTAATCTGTCACGGAGGGGAGAGATGTTTTGGTGCTGCGGTGTGTGAAATGTCAGAGCCAGTATGCTGTCCCCGAGGTGCACTGGAGGAGAGAGGACGGATGAGTCACTGGGAGGACCAGACACAATCGGCAAGGAAACCAGTCCTTTTTCTGTAAGGGTGGTTTATGGTTTGTGTACTGTGACACGTGATCCATGGACTTTAATGGGCAATGTGTGGAGTGTGCGTGTTTCCGTTGATGTGTCTGTAAGTCTATCCATCCATCTGACTCTCATCTCTGTCTGTCAGATGGTCTGTGTGTGTGTGTTTGAGTGTAAGTGGCAGTGTGTGACTGCTGCAGATTGAGCAACAGTAGCTAGCACACCATCCTTTCCACGGGAGGCTAATATAGCACCCTTTACCATCCCATTGCTTTGGCAAACACTGTGATTAATAACAGCAATGTTCCAAACCTTTACTTTAAACCTGAGACGTGTGATTGACAGGTCATTCAGGTGAGGGCTGGAGAGTCAGAACGGTGTGTTTATAACAGTGCCTGGAGTTGTGGCGATGAGTGGTGACCCTGTCCAGTTTCAGACAGCAGTGAAAGATCTGACACTCCTATGATCAGCAGGACTGATACGCCTGTATTGGCCGAGCCTCATATCTCCCAGTACCCATCATGCTCGGCTGCCCTTCCCGCTGCAGTAACTCATGAGGAGAAAGAGAGAGAGAGACATAGAGAGACACAAAGAGAGAGATAGAGAGACAGAGACAGAGAGAGAGACAGAGAGACAGACAGAGAGAGAGACAGAGAGACGGAGAGAGAGAGAGAGAGAAATGTTCTGCCTCATACACAAACATCCTCTCATTTCCAATGTCTCTCTTTATTTCTCTCTCTGTCTGTCTGTCTCTCTTCCCATACAGCCTAATCCCCCTATCCCACAGTAAAACACTATCATTATCAATCCCCCTGGATCCTAGTGAAGGCCTCTAGACTTCTTTGATTCTGTTCTTCAAAGAACCACTGTCTATGTGGTCATTATTTCTACTGGGCCAACTTTCTCTGGCTCCACCAACAAACACATGAAGGTAGGAATATAAAAAAAGAAGACAGGAAATATATACATTTGTTTCTAAGCCAAGATTGAAATATTAAGAATTCAACACAAGAGATATGGAAAAATTGGTCTTGTAGCTTAATTTTTTATGTGTGAAGCAGGTTGGTAGCTTTCAATAACACTTATGTTATAAAATAGGTCAACATATCTATTTGTTTACATGGTGCCATGGCTTTCAGTTGTGGCCAGATTAGTCCAATTGTTTTTTGTGCATGCCAAACAGACTTGTTTCTCTAAAATAATATCCTTGTGTTATTGACATTCTGATGACTAGAGAACACTCATTGCCACTCAAGGCATCTGCTGTCTATCAGTTTTGTTTGTTTTGACATGGAATGGCTTCAAGGACATTCAGAATTAGTCAAGATGTGATTGTATGTATCCCACATTTTTATTTCCTTTTGTGACTTAATTGAAGCTTTTGGGTACATAAACACAGCACGGAGGAGAAACCTATGTGTGGCAGAAAAGAATTTCTCGGCTGAAATCAGCCAGAGGCACTTTCGTTCTGCGCTCAATGTCGTTGCTCTCTTTCTCTCTCTCTCTCTCTCTCTCTCTCTCTCTCTCTCTCTCTCTCTCTCTCTCTCTCTGTCTCTCTCTCTCTATTCCTCCCTTTCTCTATCTCTCTCTCTTTACACTCTGAAAGTGTCATGGATGACTGCTGCCTCAGAGAGGCTTTCAAGACAAAAAAAAGGCAAGACAAAAAATATGGAGTCTGGAGTGAATAGCACTGGCTCATAAAGAAAGCTAAATCATGACAGTCACCATGAAGCTGAGAAACGGTCCTTATTTTCTTATTGTACTTTTTTTCAATGGAAAATAACCAAAATAATTACTTCCTTAACTTGTAATTTATAATAAATAGCAAATGTGTATGAAATCTTTTTTTTTTATAGGATGGTTTATCTCTCAGTATGTCTACTTAAAATTTAAATTTAAAAGTCAGCTTGAATACCTGGTGTGAGCAAAACTAGCTACTCTGAAAGCCAAACTAGTGTTCAGTTTTGTTGCAAATACACTGTAACAACTCCAGCTTGGAGATTTTCAAGGCATCAACTCTATAGTTGAATTCATGGGTATCTCTTCATGTGCATGTGTGTGTCTGTGTCATGTACCTGAGTATGAGGTTGTGCAAAATATATACTGTATATATGTATTCTCTGCTGTCCCACCCACATTTGAAAACAATCCAACGCCCATGTGACACAAGGTGGATTCATCGTCGATGTCACCACTTTCGGATCGTCCATCTTTGTGTCTGTCTTTGCTCATACTGTATCTCTCAGGGGGGGAATGATGGACATTGTATGAATATCCATATTTAAACATTCAAGAATATTACTTATCTGTCTATCTTGAAAGGATTATTGTAGACAACGACCTAATATTATTCTAATGACAGTTCAATGTCGCTGGTAATGGTGAGTGTGTCTTCACATGTGCAATTGAGAGAGTTCAGCAGAACTGAGATAGCTAATTAGCACACTTAGGATCGCTCAGTGTCTCTGTGTGTAGAGAGAGTAGTGGTAGAGTTTCCGGCTGCCAATATCACTTGCAATTATTAATGAACCCACTGAAGAACCCAGCTACCGCATCACCACGCTCTTCAGATGGACGTCAGGTCTTCCGGAGTTAGGGGAGAGAAGAGGCATCGACACGTCGGTTAGTCACATGTAATCTCAGTTCTAAACTGTCTTCTACAGTTTTACCTTTCTAAAAAATCAGTGCACCTGCAAAGCTAAACAATCAAAATCTAATTTACATTATAATATCATCTAATGTTAAAAAACATTGTTGTTTCACATAGGGATCAGCATTGTTAGCCATGGCTACTTACTTTTGGCCTTCCACCCTGAGTCGTAGCATTCAGATGGCACGCAGAGTGAACAAGTTAGAGAGATAATTAACTCTGAAATGACTGTGGTATAATTAGGGGGTGATCCCCCTAAGACCACCACTGCAGCTTTGCTCCTAATGACGCTGATTCATTTTGGGTTGATGAGGAGGGACAGAGAGAGGAATCTCTTCTCATCTCCCTTCCTCCTCTCCCCTCCTCTCTGCACTTCTCTCCTTCCCCTTCTTGTCGCTCCCCTCCTCCCCTCTCATTTCGTCTCCCTTCCTCTCCTCCCCTCCTCTCTCCCTCTCCTCCTCCCCGCTCCAGCCTTTTCCTCTCCTGTGTTTCCCTCCCTCTCCTCCCCTGCCATCTCCCCTCCTCTCCTCCTGCTCTCTCCGTTTCTCTTCTCACCCATCCCCCTCTCCTCCCCTTTTCCTCCCTGATGAGGTATTTTCCAATCACCCCTCCCAGCATCTAACAATGATTTAACCACAGGCCTTTGCTCAAACGGCCGCCACAATGTGTGTCTCGCGCGCTGTGTGTCATCAACAGAGTTGGATGGAAAGATTGTAATAAGAAAAATGTTGATTGAGCAATTAAATGTTGTTTTTTGCCTGCACGCTTGTGAAATTGGGAAAGCACCCTCTGATTTCAATAGGCCATTGTGACGATTGTGAATTGTGTGGCGGTGGTGTAGTTTGGGGTTGTGCACAGGTCGTGTGTGTGTGTGTGTGAGTGTTTGTGAAAGAAAATAATTTAAGCCAGTTAGAAAATGGTGCTCTGTTTTCTCCTTTCGTTTGTTCTGACTCCTCGCTTTCTCATTTTCTCTCTGTTTCTTTCTTCTTTCCCCTCTTCCCCTTTCGGTTCCCCCCTCCATCTCTCTTTTCCTCTCTCTCTCTCTCTCTCTCTCTCTCTCTCTCTCTCTCTGTCTGTCTTACTTGCTCCCTCTCTACCATCTGTCAAAGTAGCTCTGAGTTTTCTTGCAGTCAGTTTACGGGTCAACAATGCAAATGAAGAAGAGGGCTGTGCAGGCCTGGGAGGCTCAACGTGTGTGTGTGTGTGTGTGTGTGTATGTGTGTGTGTGTGTGCGTGTGTGTGTGTGTGCAAGTGTATGTGTGTGAGGATGATGCAGAGCTGTGCTGGCATGTGCCCCAGACCAGACCCAAACAAAGGAAGGACCAGGGAAAGAAAGACACTTACAGGACACATCCAAATGTGCTTACTTCCGCCTTCTCTTTGTCCATGTCTTCCTTTCCTACCATTAGGCTACGCATCACCATTACAGAAAAACAACATTGTGAACCACATGCTCCACACAGACACTAAAGCCACTGTCAGTGTTGAGTGAATTCAAATTAGTCACACATATTATAACACTATGACCTTTCCACAGGATTGACCGGTGGCATTGACTGCGACATTACCCTCAGTGGCCTGATATATTCAACCATCTGCAGTGAATCTGAATTTATTGAAGAAAAGTATGTGTGTGTGTGTGTGTGTGCTTAACTGATTGCAACAATATATTTTCATGTTGAGTTCAGGGTTACCATCCTGTCAACAGTACCCATTAAGACTGTCCCATAGATCACAGGTCACAGAACTCCAACTGCTCCATTATATCCTTATCTTTTAGCTCAATAGGAGATTCACCTTCGACTCTGGCAACAATATGCTAATTGTATGGTAATGCTCTTTCAAGCGTCACTCTACTTTTTTTCCGTGAACAATTAAAATATAAGAAAACGTGTTCGTTAGATATATTTGTTCTTCTCTTTTTGCACAGGCTTACTGTCAGATAACAAAACATAATGTCATACAGGTGAGAGTGGTTATGAACGAAAGAGTCTATTGAGAGCAGAAGACACCTCGGGATCCTATCACGCATCTCCAAGCCCCGCCTTTCCCTCTCTGTGCGCGTGGACACTGTAGGCAGGCAGGGGAGGCTGTAGCGACGTGCTCCTCGCTGTGTGCGTCTGTGTCGCTCTCTTGCTGCCTGTCAGCTCAGCAGACCACGTAGCAGCTCCACAGTACCGCTAGTTACAGTTTCCAGATACGCACACAATATCTATGTAGACCGACGCATAGCCTTCGCTTAGCAGGCACCGGTTCCTTTACCGGATCAGACAACGGACCGGGACCGACAATGGACCTATTCGAGTTTGACTTCTTTCGGGACTGGGAGCTGGAGCAACAGTGGTATGTACAGACGAATCTTTTATATTACCAGAGTGTCTTTGTCATAAACTGGTTTCCTCTAGTCCGCGGACTGCCACATCGATGCGCTCCCGGCTTTTACTGTCCGTGCGTTACTCAGAAAATGCTTTTAGGCTCGAGACGCTTTTTGACTGAGCAATAATGTGTACAAATTATATAGCCTAATCCTTTAGTATATTTGGCTCTGTTTACGTATTGTCATGTCGCATATGGGTCTACTTTACGGCTAGAAAGTCTTGTGCACTCAGATAAACATTGCCACCTCATGAATGCTGGAAGTTCGGAATTGCTGGGTTTTGCTCTCACCAGTCAGCATGGAATTAGAACCTGGTAATTTTATTGATCGTGTGGTTGGTGGATTAATGTCCAGACCTTTAGTTTACATGTGGTAAGAAGGAGCCAGCGTATCATTGAATGGTGACAATAGAATTGGACCTGCCCTTTTCTAAAAACAATAGCAGTTAGGAATTATTTCAGTTATTTGCCAGATACTAGTATTTCCCAAAAGGTATAATTAACATAATGGATGCTTTTTAGACTGCTGACATGGACAAAGGTGTATTTTGTGTTCAAGAGACAAATATTAGTATGACATATCTGATGCTTGGAAAGGACCAAGCATTCTTGTGACAAAATTATAGTTATATAGAATTCAGGACAGGTTCATTTTCTCATTGTCTTTTTAAATTTACATTAGACCTATTCACTTTTTAGCATCTGGTTGTGTTGATGATTGAGGATATGATTGAGCCGACTTTCCAAGTGTATTCCATGCAGTAATGAACTGGTATGTCTATTCTAGTAGAGCTATTCTATACAACTTCTTTAAATTGCATGTAAAATTATCCTATAGCCAAATAATGGACAAGGCCTAAGCCTTTAAAAACATTTCCACTGAGGATGGATCCACTCATCACATACATTTACAAATGATTGTTTTTACTAGATCTTATATGATTCAGAATTTGGATTGTGGAATTAAGAGGCATATTCTCAAATGTGTGGCACAGCTGTGCAATGTTTGATGATCAGTACTTAATTGATCAGTCAACGACAACTCTGTTGTAATCCGGTGCTTTGAAGTAGACTGGCCCTTTGCCATTGTTGTAATAACCTCTGTTGTTTGATCATTGAGTTGTCTGTTCACTTAATTTACCGTGTATTTGACAGCCCTCTGTCATGATAGCCATCTCAAGGCCCCTGGGGGTGGCCATGATATCTCAATATGGATATCGATTTCACTGTGATTGCTCTCATTCTGTTTGGGGTACAGTGAAGTGAGGGAGGCTGGATTGGGTTCAATCTAGTCCAACGCGGTCCTACTGTGTGAGGAGTCAGCGAGGTGCGAAATGAGGTGCAGAGTGTGTAAGTGAGTGTGTGTGTGTTGTGTGTCCTCCTGTGTGGATGCTGTGTACGCACATGTGTACTGGTGACTGTGTCTGCGGAATGTGCTTGAGTGAGTGTAGGCGTGTGCGTGTGAGTGTGCACATGCGCGTGACCCTTCCCTCTACTCTGTCACCACTAAGAGGAGCCGATGAGAGTGGAAGGTTAGTGGAGCAGCTGTAGAACACTGGGTCTTCCATATCAGCCAATCACAGACCGTATACCGTCTCTCACCACCAATCAGAAACAGTGAAACCTGCCCCAATGACTGTCCCAGCTTCTCCATATGTACCAGCCTTTCCTTTATCACAACTGAAGAAGAATCTCCCCCCCCCCCCCAAATGTCACTTTGAATAATAGCGTCTGCTAAATGAACCCATTTAAAAAATATATATTTTACTTTCGAGGAGGCGATTGTTTTATGCACCCAATGTCTCTTTTAGTATTGCTACGAAGAAAAAAACTCTAAAAGCTTACAGTGCACTGTCATGTCTAATAGCGCCATTACACACATACACCTTTGTAGTGGGTTTAATGCAGGTCTCTTAATTAGCTTCAGTTATTTATTGTTAGCCTCTTAATTCCTCCCTTCATGTTGACCAGGCTTGTCCTGAGGGGCTCTCTCCTCTGTGACTCCTCAGTGTCGGGTGAGACAGCCCCCCTCTCATGCCCCTCTCCCACAGGGAACGCTGTCCAAATAACTGTTTTATCATGACATAGGAAATGTGTTGCCTCATCGCATTTCCGAGTGGTGATTACAGTTGCTGAGATGGAGGGATAGGGAAGGGAGAAAGGTTGAAAGAGAGTGTGTGTAGGCCTATGTGCCTATGTGTTTGTTCAAATGTGCATCAGAGAGAGTAAGAGAACAAGAAAGCGAAAGGAGGAGTGGTGTCGAAGCCTGGTGTATCTATTGACTGATATGACAATGGCTGCTGGGTCTAACCAGTGAAGCAGGAAAGGAGGAAAAACAACAGCATTCTGCCTCTCCATGGTCGCCCTACCCAATACCTACTGGCTGTGTTCCTCCAAAACGCAATGTCACAGATAATAAACCCTATTTTAAAACAGTATGTAATCCAAGTTTTCTAGAGGATGGATAAAAACCTGGGAAGTCAATAATTAAGACTATACCATGAATTGCAATCCTTCAATCAATACTCACTTATCAGGTTTTAATCATTTCAGAACGTTAACATTTTGGAACAGAATATAGATTTTTATGGTGGATGTCTTGGTTGAAATGGGTGTTGAACAAAAATGTTTACATCTCAGTAATATCACATAGCATTCACAGAACAGCACTTAGTTGCAGGAAAACAGAGTTATCCTTGTGGACACTTTGAGACGAGTGGGAATTATAGAACAGGCCTTCAGTTCTGTATTTATAAAGCTTTTTTTAGCCGGTCCAATCTGTTTGCAGCTCTCTTTTTCCCTTTTTTTGTAGGCTGGTGCCTCTACAGTCCCGCTCTGCGCCTTTTAGTCACAGAGATTCTGTTTTCCCAGGGTCCTCTATTGCTGACAGACCCTCCACGGTCTCTCCCGCTGCGCCCGCGTACCCACACAAGCACACAGGGACAAATGTACACACAAACACACACACACATACACACACAACCACACACGCACACAGACACACATTTACACACAAACCAATACACAAGCACACACAGAGACACACATTAACACACGCGCTCAAACGGACACACACGGACCCACACTTCGCATTCGCACATACATGCATATCAATGAACGCAAACGAATACAAACAACACACACAATCACACGCACGTCCCCACGCCACAGCTGGGGGCCCAACGTATTAGAAAAGTGCTGCCCAAGGAGGCTCCTCACTGCCAATCTCATTTGTGCCTGGCGCGGATCCTCGGACATGCCAGTCGGCCCTGCTGGCACCTCTCTCTCTCTCTCTCTCTTTTCTTTTTTCTCTGCCATGTCACCTCCACAGCCACGACACTTTCTACCTCTCTGTCCGTCGCTCCCTCGCTCCCTCTGTACATTACCGACGCCCCAACGCGCGCTGGCGTGGGCTGGCACGTCGCTCTGCCCGTCCACCTCGGGCCGCCGTGACACAGGCCCTGGCATCACAGCAGCGGTTGGCATCCCACGGGCTCCAGGAGCCGGGGCTGTCGCCTGCCAAGTTTTCTGCGTGGCCCTGAGGGCAGCCGGCGCCATCTGCCAGCGCGGCCCAGGCACGGTGCAGCGGAATGATAAAGCAGCAGCACGGAGTCGAGGAGCAACCAGAGCACTGCTGAGTCCTGGCAGGGTTATGACGGACACACACACACACGCGTGCATGCACACGTACACATCAGTATAGGCTCCTTTGCCCCATCCCAACCCCGCAATTAACCAGTTCATCTGGAGGATATTGGCTCTGTCAGACCTGGCAACCCAGGCACCCCCTGTGCCCACCTGCCCAGGCAGGGGACGGTCGGCCACAAGCTGGCACAGGGGCAGAGGGCAAGAGAGGGGGCAGATAGAGGGCAGCGTAGGGGAGCTATTACTGCATGTGAAGCCAACTCTCAAAACAAGGTATCTCTTTTGTCCTTGGCAAGGTGCGAGTCTGCCCGTGGTGTTGTGTAAAGAGAGACAGACGGTGTGCGATTGCGTGGGTTTGTGTGATAAAGGATTGAAGATCAGATGAGTTATCTGTAAAAGATTCACTCCAGCGTCTCGAAGTAGTAGTCAACACTGTTAGATCAGTGGCACGGGCTACACTGCCAACCTAGGGAAGCATGAGAAATATACATACAGCACACACACAAACGTTCTCCACACGCACACACGCGCCTCGGCATCAACCAATCTAAAAGCAGGGACCCACCTTCACCTCTCCTTGGCCTGGGGGGAAAACGTTCTCTTCATCACCGTGTCTGTCACAGTCCATCAGCCGGCGCTCTCTCAGCACCCTAACACTGTCAGCACCCTAACTCTCTCAGCACCCTAACACTGTCAGCACCCTAACTCTGTCAGCACCCTAACACTGTCAGCACCCTAACTCTGTCAGCACCCTAACACTGTCAGCACCCTAACTCTGTCAGCACCCTAACACTGTCAGCACCCTAACTCTGTCAGCACCCTAACACTGTCAGCACCCTAACACTGTCAGCACCCTAACTCTGTCAGCACCCTAACTCTGTCAGCACCCTAACACTGTCAGCACCCTAACACTGTCAGCACCCTAACTCTGTCAGCACCCTAACTCTGTCAGCACCCTAACACTGTCAGCACCCTAACTCTGTCAGCACCCTAACACTGTCAGCACCCTAACTCTGTCAGCACCCTAACACTGTCAGCACCCTAACTCTGTCAGCACTCTAACTCTGTCAGCACCCTAACACTGTCTGCACCCTAACTCTGTCAGCACCCTAACACTGTCAGCACCCTAACTCTGTCAGCACCCTAACTCTGTCAGCACCCTAACACTGTCAGCACCCTAACTCTGTCAGCACTCTAACTCTCTCAGCACCCTAACTCTGTCAGCACCCTAACACTGTCAGCACCCTAACTCTGTCACCACCCTAACTCTGTCAGCACTCTAACTCCCTCAGCACCCTAACTCTGTCAGCACCCTAACTCCTTCAGCACCCTAACACTGTCAGCACCCTAACTCTGTCAGCACTCTAACTCCCTCAGCACCCTAATTCTGTCAGCACCCTAACTCCCTCAGCACCCAAGCTCTCTTAGCCTTACCTGTGGCTGTTGATTTCTTACTTCAGGGACCCGGGTTTGATTCCAGCCTGGGCAATTCACTGCATGTCCTTCACTATATTTCCTGTCACTACACTGTCTCTATACCAATAAAGCAGAAATGCCCTCAAAATATCTTGAAAAAACTGTTATTTAACTTCACCTGCTGCAAAAATAAAAAATAAAAACTTACTCAGTGATGTAGTAATTGAAATCTCCTAGCAATTAACCGGTGCGGGGTTCTCTGATAGGCTGTCGTCGCAGAGTTCTACTCTGCCTACAATTGGCCGGGTCTGTGTTGAAGCGTGTGAGAGTTAATAGTCTAGCCTTTCGCCAGTGAGCAATTTACTCCCTAGCTTCAAAGGTCAGCGGCTGTATTGAAAGCAGTGTATGACAAATAAGATGATTCAGCGGAGCCCAGCTAAAAAAGAAAGGTCCATGGTAGGGAGAGAGAGAGGTTTTCCTCTGTTTTTCATGGTAAATCAGTTTGTTTTAGAGTGACCTTTAATGATTGGCTGGGTGTAAGCTGGCAGAGATTGCACATTCTTTCATGAGAGCCTAACAACCATGGAAATGGAGGGGTAAGCTTGTAGTTTGTCTCCCTTTGCGCAAAAGAGCAAGCCTAGTTGTGATATTCTTCACTGCTTGTTTGATGTGAAAAAATACTATCCTCACATCAGATAGAGACGAAACTCACATCAGATATTCTGTACAGGATGATCCAACCTTTTCACAAATCATACTGTACATGCAACATGGGGTTGAATGAACTATCCAAGGGTAATAATGAATTGCTGAGTTTATCGAAGACCGGAATTGTCTGGTAAAGCTACAGGCTACTTAAGGGAAGCTCAGGTGTAGGTGGATTTATGCACTATCCAAGGAATTCTACCAACTGTTTCGGCTTTGATTAATGTCACGATCACAGCCTTACCGTCTCGGGAAAAAAAAGTCACGTTGTGGGGCTTCTTGCCTCCACCATGAATGAGCTGGAGGATAATGATGGAACCATCTTCTTGTGGGCTGAATGCGTGCAGCTCAAGATACTCCTCCTCGTCGAACATGTATTCTCACACACACTAATGCGGTCAAACACACAAACACGTACACCAATTCCTGCAGAGAAGGGAGAGGTAGTGGAATATATTAGCAGCAGTCAGTCCCCATGCTACACAACACAAAGAAAGCCTGGCGTCTGTCTCGCTAACTGGCTTGCTGCTGGCGGACAGTGAATGAATCACACGTTGTTTGTTTGTACAGAAATAGGTGAGGGAAGGGGGAGAGTGAGTGCATGCATGAGCTAGAGCATGTGCAACACAGAGTAGGATAAAAAAGAGTGAGCTCATCTTAATGAATATCCATTGTTAATACGCTTGTCTTGAAATTTTTTTTTTTTTTACCTGAGTAAGATATTCTAAATATCAAAGTAAGGAAGATCTAGACGTTATCTTTCGGTATCGCTTGTTGACGTACATAATAACCCGGGATTCAACTTTCTTGAGGTACTGTAGGTTATGTGGACATAAGTCTTTGTATGCCTGTATAAAAGTTTTCCATCAACCAGCCAATTTGTGCCAATCCTACCTGTCTGTCACTTGTCAGTGGTAGAAAACCATTCGCCTCAGCCCAGAGGAGGACATTCAGCCAGCCTCTTTCTCAACTCTATCTAACAGTGTTTTGGGCCGCCATTGTTAGCAAACCCGGTTTGCACGGGGGTTACGGACATGTCACCGTCTGGCGTCCCGGTGTCAGACATGGATCTGTGTACATAAACAGCTGTGAATCTGGGCCTCTTCGTGTCTGGGCGAGAGAATGTTGGTGACGCGGCCTTAGTCGCCGCAAATCCAGATTTAGGAGGGATAAAAGTGTGGGAGACAGATTGGCATGCTGCTCATCTTTCACCCATTCAAGGCAAGTAATGACGCCTCCTGTTACACGTCAATCTTCCACCGTTTGAATTCATACTTGAATTGAATATTTTCATCATTTTTGAAAAATCTCTATCTTGTTGGTGTTACCGTAATACATGTAATGATACATGTATCATAGAAGAGGGGCAAGTCTTTGAAGTACATGTAGTGTGTGTGTGTGTGTGTGTGTGTGTGTGTGTGTGTGTGTGTGTGTGTGAATAAGACCACTGTCCTGTCCACTAACACAACCTCATTCTTATTCTCCTTCATGTCTCTATACAAAGCATCTTGGCTTTAAACTTGATTTGGAAACCTTTTATGGAAAACAACATAGCAAGCAGGGTTTAAAATAATACTCCAATGTAGTTGGTAATAGTAACAAACACTGTGTGTGTGGGCAGCCAGCTACTGGATGCCTTGGCTGGGTACTGTGTCCCCACCCGAAAATTGCGTCAATGTTGACAAATTATCACCTCACATTAAAACACACACTACACTATTTCCAACTCCTAGCCTGCTTTAAATCTTCCTCCCTGGCTAACTGGGCTTGTTTTCTTAGTAAAGAGTCCACCATTAGCAACACATTAGTACTTCTTTGTTATGGTGTGTTTTTACTTGAAGCAATAGCTTGTAGAACTCCCCAAAGCTCAGTACAGTCTCATCCCACTGGGGGTACCCTCCCTCCCTCCCTCCCTCCCTCCCTCCCTCCCTCCCTCCCTCCCTCCCTCCCTCCCTCCCTCCCTCCCTCCCTCCCTCCCTCCCTCCCTCCCTCCCTCCCTCCCTCCCTCCCTCCCTCCCTCCCTCCCTCCCTCCCTCCCTCCCTCCCACCCTCCCTCCCTCCCTCCCTCCCTCCCACCCTCCCTCCCTCCCTCCCTCCCTCTCTCTCTCTCTCTCTCTCTCTCTCTCTCTCTCTCTCTCCCTCTCTCTCTCTTGCTCTCTGTATGTCTCTCCCTCTCTCTGTATGTCTCTCAGAGAAAGACGGACCACTGGGATTTGTTCCTTGCAGAGCCTCCTGAGTGTGGTGGGGAAAAGGAAAGCAAAGACATAGCAGAGGTTGGTGGAGGAACCCAACCAGAACAGGATTTCTGTACAACGGCAGGGGACAATGTTAGAAGTTAGAAGATGATTCTGTGTCAATCAAGCAAATAATAATTTTCAATTTGAAATATTTTACATATCTGAAGTTATGTGTTATTTATGTATGTATTTATGTATTCATTATAAATATGTCATATATAAATATATAAATGACATAATACTAGGTTAATCCAAGGTGAGACTGTTATATGTGGATACATAAGGTAGCATGTTCAGGACTGGTCACAGAGAAGGGCTTGGTGTGTGTGTGTTTGTGTGTGAGTGTGTTTGTGTGCGAAAGGGATCTGGCTGGAGGTGATTTATGGCATGTTGCTGCTTTTCAGGTCTGATGGCATTGAGTTATTACCCGTAACTGTGAACAACACACCTGTTAAACATTGATCCAACACCTCTTTTTGGTGGCGGACTTGTGTGTGTGTATGTTTGTGAGACTATGGCCTCACCCTTATTGATATTTATCTATTGATCTGTGCTCTAATTCTTGGCTTCCTTCTCTTGAGCTGCTCTGTCAGCAGTGGTGTGTGTGTGTGTGTGTGTGTGTGACCATCCAAGTTTATTGCGATCAAGATGGATGTGACTGTGTCTTCAGTGCCCGCCACAGTGTGTGTGTGTTAATGAACCCATTAGCTGACTCCCAAGCCAGGGCAGGGAATAGGGAAATTACCATTATTCCAGAAGTCATTAAGCCATAATATACCACCCTCTCTCTGGTATACCACCCTCTCTCTCTTTTTTCCGGGTCCCTCTCTTTGCACACACACATACCCATAACACATTTAGTAGAAACACACAGTCTTTTTTGCCCCCACTCTTTTCCCTTTCTCTCACCATCTATTTTTCCATCTGTCTCTTTCTCCCTCCTCTTCCTCTGTCTGTCATTCCAGCCCCTTCCTGCTGTCCTTTAAAGACTCATTCATTCATTTGTCTTCGAAATCCGTTTAAGCTCAGAAAGACTGGAGGTGTTTTCTTATGAGTGTCTGATAATGAACATGTTCACTGGCCTCATAAGGCTCTCTCTCTGTCTCCTTCACTGTGTCTCTCGCTGTGTGTCTCTGTGTCTCTCTGGGAAGGGGTTTAGTGATGTCTTGGCTCGTGTGTTGAGCACAGGCTCTCCAGATCATAGCCACCCTGTCGAAGCCCACAGTCGTCCTTGCTGCTCTTGTTTGCTGACGGACTGTGACTCATTTCAAACCATTTTAATTAAAGAGGAAAGGCTCCTCTCCAGCGGGCATCTGCAGCTGACAGAGGAGAGGTCTCACTGTGTGTGTGTGTGTGTGTGTGTGTGTGGCTGCCTGTTTTTCTTTGTGAATTCCCCCCGCAACCCCCAGTCCAGCTTTATTCCAGCGGATTTCACAAGTCCAACTTCAACAATTTACATGTTCATTGTTCACAATAATGATAACAAGGTTTTTTTTTTTCTTTTTTTCATCCAGTCTGGCCACAGCCTGTATTAAACACATATAAATGATCAAACAGAAGGGGGGAGAAACAGAGAAAAAACTAAACAAATGTATTGACATGTCTGGCCGATAAAACGGCTGAGTTCTGAAAAATGCCTGGAGAAGGGGGGAGAAATCATTAGAGGAAGTGTTTGCTCACTCGCAGGAAGGAAGTGGCTAGTGTGTCTGTAGCCCCCTCTACACACGCACACACAGACACACACACAGACACACAGACACACACACCCACCACCTCCACCTCATTGCATATTCAACAGGGAAGACTAGGTTGGTGCCTTCAATGAGTCCTGTTCATATCCACTAAGGTCCTATAGGCAGACTGGGGCTAACGTCTCACACCAGCCACTGCTTAATGCCCTCCAAGAACATCTGTTTTCTTAATAACTTTAAGATACCAGGACAAATATCCAAACAAATGCACAAAGTGGTTAAAGCCCCAGTCTGTCGAATGTTGAGAGACCTAGTGAAACCACTGTTTAGCTACAGTGCATGCAATGCTGCTCTTGGCTTCAAATGGGAACTTTATGATATTAAGGGTGTGGAGGCTTGTTCCTGTAATTCATGCTGATATTTTCCCTGGCTTGTTTCTGTTCTTCAGGGTGTGAGTTTGTGTATGCAGATGATGTGTGTTTGTGCATGTCTGTGTGTGTGTTTGTGTGTGTGTGTGTGTTCAGGCCTGCGTGTCTGTGTCTTGTCTGTGGAGGCTGTGATTGGGAGCTTATAGCTGGCTAATGTGTGAGGCTTGGCTCAGTGTTGTTTGGGACGCTGGTGGCACAGCCCTGCGCTCGCTCATCCAGGTTTTCCACTGCGAGAGCTTCCAGCTTCCTGGGCCTTCCCGTGGCCGGGCTCCAGGTTAGCTGCTCAATGCTATCTGCAAGCTGCAGGAATGCCTGGTCTGGAAGAGGGGGTCTGAACCTGGAGGGTTGAGCATGGAGGGTTGAGGCTGGAGGGTTAGGTTTGGGACCGGAGGTTGGGGCTGGAGGGTTGAGGCTGGAGGGTTAGGTTTGGGACCGGAGGTTGGGGCTGGAGGGTTGAGGCTGGAGGGTTAGGTTTGGGACTGGATGTTGGGGCTGGAGGGTTG
The DNA here is from genome assembly GCF_054491055.1 of Hypomesus nipponensis. Taxonomy (NCBI): domain Eukaryota; kingdom Metazoa; phylum Chordata; class Actinopteri; order Osmeriformes; family Osmeridae; genus Hypomesus; species Hypomesus nipponensis. The sequence continues at coordinate 6,059,731 of NC_140361.1, forward strand.
AGGCTGGAGGGTTAGGTTTGGGACTGGAGGTTGGGGCTGGAGGGTTGAGGCTGGAGGGTTGATGCAGATGAGACCGGGGTCTCCAAAACCATCAGACCAAGGTGGTAGATAGGATACGGATATCCCACCCCGTTAGACCAAGGTGGTTCCAAATGTTCTCTACCACACAGGGTCTCAGACTGAGGCCTGGGCTGGGGGCTGGGGGCTGGGGGCTGGGGGCTGAGGGCTGGGGGCTGGGGGCTGGGGGCTGGGGGCTGAGTTTGGAGACGGCAGTGTTAGAGGGTTGAAGGATAGATAGTGGTGCCTGTGTCTGCAGCCACAGATAAGGCAGGATGGGGAGGGTGACTGGGTGTACATGGGGTGAGAGGTGGGTGGGCAACGTTTTCTCTCTCACACTGCTGCAGCTTCTCCGCTGCTCGGGGCTGACGCACAAACACTCACACACTCACACACACACACACACACACACATGTAAAATACAACATTATTTGGATAATGTATGGATTTCCTCTGAAATATGCTGAGCCAAGAATCAGTGAGTGAGTTCTATAGTCTTTATTTAAATGCTCTAATAGCCTACTATTCACTGGCCCATGCCAGGGTAGAATCTCTTAGCACCCACCTTTAGTCCCAGTCCCCAGAACCTGCCCCCAGCCTTCAGCCCCCAGTCCCCAGCTTTCAGCCCTCAGCCCCTAACCTGCAGCCTCAGCCCCTAACCTGCAGCCTCAGCCCCTAACCTGCAGCCTCAGCCCCTAACTTGCAGCCTCAGCCCCAACCTCAGTGCTCAACTTCAAACATTTCCATACCTTCTCTGTAGAAGAGTTCCATCCTTCTGTTTAACACCTGCATATTGAGACAATCTCCTCTTTAGTATCTGTATTACCTCACAAGCGACAGAGAGAGAAATAGAGACTGCAGAGAGAGAGAGAAAGAGAGAGAGAGAGAGAGAGAGAGAGAGAGAGAGAGAGAGAGAGAGAGAGAGAGCGAGAGAGAGAGAGAAAGCCACTAACACAAAAGAGACGCACCATCGACCGTAGCGCCTCTTCACTGAATCACTCCAGTCCCCAGACCTCTGTGCAGTCGGCTCTGGGCGTCGCTAAGCCGGCTCCAACACAGAGGAATAGGAGAGGCTTGGAGAAGGCCATTTTGTTATTTTGATAATGTTGATGTTATTGGAAAATCAATGGGGCTCCAGCTAAGCTAGCGTACGGTGGGGTATTGGTAAGGAGCGTGAGGGAGACGTTTGCAGTGTGTAGGAATGTGATTAGTATTGAACCGGGAGGAGGAGGAAGATGGGTGGAGGTCTCTCTTTGACAGACAGCTCACATAAAAGGAAGGTCACCTGTTGTCTTGGAGACACTGGTTCAGAAAGGGGCTCAACGTTTTTTTGTAATGATTTTAGTGTGTTTGTGTCTGTCCGGCCTGTAACAGGGATATAGTGTGTGTGTGTGTGTGTGAAAAAGCACTCTCTCTGCTCTGGGAGAACACAGGATTGAGGCGTGACACCAATTTACTTTGTATGGCGAAACACACAGTGTGTGTGTACGTAGGGCTTCCCCATGTGACATGTGACTGTTAGTAGACACATCACACACTGTGCGTCTTACCGTGGAAGAGGAGGATGTGAGGAGGGAAGGAAGAGGAGGGTCTTGATGTCTCTTCTGTCAACTAATCAGCATGTCTAGGATAGCAAGGGAGCCCCCACACACAGGCACTACCCAGGAATGGGGTCTTTTTTCTTCATTTATCAGTTGATCTTGTGAGATAACCCCCAATGAAAGAAAATGTAAGTGTTTGTAAAAAAAGATGTTTGTGTGTGCGATTGAATCCCAGGCCGTCCGAGGCACGACCTGCAATTGTATTCTTTAACAGCTGGAGCATCTCTGATCTTCTCATCTATGTGTGTGTGCGTGCGTGCTTGTGTGTGTGTGAGTGTGTGTGAATGAGAGAGATAGAGGGGAGCCCGAGAGCGCTCCTAAACCTGATTATCACCCCAACAATTCACTGGAGTCGGATTGAGTTGGGCAAAGGCTGTCCACTCCCCATATAATACAACAAACTACACACACAACACTCTTGTGAGAACACACACACACACAAAGTGCTTAAACCACTTTCTCCAGAGACGTAACCCCCTGCTGTGTTGCAAGGTTTCATTTTAATGTTCTCATCCTTGACTCTGAGGGCAGTATTCCTTTGTCTTTGTCTCTCCCCAGCGATTGTGAACAAGAGAGAAAGAAAGACACAACGGCTGGAAACAAGAAATATAAGCCGTTTATCAGTGTTTATCGTCAGTTTACGGCCAACCACGCCCTAACACGTCATCAGATTATTCTGACCCAAACACAAAACACAGCTTAGGCCCAGATTACTTCCATCTATGATCGTTTCCGGCTGGGACTTCTCGGCTCCGTGCTAGCGTAGAGTCTGTCCACACACAGGCTCCCCATGCTTTATGAAGACTGTTAAAGGCACAGACAACAACGTTCTCACAAGTCCAAACTGGATGCAATATTTGACGTGGCTTTAGGGTTTACATTTAGTCATTTAGCAGACGCTCTTATCCAGAGCGACTTACAGTAAGTACAGGGACATTCCCCCCGAGGCAAGTAGGGTGAAGTGCCTAGCCCAAGGACACAGCGTCATTTGGCTTGGCCAGGAATCGAACTGGCAACCTTCAGATTACCAGCCCAATTCCCTAACCGCTCAGCAACCTGACACCTGTCTGTTTGAGGAGAAACCCACTTAACTGGACTTTAAGGTGGGCAGGTTCATTAGACACAGCTAACCAATGTCAGCTTAATCAGCCTCATTACTGTTTATTTGAGCTTTGATGGTATTTTTCAATTGAGCTTTAATGGTGGTATATATCCCACTGTAGCCAGAGGGGGAGTAATTAGCGCTGTCTGTTGTTAGCTTAGCTGCTATCACAAAGAGATCAGCATAGAGATGTGGCTATGCTCATTAGCTAATATCGTAGAAGCTCTTTGTTGTTGTCAGTTGGCTGTCTAGGCAATCCATCAGTCTGTACATGGACACACACACACACACACACATGCATTCACACACAACAAGCAACACATAACCATGCACCCACACATTCTCAGACAAACACACAAACATTGAACTGTATGACCTGGGCATATGCCACCCCCATCCAGGTGGTCTGACAGCTGTGGCACTGGGCTGTGTGTGATTGCACGTTTGTGCGTGCATGTGTGTGTGATCTTTCCCCCTGGTTGATCTTATTGAGCTCCAGGTAAACTTACAGCTGTTTAGCATTCAGTCTGTTGGCTTGCCAGTTATAAATAGTGTAACGGAATGTCACATCAACAAGCATGTCACAGATGTCCTGGCTGACAGGATGAACAGAACCTAACTCCAGGCTGAGATTGTGTGTCTGTGTGTCTGTGTGTCTGTGTGACTGTGTGTCTGTGTGACTGTGTGTCTGTGTGTCTGTGTGACTGTGTGTCTGTGTGTCTGTGTGACTGTGTGTGTCAGCATGTGTGTTCATGCGATAGATGTGTGCATTGCTTTCCCGTAAGAAATTGGGAACGAGTAGCGATTATATTTGTGCTTGTGAGTGCAGACAGTCATATTGTACGCACACTGTGTGTGTGTGTGTGTGTGTCTGCTTTACCACTAGCTTATGTGCAGGCTCCAGGGTGCTGGCCTTGTGCTGTTGTCTGGTTCCTGTTCAAGTTCTTAACAGACTGGGAGAGTCACCTTGATGACTCACCTTGATGACTCAGCTTGATGACTGCGTGCGGGATTTCTGTTGTGCATGGAGACGGCAATCAGCGGGAGGGTCCTCTCTGTGCCTGTCAGAGAACACACACACACACACACAGTAGGGCTGTGCGTCAGAGAGCAGGAGCATGGTGGCGTCACAGGAGAGTCTGGTTCTCAGAACCATCCTGATTGTGTGGAGAGCTGTGTTGAGACGAAGTGCCGAGTCGGGATCTGCATGATGAACTTAGATGTGTGTGTGTGCGCTTGTGCTTCTGGTGTTGGTGTTCTCATGTGCTTGTTCTCATGTGCTTGTGTGCGCGCCTGTGTGTGGAAATGTTTGTGTTTATGGGTGTGTTGTGTCTGTTTTGGTGCTTGTGTGCGTGTTGCCTGTGTGTGTGTGTGTGTGTGTGTTCGCATGTGTGTGTCTGCAGATTCTCATCCCTTCAGATGAAATCTCTATTTTTTTCCCTCTAGTTTTTTCTTTGATGTAACACAGTCTCTGGACACATCTGGAAGAAAAGCAGGTCACTCTACTTCGCCAGCGTAAATAATAGCTCTCTCTTTGATTCTATAGCCTTTATTTGTGTCTGTAATTAACATGAGATCAGAGGGAAGCATTTTGTCTCCTGTGTTGTTTGGGTAGTCTAGTGGTTTGGTTGTAAGTGATCAGTAGGCATTTCCGTATCGTGTTATTTTTGTTTGAAAGCTTGCTCCGTCGCTTTCTTTCTCTGATCAAATGAGTAAGAACAAGAGATTTCAGCGGAGAGACTTTCTCCTGTCCTTTGAGGGCTTTGTCTTGAAGTAGGATTTCCTCGTTGGAAATCATCCTGGTCTTTCCTCCCCTCAGAGCCAGTGGGGGTTTGGGAGTCTTTAATAACGGAAAATTAAAAAAGAGTGAATTTGCCCGCTTGCTTTTCCCATTCATTCGTCCATTAAAATGCTTTGACTGGAGTCAACATTCCAAAGCATGTTTTCTTTTCATCTCTTAACACTTTTCCAAAAGAAACACACACTATTTTTCCAAGGCCTTCTTTGAATTGTCTTGCTCTTGCTCATTCTAGGGCGTTGCGAACAACTCGATATTTCCTCATTGCTGACAGCCTGGCTGGTCTGTGTGGGGAAGCCTTGTTAACAGAGAACAGTATGTGAGTTTAGTATGAACAGAGAGGGGATCGAGGGAAGGAATAGTGGTTGGACTGCCAATCTATCCTGTCTTCAAGACTGTTTCACCCACAAGATAACCTTTTTTTCCAGGCAGGGCGTAAAAAGGTCTTGCTAAAGTAATACACTGAACTTACTTCACAATGGGACACACGCACGCACACCCTTGAAGCCGCAAGCTGTAGATGGAGCTTATGGGATCACCCTGGGCTTATAATGAATGCTGGGTCTTTCCTGAGCACTCAGAGTGTCACAGGACGCCATCGCTCACATTGGCTTTTCGAATTTATGATGTAAACACGGTTGTCTCATCCACACACACGCTTCCTAAATGAGGCCGGGGGATTGGGTCCTGGAAGTGTGTGTCCTTCTCTTTGTGGTCTGTGACTCATCAGCGTTTTGGTCCGGTCCTGACATGGTTAACCCTCAGTGTGCTGGGCCTGCGGTAATTGGCCCCGGCTTTTTTTGTTCTCTACAGAGAAGGAGAGCGTGTGAGGGTTCGTGTTCATGGCGAGCGTGTGAGATAAAGGGAGTGCGAATGAGAGGGAGAGTGTGTGTGTTTGTGTACAGTGTGTTGTGTTCACACACGTGTGTGTTTCCGCGTACGTGTGTGTGCGCAACATGTGTGTTTGAGCCTGTGTGTGCGTACATGTGTGTGTGTACCTGTGTGTGTGTGTGTGTGCATACATGTGTGTGTGTGTGTGTGTGCGTGCGTACATGTGTGTGTGTGCGTGTGTGTCCTTGGGGGCCCTCTCCTTCCCTCTCACATCGTGCTGTCTGGAAGCGGGAGCTGTTACCATGGTTACGCAGAGAGCAAGTTAATGCCGACAGCCCCCCCCCCCCCACACACACACACACACCCTCCCTCCCAAACACACACACATACATAAAATAAATGTGCATGATCTTTTGTAAAAATTCTGCTTCAAAATGCTAACGGAATCATCAACTTCAAAATGGCCGAGAACGCTTTCCAGTGTGCGCTGAGAAGGGAGAACAGTGAGGAGAAGCAGGACCATAGAACATGACTAGCACTGCTTTCTCAGGAATGGACACATATTGTTTCTACATTTCTCTTCTCCCTTGTGGAGACGAGGCGGTTTGGTGTTTTGCTAAACCCAAGGCTGGAAGATTGGTGTCATGTCCCTAGTTTTAAGAGGCAAAAGAAGCAGCAAATTAGAAAGAGTTGGTCCATTTTACAAGAATCCTTTTGTGTAGTTGCAAAAATGTGGAAAGAAAAACCTGATCTTACATTTATATATCTATTTTTAGGTTTGTGTTTTTTGACTTTACTAGTGACATTAAATCTGATTAAACTCAGAACCGTCCATTAAAAACCTCCTTCCTTTCCCCAGGTCCACCAGTCACTACATTTCCCATAATACATTGGCCATGACATATAAATGATTTATTGAGACAATATGTCAAAAGGTAATTGTTGCGACATTAATAAAAATGGGTGTAATAATATTTACTAATCCATTCGTTTTATTATGCTTCGTACAAAATTAGCATTCTTAATCAAGCCATTTGCTGTGGATATTAGGAACACATGCCTGGATTTAGCCTCAAACTGATTTTTTCTTGCTAATATAATGTAATTTGGTATGGCTGTATGACATGGTTAGAGAATGAGAAGGTTAGAAAAGCTGTCCATTTAGTGTGTATGCGCACATGTGTGTGTGTGTGTGTGTGTGTGGGTGATCCTTCCCTGTTGCTGAGTAATGCTTAATCTTGCAAATAGAGAGTAAGTTCATCAACACATGAATATATACACATTTGTACAAATGTATATGCATACACTCACACAAAGCTTCAAAACCACACCAAAACACAGTCTGGTTCCACAAACAGTCCAGCTGACACAAACACCCAAACACACAAACACACACACTTCTGTGCCTTATTTATCAGAGTCTTTGCAGAGAATGGGGGAGGTTCTCGCCCATAACTCCAATCTCCCTTTTGTCTTCTCCCCTCTGGTTGATAAAGTAGCTGTCTGTTGTTTTTCTTTGTTATCAGGGATCGCCGTGTGTGCGTGCACGCGTGTGGTTAAGATTCTGTTTCTGTGTGTCAACGCTGCTCCAGTCCCACCCGATTGTAATGCAGACTGCAATGACACAAGCACTTCTTAAAGCCTGCTGTCTTCTGATGACCTAACGGTCCTCAATGTGTATGTGTGTGTGTGCGTACCTGCATTTGACCTTTCTGTGTGCGCATGCGCTTAAAACAAAAGAGAAGGGACTTACAAAGGGAAAGAAGAAGTTGGGGAGAGAGGAGAGGGGATGGATCTAGCGGATGGTTGTTTTGAAAGAAGAACTTCTATATCATAGCAGTGTTTATTCCCTGTGGAGGATAACCAGTTTGAAACGCCGGTATTCCCCTTCTCAAAAGCCCACCCATATAACAACACATGCTAACCTATTGCTAACACCCACTGTTTACAAGCTTATGGACAAACAAACCAGATTGTTTGATTATAGAATTAGTCTTTTCTTCTTACCACAGTGTCATTAACTTGTTCGTGTGATTTTAATTACTGAGCATGGATGACAATGAATACTTGTTGTGATGCTAAACTACTATTCAGAAGATTACAGTTTTATAATGTGAGCACTTTTACATCCATTTTTGTAGTGACATTTTTGAAGACTCCAAAGAGATGCACTCTCTCTGTCTTTATAGAGCCAAATGGATGATCAAGAAATAACTCTGTTTCTATTGCATTTTGATGACTTTTTATCACAGACTGTTAGTGTGCAAGACAAACTACCTCTCCTGGGCAATCACAAGTCCATTACATTCCAGTCCGTTCTATTGCATTACTCAACTATTTGTTGTCTTATTATTTTAGAGCCATGTTCTACTCTACCCTACTATACTCTATTCTATTCTACTCTCTTCTATTCTATTGTATTCTATTCCAAAATACTCGATTCTATTCTACGCTACTCTATTCTACTGTATTCTATTCTACTCTATTATATTCTACTCTATTATATTCTACTGTATTTTAATCAACTCTATTCTATTCTACTGTACTTTATTCTATTCTATTCTATTCTACTCTATTATATTCTACTCGACTCTATTATATTCTTCTGTATTCTATTCTACTGTATTCTTCCAGGACAGGAAGCAGTCCTTCCGTTTGCAGGAAGAGCATCAGTGTTGAGGTGACTGATAGACAGACTGATAGACAGTGTTACACTGGAATGATCTGAGTGATATTGTGTTTACACGGCTGTGTGGTTGGCATGGGTTACATTCAGCACTCTGGGGTCGCTTCCCTCTGCCAACACCAGAGAAGAGTCCAAAGTATCCCGGTATGAGCAAGGGTTTGTTAGCTTGGCCATAGCGATGGCTTCCATTGCACACGCATGCACACACGCACGCACACACACACACACACACACACACACACACACCCTCTCTGCTCCATGTGTGGACTATTAAACTATTCTCACACACACTCATGTTTGCTGACCCACAGCCCTCTACCCATGCTATCGTGCCAGTTGAGGATTCTGGGTATAGGCCGCCACACAGGGTATATGAGGGGAGGGGGGGTTAGAGAGAGAGAGGGAGAGGAGAGAGATGATCAAGAGAGACAGAGAGTGCTAAATATGAGAGCAAGGAAGCTGGGTGAATCCTCAAAACTGAGGTATAGCCACTGTGCAAGTGTATAAAGGAGAGAGAAAGAGAGAGTGAAAGAGAGTGAGAGGGCAAAGAAAGTGGGAGTGAAGGAAAACAAAAGAAACCGGAGAGGGAGCGCTGGCAGCCAACGAGGCGTGCTGCTAATAATGCAATAAAACAATCCAGTTGAGCAGTGTGTTTGAGAGTAATGGCGGATAGCTGTTTTTATTTGCAGAGGCTGAGGGTTAATGAATTGGACAACAGTCAAAAACAGCAGTTGGAGGCAGTGGGGAAAAAATCGGAGTTGTTATTTACACTGCTTGTGTTTTTTTTCTTTCAAACACAGTCTCCCCCCCCCCCCCCCCATACCCTTAACTGGTAACTAATTATCTGTAGAGATAGTCAAATGTATCTACCTTCAGAAAATTGTATTATAACGCAATAGCAGGCCGTTATTTCCACATTTAACTATCATAATTTCAGACAGAGAGTGGAAGGTTGAAGTTGTAATCAACTGGGGGTGATGAAGCCACACACCTTGGCCATATCCTCACCCTGATCCAGGGACAAATCAGGAAATGGACACACATGATTTTTACTTCTACATTGGTCAAGTCTTTGCCAGAGGAGGGAAAAGATTTCTGTCAGCTCTGGAAATGGAGCTGCACAATGGAAAGCCCTTCCTAAGGAACTCCTGATTAATGAGGACTGCTACATTCTAGTTGGACTTGTTTGTAGTAAAACATGTCACAATAGTCTCTTGTGTAAAGATTTCTGTCAGACACTTTCTCTGGCAGGCAGTGGGCTTTGAGGAGATTTCTTCATCTGTCTCAGTGGTTTTGTGCTGTAACTCCAGGGTTTTCAGTCTTAGTCATCCATTCCTAGATCTTAATTATGAGCTAATTCTTTCTTATTTAGAGATCATCGAATGATTATGGTAAGAAACCTAATTGTTCACTAATCTTGGAATCCTAGAAAGATCCTGTTCATCTTTTCATACCTTATACAGTTGTTAAATCTTCCTTTTGATTAAGGGCATATATGTGTATATAATAAATACATAAATATGTAATATCATAATCATTATCATAACTGCCATTTAATCTGATGTAATTATTATTATTATAAAGAAATAGTTCTATAAACTATCGCCAATCAAAAATACACTTGACTTCAAAACCCATTCATGTTATAAACATTGTGTATATAAAATATCTGTCAGTATTAATCAGATCCATAGTGTTAGGCCAGGATCAAGCTCTGTTGACTGCCGATGGGATGCCAAACCCCAGTCAAAAAGCTGATGAATGTGTAGTTTAAGGAATGTCTTCCCAGATATAATGGACCTTTGTATCACCAGCCCACATGGTATCAATTGGAGCGAGCATTTTTTAAAGGCCTTCTGCTGAGCCAGTCGAACAGAGGGAAGGAGGGATGGATGGAAGGAAGGAGGGATGCAGGGATAAGGAGAAGCTTGGCCGAGGCAGGTGGGAAAGGATTGCTGTCAGGGAGATAGAGAGGGAGAAACGGAGGCAGAGGGAGTGAAAGAGAGAGAGAACCATGAGCTGTCAAGATGGGATCCCACAACAACAAACCCGACCAAGCGAGGACTAACCAACGACAGTCAAACAAGTGTGTGTGTATCTGTGTGTGTGTGTGTGTGTGTGTGTGTGGGGGGGGGGGGTCACAACCTCAACACCCTTACTGTTCGTACTTTCTCCTCAGTTCGCCGATTCAAACTGAACCCTTTTTCTTCTTCTTTTGATACGCTCAGCGGCGATGGCACTCTGTTGACCTGCGCGGCGAGGCGGGTATAGAGAGTAGCGACTGCCTGAGTCTGCTCTTGGCAGCTTGGACTGTATCACAGGAGAGGCCAGAGAGAGAGCTTAACTGCCAATGTGTACCTCTGGCAGTCTTTGCAGCAATGCGTAGTGCAGCCTATAAAAGTCTTAATGCAAGCTGACAGCCTCTGGGTCCTCCGCTTCACCGACAGGCCTATCCAGTTGAAACAGGCTTCGGTCTTTTCCAAACGTACGCATTTTGAAGTTTTTAATTGCCTCTTGTTTTGTGATTTTATTGCCGTGGTAAAAGTGGAACAGTAAGCGCGTGCGTACATGCGTGCTTGAGTGTTTCGCTGCTAAAGGACGTGTATGTTTGCGTCTACAACTGCATAGTCTTGTATGTGTGTGTGGGTGTGTGTGTAGAAACGGGCATGTGTGTGTGTTTTTCACCAGATAGGGAAAGATCCATGATTCATCTCTCCCAGAGCAACTCCATTTCACACAGGAGAAATGGGGGGGAAACCTCGGTATGAAAATATAGCCCTTCTATAAACAAACGTTCTGACGGAGACTTGCTCAGAGCCCCAGCTAGCTAGCTGGTCTCCACCAGTCTCCAGGGCTCCCTGGAGGTGGCTAGTGTGTTGGACCTGGAGCTGGTTCAGCAGGGCCGTCAGCCTGAAAAAATGCCCGGTATTCGAGGCTCCTCCGTGGAGGTCTGTCCAGTGTCTGTCTCTCGCTCTTCACTTCTCCCTCTCTTCCTTCTCCCCTCTCCCTCTCACTCTTTCCTTTCTCCTCTCTTCTTCCCTCTGCCTCTCTCTTCCCCTCCTCTCTCTCTTTTTTTAACATCCCTCCCTCCCTCCAACCCTCCTTCCCTCCAACCCTCTCTCTCTCACCTACTCTCCGAGGGTCTGTTATAACAACCCCTGGCTGGATTAATGACTGTGACATTGAGCTAACTCCCATCACATTCATTAGAGAGGCTTGTTAGGGGCTAAGGAGAGGAGTCTGGAGGGGGCGAGCAGACGGAGTAGAGAGGAGACTGGGGCTGAGACAAGGGCCACTGGGAGAGGCTGGGGGAGGCTGGGGGAGGGCTGGGGGGGGCAGGCGCTGAGACTGAGACAAGGGCCACTGGGGGAGGCTGGGAAGGTGCTCTAGGGAGATGGTATGGATTAGAACAATGATATGAAAACCATTGGGAATCATCATGATTGCATATGTGTGTGCGTGTGTGTGTGCATCGTGGTCCCATCCCATCCCAGACACACTTGCCAGCAACAGAGGGATTTAGGTCACCTCTCCACTGGCTGTTAGCTCTGCCGATAACGTGTCTGGAACTTGTTTGCATATTAGGATGAGACAGTACTTATTCGTTGGAAGACAGACACACACACACACACATCGGCACAAACGCACATGCTCTTTCTATATCTCTCTCTCCCCCTCTTTATCTCTCTCTCTCACACATACTACACACACATTAACACATACACACAAACAAACACACACACGCCTCCATCAAGGCCTTCCTCTCACCCTGAGAGGGTATTAGCCTGCCAACCTACAGGTGTGCGAGTGTGTGTGTATGCCTGTGTGTGTGTATGCCTGTGTGTGTGTGTGCCTGTGTGTGTGTGTGCCTGTGTGTGTGTGTGTGCTCATTTTTGTCGGTGGACACAGATCAACACAAACCCTCTCCCGCTCAAACACCACTTCATAATTATTCCTGTGGAGAGTTGTTAGCAGTTTAACTGGAGAGAGGAGAGCAGGTGTCCTCTTTACGTGCTTGTCTATCGTTTGGCGGGCAAAGTTATGGGAAGTGACTCTGCACGCGCGTGTTTGTGTGTACGTGAGCGAGAGAGAGCGTTGGGAGGGAGATAGATATGAAAGACAGCGGGTGCTCTGAATATGGGGCGGGGGTGGGGGGAGGGCAGCGAGGGCTAAGGAGGCTAGGATCCTCCCAAGCCCTCTCTGTCCTAGTGGGCCGCTCTCCCCATGCGATCTCCACCTCCCCTCCAGTCCTCCACCTTGTCCTGTCACCCCGCCCATCCCTCCCCAGTGAACACCCCCCCATCCCCCTCAGAAGTCCAACTTCTTCTAGTCCGCTCTAGTGCCCTCCCCAGCATATCACCTGGCAGCCCTCGGTCTTCCTTGCCCATAATGGCTCTTCCCAGGGACGCCCCTATCCCCTATCCCCCCCCCCCCTCCCCCACACAAGCCCTCACCTAGGTCTCCAATCCTCTCCAGCATACTCCCTAACTTTCCCCCCAGTCCCCCAGCCCTCCTCGTCCTCACCCTCTCTTAAGCCTCCTGATTACTCTGCTCCTCCATAATGCAGGAACATTCAGCCATGGACAGCCAGAAGCCCATGATATATTATACACAGGGACAGAGAGGAGGGTGTAATGTGTGTGACTGGGTGTGTGTGAGAAGGAGAGGAAGGGAGGTGAGGATGATATGAGGGCTGACGGGGCCCTGATTGATGAGAGTGCATCAACATCTCCTTGGCTGTAAGGTCACACACACACCCAAGGGTCAACAAAGTACTGGAACTAGAAACATTGCATGTCTCCTGGCTCTTGCATATGTCTGAAGCAGGCGTTTGACACAAACACAAACCTTTTTCCGTTTACAGCACATTGTTTGAATCACCACCACCCTAAGCCTCCTCTTAGTGTTCTTGATCTGCTTTGTAGATAAAGAAATATTCCCCCCCCCACACACACACGCACATAGCCTCTCTGTCAAACACAAACACACACTCCAGTTACCAACCCCTTTTGAGTTGCTTTGCTGGTGTTCTCTGAATGGGGTCTTTGTGGGCTCACAAACATGACCAAGTCTGCGTTCCGCTCTCTCCCACTTCCACTCGCTCACAGAAGGGTGATTTGAACAGGACCGTCCATATCAAATAAGCTGGAACTAGTCTGGCTTTGCATGACTCTTCCTACGTCAACATCTGTGTTCTGATGGCAACCTGACCAACAGTCGAGGCCAGGCCAAGTCCATGCCTCAGGGTGTACTACATGTCATTCATAGATATTCCAGTTCTTGGCTATTACATTATTCTCAGAGAAAAACGTCAGCTGTTATCAAATAATTGAATGAGATATATTTTGAATCAATTACAGTTTTCTGTAATTGCCACGTAGTAAAACACAACAAAAATGTGCTGGTGAAAGGAAATTATAACGACATTAACGCTTATGCAGCAAAAAAAAGAATCCAACATTGTTCGTTAATTGGACTGTGTGTTCTATGGTGCGTGTGTGAGAGAGAGAGAGAGAGAGAGAGAGAGGGAGAGAGAGAGAGAGAGAGAGAGACAGAGAGAGAGAGAGAGACAGAGAGAGAGAGAGAGACAGAGAGAGACAGAGAGAGAGAGAGAGAGAGAGAGAGAGAGAGAGAGAGAGAGAGAGAGAGAGAGAGAGAGCACAGGGTACCATAAAACCATAGGGTATATAGCGGTTCAATTATCTCTTGTCTGTGTGTGACCGAGGATCAAAGACAGCTACCTCCCTCTAGCCCTACTGGTGTGTGTATGTGTGTGTTCCAACACTGGTTTAGCAGTGTGTGTGTGTGTGTGTCATACTCCTTTCCCCTCCATCTATTTCTCATCTTCTTCCAACTTATGTCAAGATATTTTCCCCATTTCTAAATTCAACTGGACCATATCTGTGTGTGCATGGGTCTGTGGTGTGTGTGTGTGTCTATGTGTGTTTGTGGTGTGTGTGTGTCTGTGTGTGTCGGTGTGTGTTTGTAAAGTGTGCGTAGGGGTTGAGGATTGTGGTTGATGAAGTCACCAGGAGTGTCTAGACAGGAGTGGATATTCTTAGTTGTCTGTTTATTTGCGTAAGAGGATCGAGTGCTCTGCGTGTGTGTACAACTACATGTGCAATGTGCATACAGCATTAGTGTATGTGTGTATGTGTACTGCAATAAAAACAAAACAGCATACTGGGAGACTTGAACACTTCCTCCTACAAAGAGACACTCGAGAGCAAACTACTGTATCAGTGTGTGTGTGTGTGTGTGTGGATTTGCTGCCAATGAAAACACACTCTGAGAGACACACACACTCTCAAGGTAGTTCCAACTGTCTGCATTGTGTGGACTAGCAGCAGTTGCCTACATCAATCGCAACTAAACACAGCAGCCATATGATCAGGCTGTTAAGATGACTTTAATGAGTGACCCTCCTCAAACGGTGTCGCTGTAGAGATTACATTTGGTAACATCTACCAAGCTGTCAAATGACATTCATACCAGTCGCTCTCACACATAGGAAACAAACCCTTATGATATGGACTAATGGGCACATTGGACCTAAAGAAGTGTGCACACTCCTCAGGTGCACTCACTCTCTCTCTCTCTCTCTGACGGTGGATGGTAAGTCAGCTTTGGTGTTTCTGCTACCAATCAAATACAAGTAGACACACGGCCAATCTGTGTTTTAGGCAGTTTATGGACACAACATTGGATGTATGAACATAGGCAGGAAGAAAATAGAGTAGCAGTAGAAAGAAATTCCAAATGAGGTTTTATTTGAAATTCACATTTAGGAAATACAAATTCAAAAAACGTGACAATGCGTGTCCTGGGAAAAAATATTCGTTTTCCGGGACAGTCGCTCAATAAAGAGAACAATCCAGGAACAGATGGCATCCCTACTAACCTTTATTGTTTTTTCACCAGGGACTTCATGATTAGACTGGTGAAATTACAGTTACATTTACAGATTTGTTCTGGTCTTAGAGAAGAAGCTCATAAATGCTTGTGTATTTAAATCCAAAATGTTATAATACTTATTTTGAATAAGATACATTTTCCATCCTGGGTAGGAAAGGTCTTGTGTGATGGAGGAAGGCATACACTATAAAAATGCACTTGTAGGCCTTCTTTATTGAATGGTTTGAGGAATGGTTTTGTTGGAACATGCATTGTGCAGTGGAGTGAAGGTGCAGTTGGATGTTTTTTTTTTTTTTTTTTTGCAATAGTAGGCTAAACCTCTAACCCTAACCACTCAAGTGGAATGACTAAGTGTAATGGTCACCAAATTGGGTGGGCAAACTGCTCCCTTGAAAAAATATATATAAAATATAGGCTTGCATGTCATGATCATGACCATGATTTCAACTTCATTAACCAGTATGTGAGACATTTATATAAAAGGCAAATAACGTTTCCACTGAACGGACATCTTAACGTTAAGTAATCACGGCAAGACCAAAACATCTAGTTGGAAGCTCTCTTTTTTCTTTCTGTAGTCGTCAGACCGCGAGTGTGTGGGTTCTGGACAGGGAGATGATGATGCGCTAGGGCACGGTTTGGTCTGTTTGGCTAAATTGGGTCAAACTCGGATATCGGGGCCTTTCGCTCTTCTTCAAATATGCATAATGTGACATTTCAGATGTAGAGCAGCCCCAGACAGCCAGTCTAATTGGCCCTGGCATTTAATCACGCGCTCACGTATCGTCAGCGAACAGAGAAGGAGAGACAGAGGGAGAGAGACAGAGAAAGAGAGAAAAATTGATATAGCTAGAAGGAGCTAATAATGGATAATAAAATCCACTCTCATAATAAGAACAATGAAGAAAAGAAAGAACGATGGACAGAAAAAGAAAAGTGAAGCTTTAGATATGGAGTAGCAGGTTTGGACTGTTTGATCCTGGCAGTGTTGGCTGTGGCCTCTTTGTGCTATCAAGGAAAGAAAGAGATTGAGAGAGAGAGAGAGAGAGAGAGAGAGAGAGAGAGAGAGAGAGAGAGAGAGAGAGAGAGAGAGAGAGAGAGAGAGAGAGAGAGAGAGAGAGAGAGAGAGAGAGAGAGAGAGAGAGAGAGAGAGAGAGAGAGAGAGAGAGAGAGAGAGAGAGAGAGAAAAGAGAGAGAGAAACGGGGTTCCAGCTGACACAACAGCCTCCTTGTAGTCCTGAACCCCCCCATCCACCCTTCCAGAAGGAGGAGGTGTCAGTGAAGAGGGTGATAACCTGGCACTGCACACACACACACAAGCTCTTCATCCTCTTTCCCTTTCCCTTTCACTCTTTTGATATCTCTTTGTCTGAAAGGACTCGAACAGAGCAGAACAGAGTTCTTTTTTTTTCTTTTTTTTAAGAAGCACACTTTTCCCAAAAGAATGAACAATTTTGTTCTCCTCTCTTCGATTCTTTCTTCATTCTATTGGATCCCATTCTATCGAATCACCGTAGCACATGGGTGCATGTGTGTGTACGTGGGCATGAGTGTGTGTGTCTGCCGTGGAACTGCGAGTCCAGATGCCTGCACATGGCGCCCAAACGGAGGAGAACGGTGATCTGGCACAGGGGCCGAGTGGCACAGCTGGTTCTGTGTGTGTGTTGACGCTGGCAACGAGATAGCCTGGCACGGGTTGGCCTGGCATGGGTTGGCCTGGTACAGCTAGCATGGTGCCACCGGCTTGGCACGCAGCTGCTCGCTGCACTGACACGATTTAGTCCTGCGTCACACATTGCTGTGACTGACTCAGAGCTGTGAATACTCTCTTCTTGTCAATACATTTGTTTCATCGCCACTAACTGACCCTCACAGCAGTTTTTTGTCTTTATTGAACTGTCACATACTTGTCAAAACGTTGCTTTGTCTGATTTTATTTTCATCTTTAACCAAATTCACCATAACATTTTTGTGAAAGTATCTGTTTCATAACCAGGAACCCACACACAAAATTAACATGTATTTTATCGATTCATCTTAAACATACAGTACATTTGGAATCTGTCTGCCGTGATAAGATGGAGAAGCGCAAATAGTCGATGTGTTTATGAATGAGACAGAGAGATGTGAGAGCTAGACTTCTCTTCATATAGTCCTGTCTCTTGCCATCATATTTTACTTGAGATTCCTAACCTGTGGGCCGCAGCCAACGAGTTAGGATCATGCAGGTGGGCCGCCTAACCAACGAAAAATTAAATATGAAAAATAAATATAATTTGTTTTATATATATATATATATACTGTTGGTAAATTATTACAATAATTCATACTCATTTTTAAATGATATTTTGCCTTTAATTCATCCTGACCGAAATGCCAATAGTTCACCGGAAGATTTAGACCTGGCCAATTTTTTCACGGAAATAATTATCACTGTCGTGTGCATAGCCAATATAGCAGTTTGCTATTTAATGTTATGTTATATGAAACTATAGGAATGGTTGTAGTTAAGCAGGTTACCTCTCTCTACAATGAGTACTTACTGTGGCACTAATGGACACTTTGTCTTCTTTGATCGTTCAAATAACTGTTGCCGTGAAAGAGAACTGTATGGCTCCCATGGAGTTGTTAAACATGTGTGATAAGCGCCAATGAAGTAAATGGATGTGTTGTCGGGGGGGCAGCAAAAATATTGGAGCTATGCAAGTGGGCCGCAAAGTGGAAAAGGTTGAGAATGGTAAACACATCCAACAGGGCAATTACTGTGTGTGGTGCGTCTGCTGGGGAGGGGAGAGAACGATATCATTCTTGTCTCACGTGGAAGAGAGAAGCATGTCACAGGCCTAAACATGTTTGAAGTATGTTGTTGTGTCTATAGACAGGCGCACACTAGAACCGAGGTACAGTGCCAGCTTTGACAACCGACTGTGTTGTGTAATGGTGGATGTATTTGATTGGCGATGGACATACTAGGTATCTTCATCTGTTTTTGTTGCATGCTGTCTGGAATGGCAGGGTTTTTGATTTTCAGAAATGCTGTTTGTTTTTTAGTAGTATCATTTTTTTTCAGACGTCTTGAATTGTCATTGAGCGGTAATCATATCAGAAAATTAGGCGTGTAGGATTGTGGATTTCCCCTGTGCCAGGGCTGGCACTTCAAACAAAGCTTTGTGTGTGCCGCCTGTCAGCTCTCCTCCCTCCCATCCCCCTCTTTCTTCTCATCCTCATCCCCCACCACCCCTCTCTCCCATCCACCCAACCACCCTCCCATCCTCCCTCCTCTCCTCTTCCTACCCTCCCTCCCTCCCTCCCTCCCTCCCTCCCTCCCTCCCTCCCTCCCTCCCTCCCTCCCTCCCTCCCTCCCTCCCTCCCTCCCTCCCTCCCTCCCTCCCTCCCTCCCTCCCTCCCTCCCTCCCTCCCTCCCTCCCTCCCTCCCTCCCTCCTCCTCTATCCACCTCCTCCCCCTCGCTCTCCTCCCGCACTGCCCCCCCCACCTCCCCCTCCCTCTTCCTTATCCACCACTCTCCAGTCTCCGGGGTGAGTCTCGATAGCCTCAAGTGGCGCCCTTTTATTGTCCTTCCTCCCCTCATCTCCTCCTATTCAGAACCTCAGGCTGCCGAAGAAGGCAGCATTTGGAATGATGCCCGACGGGAAATTTCACGCAGCCGTTGCATTTTTGTTTTCCCGATTCAAAGAAAGAAACAAAAAAAAGCACTCGGGCGACCGTACATTCTGCCAGACCTTTGTCACATCGTGCAGTAAAGCGTACAGAGCCACGTGCCGTCAGCAAACCTTTTGTCGAAGGTGCAGTGGAAATGAGACAAAGAGAAGAGGAGACGTCAACAGCCTATCGAGATGCTGCCTTTGTCTCTCCCCCAGATCTGGTGACCTCAGGAGGCTTCCTCCACTTAACATCCCGCCCAGTCCCTCCTTCCTCATCATCGCCCTCTCTCCATGGGAGACCAGATCTCCACCTTCCCTGGCCCAGCGCTAATAGTGCAGATAAGCTGGTCCGTCTAATTACAAACCAGTGGAATGATTTGTAACAAGAGGCTAAGCGGTTTGCTGTAGTTTTAATTAGTTGGCGCTTGAAATAAATAATTGCCGCTTTAATCTGAAAATCGGTGAGTGGTGTTCTTTTTTGGAGGCTGCACAAGAAGGACAGAATCATGTGACTGGGTGTCACTTGGAGCGGAAGGGTATTTGGGGTGCATGAGTGTGTGTGTGTGTGTGTGTGTGAGAGAGGGAAAAAGAGCAAGGGAAGGAGGGTACGTGTGTGTGTCTGTCTGTTTGTTTCTCTGGGGGTGCTTGTGTGTGTATGCAGGCCTATACATGTGTGTGTGCGCGTGGACGGATGTGTGTCTTGAACAGTGCACCGGGCTGAGGGATGGAGGCGGAATGCGTGGAGGGAGAGTGTGGTGTGTAGGAGGGGCGGTGGGTTGCAGGGAGAAAACCTGGGTGTATTTGGTTATCTTCCAAGTGCAGCGTAGCTCAGCCCAGATTAAATTCACAGGCTTTACCCTGGATATCAGTATATGAGCTTTTCTGTGTTGTGTTGGGAGGGAGGGAAGGGGCGGGGGTGGGACCCAAAATGCCTGGGGAGGACAAGTGGGGAAAAAATAATAATAAAGAGAGAGAGAGAGGAGAAGAGAAAATACTGCCAATGTCACATTTTTAGCCTGAACATCATCATCAACATTCCCCATCATCACCATCATCATCCTCATCATCGCTGTAAACCCCCTCTTGCTTTCTCTGCTGTTATGACCATGGGCTGAATAAGCAGCAAAAGTAATTTCAGGAAAAAATCTCATCCTATATCCCATAGGAGTGAAAAATAACTATCCAGATGGACTGCCGTGTGCAGCGTAATATATGTTACTATTGGAGCCACTGCTTGTGGGGAATTTATTAAGTACACACACACACACACACACACGTGTGCGCCCATACTCGCACACAAAACACACAGACATTTGCACCCCCACACATAAAGCACATACACACATGCGCCTCTCTAGTCTGATAGCTCTGTGTTAATTACCTGCTCTGACCCCACACTACAGCTCCATCTCCTACAGAGCTGCGGAGCCAGGGGCTGCTGTGACACACGCGCTCGCTCCTCTGACTCACGCGCACGCAAACACACACACACACACACTCGCACACACAAACACACACTCACAGGCGCCACAGTGACAGCTGTAAATGTGATCTATCGGAGTGTCGGGGCTCAGTGGCAGGTGTGTTGGCGGTGGCAGTGTAAAGATAACTGACATCTGGCTGTCATTACCGACAGCCCCTCTCCCGTCAATCTCTCTTCTCCTCCTTTTCTCCACTCCCCCCACTCCCTTTCTGCTGTTCTTCTTACCATTAGGAGAGCCCAGGTCTTGTCTCCCTCTCTCCCCCAGGTCTCCCTATCCAGATGTATTTGCTGACGGATTAAATGTTTTGGACAAGGAGTGCCAGGCATGGAAGGAGGGGAAGGGGGGGGGAGGGGCGAAAGAGAGGGCAGGCTGGAGACAAACTGATTCTTTCTTCTCTTCGTCCCCTCCCCATCTATTGCTGACACTGCTCCCTCTCCTCGCACGGGCTCCGGGCGATCCTGGACGGATCCGACCAGGATGTGAATCTACTTCTACGTTTTTGTCCTGGTTTTCCTTGTTTGGTTGTGTTGTGTGTTTGGTGTGGATTTTGTTTGTGTACTATTGCAAATAAGGTTTGACGGGGAACATATCATACATTTATCACATCTTCATCAAGCTGAAGTAGACCTGTCTATGACTGAAGTGTAAACGATAGAAGTGTCTATTTGAATCGGCAAAAATACTGCTTATGGGATAAACATTCCTTGGCTGGCTGTGTTAGACCAGCAATCAGCCTGGTGTGTCATATATTCATACATAGGTGACAGTTTCTTTTTCTCTCAAAGTGTCTGTGTGTGTGTGTTGCATGTGAAGGCATCATCTGCTTAGTGTCAGCTTTGGCCCATTAGACAGATTTGTGCTTTGCTCCTCATTCTTTCAGGGAGAGAAAGCTTTGACTGTCTCTTGGGTGCCAGCTGGAATCATTCTGTCACTCTGTCAACCTCTGGATGTTTCTCCCTCTCTGACTCTCTGTCTCCGTCTCTGTCCCCTCTCCTAGTTCTGCCTTAGAAGTTCACTTGAAAGTGACTGTATTCTTGCATAAACAGTACTAACTTTATCCTCTATGTTTAAAAATGTAAACACACATTCGCGTGGACAAAGCAGTGATTGCGTCGACATGACAACACAGGGACCCTGGAAACCCCTTCTTCCTCTGTCCTCTGCCTATATCCTGTCTGCCATCGGAATCCTGTCATGTTTTTCAAAACGCGGTAACTTGACATGTTCCCTCTCTTCTTTCCCATGTTCCTGTGGACGTGGGCGTCTGCAGTCACTTTGAGCCGGACCGCAGCGCTCTGAAGAAGAGAGAGTGGGAGAGGAGGACCCAGGAAGTGCAGCAGGACGAAGACCTCTTCTCCACTGGCTTCAACCTGTTTGGAGAGCCCTACAAGGTGTGCTATGACATGTGTGTGTGTGTGTGTTTTGTGTGAGAGGGAGTGCTGTTTGTGTGTGTGTGCGGTTGTGTGTGAAAGAGAGGGAGGTGTGTGTGTGTTGAGGCTGGGAGGGCGCTCTGGTGAGGCTGGGGGTGGAGAGGGACTGAGGGGAGAGGGGGGGACGTGTGTGGTTTTTAAAACATTTGAGGGGAGGGTAGATGTAATCATATGTGATGAAGCTGTTACACAAAGTCACCCCCTTCTGCCAAACGAATCTGTTGATGTGTGAGGTATCACACACACACACACACACACACATGCACGCGCGCACACAGATGGCTTACCGGTACTGTGTGTATAGAAACAGTATTCCATATAAAGGCTACCAGCAGATTGGTCTATGCTCAGTCCATATGGACTGTTACAGCTTGTCAAATCCACTGAAGATATCTGACTACACATCATATGCGTTGTCTTAAATACCAGATTGTGTTCATTCAACCCTTTTTTTTATCTGGAGTGATATCATGTTGATAAACTTTTTTTTTTTAAATGATGTATTGTTACTCCAAGACAGTACCATGATGTTATAAAGCGTGTAATTGGAGTTTGATGAAGATGGATTGGTGAATGGTAGCCTAGTGCGAGAGTGTGTGTGAGCTCGTTCGTGTATCCTATATCATTTGCTGAGATCCTGCCCTGGGCTCTAGGGTGAGTATATACAGATATGCACGTGACTGACAAAAAGCTGTGTGGACGATATTCTCTCCCCCCTCTCCCTCTCTCTCTCTCTCTCTCTCTCTCTCTCTCTCTCTCTCTCCCCCTTTCTCTCTCTCTTTCTCTCTCTCTTCCTCCCCTCTCTCTCTCTCTCTGTCTCTCTCTCTCTTCCTCCCCCCCCCTCTCTCTCTCTCTGTGTGAGTCACAGACGTGCTATTGAGTCTTGGTCCCCGTCATCTCCTACACAACAGAGTACCAAGTGACACGTGATGTATTTGATACTGGCTGTGGTCTGGTGACACATGGTTCCAGAGGAGGGGGTGAGAAGTGCGTGCACGTGTACGTGTGCGTACACGTGCACACATGTGTGCGTGCACGTGTACGCATGTGGGTTTGTTTTCTTTATGCAGGGCGTTTCAGGAAAACAACATCTGAGTAGCGTGTAGAAAAGACTACAAATTACTAGAATGTTCTGTGAGAGTTGATCACAATCACCATCAGTTCCCTTAATTGAGATACAAATGCTACATCATGGACATATTGTGTGTAAAATTACATACATTACCCCAATCTGTCCACCACATGTTTTCAAGTGTGTGTGTGTCCCCGCATGTGTGTGTGATGAATTTGTCTTGTTCTGCTGTGTTCCTGGTTTATTTTCTCTGTCCTCAACCTTGATTGGTCATTTAGAAGAGATTAAAATGGACACGGCTAATTCCTCATCACATGTGATTGGTTAAAGCCATTATTGTGGTGGAAAGCTCCACTCAACAGCCTTGATATCCTTGTGAATAGCTTTCAAACAGGCCGTAAATGGTGTGTGTGCGCGTGTGTGTGTGTGCTTGCGTGCGTTTTAAGGAGAGAAGGTTGGGAACCTGTCCATCTCTTCTCTCTGAAGCAGTAGGAAGGGCTAGTGACAGTGCTCTTTGAAGGCTAATTAGCCCTGTCACACACAAGTCACTCCACTAAGATGCCAGTTTGGGGGGAAAAAACACATGCACTTTTCCTTTAGACTGCATCTCTTCCTCTTCTCCTCTCTCCTCTCCTCTAATCTTCTCTCCTCCTCTCTCCTCCTCTCCTCCTCTCTCCTCCTCTCCTCTCCTCTCCTCTCCTCTCCTCTCCTCTCCTCTCCTCTCCTCTCCTCTCCTCTCTCCTCTCTCCTCTCCTCTCATCTTCTCTCCTCCTCTGTCCTCCTCTCCTCTCTCCTCCTCTCCTCTCATCCTGTCTCCTCTCCTTCTCTTCTCTTCTCCTTTCTCCTCTCCTCCTTTCCTTGCCTCCTCTCTCCTCTCCTCTACGTCCCCTTCCCTCCCTTCTATGTTTCTCCTTTGCAATGTTTAACTAGTGTTTGTAGTTTCCTCCACATCTCAAGTCTCCATTAGTTAATCCCCCAGTCTAATCCTGTCTAATGGAGCTATGCTGTTAACAGCTATTTGGGAGCGATTGACTTTAGCTCTCCTCCCCGCCGCTTCATTCAGGCATCTAGAGAGACACCCCAGCTCTGCAAGGCCTCCCTGGACCCCTAGCCCTCAGCTCAAACACAGAGTACACACCTACGCTCTCTGAAACAAATATATGCACCCTGACTTGGCACACACCCACAGCACTGCTACACACAGGGCTGCTACACACAGCACTGCTACACACAGGGCTGCTACACACAGCACTGCTACACACAGGGCTGCTACACACAGCACTGCTACACAAAGCACTGCTACACACAGGGCTGCTACACACAGCACTGCTACACACAGGGCTGCTACACACAGCACTGCTACACAAAGCACTGCTACACACAGGGCTGCTACACACAGCACTGCTACACACAGCACTGCTACACACAGCGCTGCTACACACAGGGCTGCTACACACAGCACTGCTACAAACAGCACTGCTACACACAGCACTGCTACACACAGCACTGCTACACACAGCACTGCTACACACAGGGCTGCTACACACAGCACTGCTACACACAGCACTGCTACACACAGCACTGCTACACACAGGGCTGCTACACACAGCACTGCTACACACAGCACTGCTACACACAGGGCTGCTACACACAGCACTGCTACACACACCACTGTTACACACAGGGCTGCTACACACAGCACTGCTACACACAACACACAGCTCTGTCACCAGTGGATGTGCAGCAGCGTACCCTCAGGACCTCCAGCTCCAGGTGGACAGGTCTCTGGGAGAGCCACGCTGTTTAAAAGCCTCAAAATCCCCTGCCAAGGTCGGGGAGTTGGTCCGCAGCCAACCTGCTTCTCTCCTTCTCCCTTCCCTGCCCCCTCTCCTCTTCTCTCCTCCCCCTCTCCTCCTCTCTCCTCTCCTCTCCTCTTCCCCTTTCCTCCCCTCCCCTTCTCTCCCCTCTCCTCCATTCATTTCCCATCCTCTCCTCTCTCTCCTCTCTCCCTTTCAATGCTCTGCGCTTCTCCTCTCCTAGGCCTTCCACCCCTCTAGGCAAACATTATCTCTATCAGCCTCCTCAGCCGTTCTTTCCCATCCATCCCTCATCCTCCTCTCCCCTTCTCCTGCGCCCCCCCCCATCCCTCCCCTTCTCTTTCTATGCTGAGTCAAGACCTCACAATGTCAACGGGGAAACAGCGGCCAAGTTCTACACACCCCTCCTTCCCCCCTCTGTGTGTCTTTGCTCCCCCTTCTTCTTCCCCTCCCTTTTTTCCTTCCTCCAAATGGTATTCCACAAATGTGTTTTGTGTTCCTCTTCAGCTGTCGTATGTTTAATTCATGAGGGAGAGGCAGATTCGAGGAGATAGAGAAGGGGAGATTAATTTATTCAAACGTTAACTTTCCCTCGCTCTTTCTCTGTCTCTCGGTCTCTCTCATGTGGCAGGACAGGAGAGACAATGGGACTGAGGATCTGTCCTCTTTATAGGATCTCTTTCTTTCCTGTCTCCCCTCTCTCTTCATTTCCGCTAAATGTTATCAGGTTCTGTTTTTTAAAGACTGCAAAGTACAATATTTTGGACCTCTTTGGTACAGTGTCCTGTCCTCTGACGGGTGGGGGTGGGTATATGCTTGCATATATGTATGTGTGTGTGTGTGTGTGTGTGCGCACTTGCCACGCGAGTCTGTGTGTGTGTTTGAGTGTGTGCGCGTGCGTGCATTTTCACGTCTGTGTGTCTGCAGGCCAAACCAAACACGGTTGTCTATAGCAACCTCACGCGCACATCTAGCAACATCTTGAAACCTCACGTGCGCTCGTATTCTTGCTTTACTCTGCTCTCATTAGCGCTCTATTGATTTCAAATGATGCAGTGCTGTGGGTTTACTCATGTGAATCCCGATGGATGCTCCTCACTGCAAACAGTAATGGTAATGCTAACGACCGCTTGTTGTTGTTGCCGGGGCTGGGAGAACAGTGATTTTATGATTTGGGTGGAATGGTTTGGTCAACAGTATAGCGAAAGCTCGTTGAAATCAACACACAACGCTTTGATAAAACAATTGTGTTTGATCTGTGTTTGACTCTGCAAAAGCTTATCCAAAAACGCTCTCTTTCCTGGAGAGCGACCCTACTGTAGGTTTTCAGATTCTGATTTGGTTTATGAACCAGTTAATTATTCGAATCCGATGTGTTGGATAAGTGTTTGAACAGAAAGCCTCCGCTCTGGAGGGGATCTGTTCAGGAGCAGGGTTGGAGACCTCTTCAGGGTGTAGAAACAAAGGAGAGAGTAATGAGTTTTGGGGGAAAAGTTTGACTGAGAGACTAGGTGTGGATGTTTTTCATCAAATGGAAAATTTCCATCTGAGTCGTGGACTAGTCTTATCTCGTGTTAGGAAGCACTACTTATTATGCACTGTGCTATTTCCAGTGCTATGTCATTCACTGTCCTTTAAACTGCTTATTGTGTAGTCTTCCATCATTGCCATCAGCTCTATTTGCATTTTTTACACTGATTTGTCTTTGTGAAAAGCTTTAAGGTGAAAGGTCTCCACACAACTCTCCTCTCTAGGCTGTTATGGCTTTATAAGCCACATTACTGAGGCGTTCCCTGGGGTCAGAGGTTATGACGTTAGGACCAGCAGGTAGCAGAACTGTGTACATGCTAGTGGTATTTGGAGGTCAAGAGTGTAACCACCCAGCAGATTATCCCTGTCTGTGGAGCAGTGGACCCTGACTATTCACCCCCCCCCCCCACACACATACACACACACACATTCTAGCACTCACTAAAACGCAGACACACACACACACTACATGGGCCATTGACCATTGATCGTTTATCGACTGTGATGCAGTTAATGTTGATGAGGATAAACACACACTGTTGTCCGACACAGTAGGGGACAGCTGAGCCAGCTCGGTGTACAAGATCCAGCACCTTTACTGCCCATTAACATGGACATCCAGTGTGTCAGCAGCGCAGTGCTGCTGACATCCAACACCAGCCCAATCTCAAGAACAGATACCTCGACAAATATTGCATTTTGAGAGGGTTATAGGCTACAGATTGTAACAAAGGTCATTTAGAACAAGCCCCTAGCGAGGGGATACCCCTGTCTGTGTGTTTGTCTGTATTTCATCATATATGAATGTCCTTGTCTAATGGGAAGCATAAACTCTGCTCTACATATTTATCTCACTTTCCTCTGTTGCCTTTGAGTAACCTAATTACAACCGTGTACCGCATACACACACACACATACACATACAGATATGCACAACCCGGCGGTCGCATTGTATCGTGCAAGCGGAATTAATCTTCATTTGCCGTCTCTCCAAATAGACAGCGATGCGTTTCACATCTAATTCCTGTTTACATTGCGACGCATATTAGCATAATGCATCTTTTAGCGCAATTGTACTAGCTTCTTAGAGCCGCGCTCAACACATCAAAGATTCGGCTAAATGCAGTTTAGAAACGGAAATAATAGTCATGAGTGTGTGTTGTGACAGAATGCAGGCTGTAAGGGATGTAAGGAGTTTATGGGTGGCTGCTTTTTGAGAGTTTTGAAGTGAGTTGTGATGTTTGAGTAGAAAGAAAACGATTATTCAAAGAACTTTTGTTGTGGAAAAAAAAAGAGATTTTTTTTAAAATTCAATACATCCCCTGTCTGCCTCTGTCAGAGAATGAAAAGATGAATGCGGCATAGAACATATAAAACTACACGGTGTGAAGAGTGAGATTACAAGATCGTTCAGGTGGGAGGTTCAAGGGAATTAGGAATATCTTTATCACTCACCCCCCCCCCCCTCCCCTCCTTCTCTCTCTCCGCCTCTCTAGACAAACAAAGGCGATGCCCTTGCCAATCGAGTGCAGAACACCTTGGGGAACTACGACGAGATGAAGGAGCTTCTGACCAGCCACTCCAACCAGAGCCACCTCGTTGGCATCCCCAAGAACTCCGTCCCCCAGACCCCCGGCCCGGAGAGGAACCCCGCCGACCAGGCCGCCTTCTTCCAGCCCGAGGCCCAGAGAGGAGGGGGCAGAGCAGGCACAGCAAGCGGGAGCCTCAACACCACCTCCACCAGCTCTGGATCCATGCTCCCTCCCCCATCCTCCTCCGGGTCCTCCTCCGGCTCCTCTTCGTCTAGTGGCCTCATGCAAGGGCACCAGAGCTCCAAGAAGTCCCGGTCGTCCGAGGGGAGCAGGGGCGGTCATGGGTCGAGTGGGGCCCAGGGCCAGGGGCTAGGTCTGGGGGGTTGCAGGGGAAAACCCCCGGTCCAGGACACCCAGAACCAGAGACATGAGGACTTGTTCAGCATCCAGGCCGACAGCCTGATTGGCACCAAGGCAGACTCTAGCCCCGCCTCTTCCTCCTCTAGCTCCTCCCTACCCAGGAGACATGCCCCGCCCACCAAGCCCAGCTCCTCCTCCTTGGTCCTGGAGCACCTTAAATCCTCCCCGTTTGAGCAGGAGGCGGGGTCTCACATCTCCTCGTCCCCATTGGCCTCCACTTCCCTCCTGGCCACGCCCAGCGGCCTGACCACGCCCACGGCAAGTGGGTTAACCACACCCACCTTCCCGGGGGCTCTGGCTGTGAAGCCCAGTGCTCCCTTACAAAAGCCCACCGCCTATGTCCGGCCTATGGACGGGCAGGACCAGGTGCCCAATGACTCACCTGAGCTCAAGCCCCCCCTAGAGGTGGGCGACGGGTACACCAACCCAGCCTTCGGTTCAAGCACAGCCAGCTCCAAGAACAAGCTGCCCAAGCTGACCCTAACCCAGACAGGAGAGGTAAGTGGCTTTACTCCCCTGGTTTTCTACAAAGACTGGCTTTGGCTCGGCAAGCTAGGCAGGTTCTTTGCGTGCTGGTTGACGTTGGGCTTGCAGTGCGTAACTGCGGTGGTTTGGTGAGCTGCACCGAATTCAGTGTGTTTCATTTTTCGTTCTGTAGAGTATTGCAGTTGGCAACATAGTGTATAAAGTCCTGGCTTGTGTTAAAGTGCAGTGGACCATTTAGAATGTGTTCTCTTTGTTAGGTCATCTGGCACCAAGGCTGCATCAGATAAGAACTCTCTCTCTCTCTCTCTCTCTCTCTCTCTCTGTCGCTCGCTCTCTCTCTCCCTCTCTCTTATTTAATCTCGATCTCTCACCCCATCTCTCTCTCTCTCTCTCTCTGTCTCTCTCTCTCTCTCTCTCTCTCTCTCTCTCTCTCTCTCTCTCTCTCTCTCTCTCTCTCGCTCGCTCGCTCGCTCTGTCTCTCCATCACTCCCACTTGTTCAGTCCCCGTCTCTCTCTTAGGTCTGTTTCTCATTAAGTCCCTGGCTCTGTCTCACATTGACATCAATGAGACAGGAGAGAGAGAGAGAGAGAGAGAGAGAGAGAGAGAGAGAGAGAGAGAGAGAGAGAGAGAGAGAGTGAGAGAGAGAGAGAGAGAGAGAGAGAGAGAGAGAGAGAGAGAGAGAGAGGTCATTAATTGTCAGATCCTGTATGTAACTCCCCTGCCTCGCCAGTGCAGACATCTGACATGTCCGTTGGTTTTGATCTCACTCGCAGTCCAAATATCAATCCCATTTATAACAGAGAATAAATGCAGCCCCCCCAAAACGACCTCTCACTCGTGTTGTGGAGGGAATGTTCCGGTGGAAACCATCCTGACGCTGTGTCTGCTTTGAAGGTGGTTTGGCGAGGCATCAGTCAAGCTGGTGATTAATGTGTTTCAACAGATCACAAGAACACGGTGTGTGTTTTGTTTATACTCTGTGTGAAGCTGAGGGCTGAGAGCCTGTTAGGTGACCATCAGTGGGGTCAGACAACCCCATAAGTTGAGTCACGGTGTTCTGAAAGGTTATCTCTGCTCTGTGTGTCGGAAAACACACAACAGTGGCCAGACAGACAGGCAGATAGGCAGGCAGGCAGGCAGGCAAACAGGCAGAAAGTCAGACAGGCCATAGACAGAGATGCCATTCCGTTCAACCACTGAACAAGCGCATTACCACATCGAGCAGACAGCTGTGAGAGACTCACCAGGTTACCACTGTAGAGACATTGTCCTGTCCTGTCACACCACGTTACCATAACGGACAGCTTGTTCTGTTGTACCTGCTTACTCAAAAGAACTCCTTCTTCCTTCTCCCGTCATCATATTACTCTGCTTCTCTTGATTTCAATGCGCATTTAATCAAACAGAGCATTGTTAGGTCATAAATTACTCATTGCGCTGATTCATTTGCTGTGGGAGTTAATTTTCTGTATGGCATTACTCCACCAATCAGCCCCTTTCTTGCCCCTACCATTACTGGCTCTGCACAGTGTCACAGTGGTTGCAATCTCTGATTGTATCTCTGTGGAGACATTGGCAGAGATCTGTGTTTCATGGTATGGTGAACTAACTTTCCATTTTTCAATGAGTGAATTTAGGAAATTATTTTGATCTTGACCTTTTGACTTGAAATGAAAAGCAGTTGACTTTTGATTAATTCTCCACTCAAGTTCTCTCTTTGCTAGACTCTTGCTAGCCAAAGAAGCGTTCTACCCTGGACAAACACAGTCTTCCAACCTTCCTAGAGCACCCTGCAAAACAAACCCTTTGAGTTATCCAATCCGCTGGCCAAGTTTTGAATCATCCCAGCCTACTAGTTACTTCCCAGTCTACATAACACAGGACCACGCCAGGCGAGCAACAATAAACAAGCCTGCCGTTTGATGGAGCAGGTCGACACGCAGTCAGCCATCCGTGGAGGGCCAGCCAGCTGCTCCAGCAGCTTTGATAAGCCAGCTCCAAGGCTATCGGCGCTCTAAATGAGCTCTATCTGGATCCTGGAGCATATGGCGTGGTTACAGCAACGGTGGTGGAGAGAGATAGAGGGGAAGAGAGAGAGAGAGAGAGAAAGAGAGAAAGAGAGAGAAAGAAAGTACACAACGCTGAGCTAGCTAGGCATGCGGCAGCACCGGGCGACCGGGGAGATTTGATGAGAGAGGGAGGGTACGAGGGAGAGACAGGGAAGAAAAGAGAGAAAGAAAGAGAGAGAGAGAGAGAGAGAGAGAGAGAGAGAGAGAGAGAGAGAGAGAGAGAGAGAGAGAGAGAGAGAGAGAGAGAGGAGAACTGGCATAATCTTTGTGCGGTACAAAGGAGACCTTGCCAAGAACATTTCTACAGTCATACAAGAGAAGTCACACATCTGGCTAAAACTGCATAAAAATATCAGCATAGAAAAAGACAAATCTTTGTGGAATTGACATATTTCCTGCAGAATATCCCGATTATAATGAGGACATTTTTTGCCTCATGCTCAGAAAGGAACCAGTTTGGTACCCAAGGATATGTACTGCTTTGTAAAAACTTGAATGCAAGGAGTAGATTTGAACCTGACCAATAATTAGAAACAACCATTAAGAATTTGGAGACATTAATTCATAGCATCTTACATAAACAATCCTTTTCCTAGCAGAGACAGTGTACGAAACAAAAAATAATTGGCTACCTTCCAAAACACAGCCCCACTGACATTTACCCCGTACATATTATAATCACCTGTTTTGTCTAATTACCTGTTAAGGATTTCTAAAATTATATAATTAGATCTTTATGAAGGCAGCAAATGCAACATTAAAATTGGGGACTTAAATATGTTGTTGTTCTCTTACGTAAAGCAGGATTGTGCCAGGGCTGCAACTTCAGTCCAACTCATCTTTATTAACAAACCAGCTGATTCTCAATAGACGCTCAATGTGTCCTGTGTTCCTTTGAATAATTATTCAATTTCATTGATTTTTGATGGACTTGATTTGTCAGCGTTCATTCGTTTTCTGGCACGTGTCTCTAGTTGTGTTCTCACACATCTCTTACTTCCCTGTGGTGTACTTTGGCAACATCGTTTAAGGGAAAATACATGTGAAATGGACAAAGTGAGAGAAGGGGAAAAGGAGGGAGAGCATGAGGTGGAGGGAGACGGCAGGAAGTGGAGGGAGAGAGTGCGTCAGGGAGAGTGTGCGTTGCACACGCGTACGTGCGAGTGAAATGTGGTCTGGTGGATGCGGTCAGCTCAGATGAGAATGGAGATATGTGTTGTTATTGGAGCGGGACGCACCAGTGTGTAAGTGGTTTGGCAGAGGCTGGGGGGGGGCTCTATCCCTGATTCTACCCCCTGTAGAGAGGGGCCAGCTGGGGAGAGGAGAGGGCGTAGGAGAGGAGGAGGAGGGGGGTGTCTCGTAGACATCTCTGCTCTCTGACAGATGAGTCACTCGCTTCTCCAGACAGAAAGAGAGAGAGAGGGAAGGAGAGCGTGGAAAGTGAGAGAGATAGAGAGAGCGAAAGACTGAAAATCGAGCAGATTTAGTCAGACAGAGAGAAGCCCACTAAAATAGTAATGGGGGAAGGGGGGAAGGAGGAAAGGGGTTGGAAGAAGAGAGCGGGGTGGTGGTGACCAAGGAAGTAAGAGAGAGAAAGAGAGAGAGAGAGACAGAGAGAGAGAGAGAGAGAGAGAGAGAGAGAGAGAGAGAGAGAGAGAGAGAGAGAGAGAGAGAGAGAGAGAGAGAGAGAGAGAGAGAGAGAGAGAGAGAGAGAGAGAGAGAGAGAGAGAGGGAGGAGGCGGAGGTAGAGAGAGAAAGAAAGAGACGGAGAGCAGGTGAGCCGGTTCCCTTCAACCAACTGCACTCTCTCCAGAGAGACAGAGAAAACATCTTCAAGGACATTGATTTGATTTTGCTCCGCTTTGGTTTGTTAAAAACAGTCGAGTTCTAGCGTGGAGCCCTTAGACTCCCCGGAGACTCCTCCGTGGAAGCTCGCGGTCGGCCTGCTTGTTATTCTGGTCGTTGATCCTCTATGTATTTATCCAGGTTCTCCCAAGCCTAGGTATGGAATATCTAACTACCAAACACCGGCTGAACGTGCTCTGAGGCTGCGCACAGCGTTTCCTGTTGTGTTGCTCCAACTTGGATACGGGAGTTGTTTTCGCCGACGTGAAAATATGCAAAAGCGCTGTAATTACACACACAAGTACACGCACGCACACGCGCGCGCACATCCGTGCTTACGCATGTGAAATTCTCAAGCTAAGTTGTTGTTTGAAAGTCCTAATTAGGTGAGTGTGTCCCGGAGCGCTGGCCCGATAGGTGCAGGCTTTTACTTTGACATGATCTCTCTGTGAGGCCTCACCGATGTGTGCATCTGGGCACACAGTGTGTGTGTGTGTGTATGTGTGGGCATGTTAGTGTGTGTGTGGGCATGTTAGTGTGTGTGTGTGGGCATGTTGGTGTGTGTGTGTGGGCATGTTGGTGTGTGTGTGTGTGTGTGGTGTTTCTGTCATAGCCTTGGCAGTGTTTTGACAGGTGGGAGTGATCCCTGTGAGCTGGATGGTTTATCTAAAGGGCCACGAACACATCCAGCTATCACTGAGGATATTGATCAGTCTGCACGATCTGCTTTCAAGTCTGAATGTGTGAGTGTGTGTGTGTGTGCGCGCATGTATCTGAGACTGGGTGTGTATGTGGGAACATTCACATGTGTGCGCTTGCATTTGTGTGTGTGTTTGTTTGTGTCAGGGAGTATGAACCATCGACAGCGAGATAACACTATTGATCCTCTTTCCAAAACAGTTATTGCACCCGGCCTTACCCAGGCTTAATGGCAGTAATAGTCTTATCACTGCCCTCTGCAGTAGTCCATCCTAGCAGACAATGAGCGGTTTAAGGATATCGCACAGAGAGAGAGAGGGAGAGATAGAGAAAAATCAACATATTGTGTACGGCGAGGATTTGTTTTTGCCCAGACTTCTGTCTCCTGAGAGGTAGGTGCCTGAAGCCTTGAAAACACACTTCTACACACTCAGCATACCTGAACAGACTGCAGGCTATAGGGAAGCGTGAGTGTGTGTGCCAGTGAGTGCCTGTCTGCCTGCCTGTGTGTGTGTGTGTGTGTGTGTGTGTGTGTGTGTGTGAGAGATACCAAATCTTCCTCTCCGGGAGGAGCAGGCTCTCTCTCCGGACTCACAGGAAGACTGTTCCTGGAACATTTGATTATGTAGCACTGTCAGGACTTAAAGAGGGAGGAAGGAATAGAGGAGGGGCGGCGGGGGTGAGGGTAAAAGGTAGTCAGAGAAGACAGAGAAGAAACACAGTTGCAGAGAGAGAGTCGGAGAAGGAGAGGGAGAGAGAAAGAGGAGAGAGAGAGAGATATAGAGAGAGAAAGAAAGAAAGAGAGAGGGAAAGGGAGGAGAGAGTTGGAGAGAGAGAGGGAGGAGAGAGAGGGCGAGGAGAGAGAGGATAGAGAGGACTTCTCTGAGTCACAGGAAATAACAGGGTGGCCGTCTGGGTCGTCCTGTTTGTCTGCTCCTCCACTTGACGCTTCCCCTGAGTCACGACTCGAGACCAAATGAGCGACGGATCAGACCATCGACCGAGCAGCGGATTGGTTCAAAACCCTGACAGGCGTTTATCTACCGAACACAAGCACAAGCCACAGATCACCACACACAATCACGGAGCTGTTGATGAAACGCAAACAAATGTTTCCGTCTTTGAAATGGGTCGAATTCTGGGTCGAGTCCTAACCCTCTGCACCTAGTCATTTCCCGCAGAACGGTCAATGACTTCGATCTTCGCAGCGGAAACTTATGATGACCAACAGTTGCTTCATTAATGGGTGCTTCCCAACCCGTGTTCAAATGTCATCGCTACAGATCACCTCCATGTAATGACAGGCAGTTCTGCAACAGGACGACCTATGAAGTATATATTGTTCGTGTAGTTCCCTTTTACACAGTACTTGATGACATGGTCCCATGGAAACAGTCATGCAAAGTGTCACAACGTATGTAATTGCATTGTTACAAGGACATATACAGTCATGTAAAGTGTTCCCAATCTTGACAGCAGCTAGCCGCTTCAGCTAGCAGCTCGAGCTGTCCCAAGCCTGTCTGATTCAGCCAGTCATGCCACCCCCTCCTCCTCTCTGCCCGCTAACAAGTCCTAATCCCACGCTAATGAAGACAGAAAGGCCCTCAGATCGCTGTGGATGTTAGGGGGACATATTTACATACGATCGTTTCCGTCCTTCGGAGCAAGCTGGGTGTGTCCGGCCGGTGAGGTGAGATGGGTCCTGACAGCTCCAAGTCGCTGGTGAGAACGAGGTTGTGCGCAAACACACACAAATACACACACTGACACATGCACACATGCGTATGCTGTGTATACAAATGCACATACTGTATGTCTCTCTCTCTCTCTCTCTCTGTCTCTCGCACACACACACACACACACACTTTGGCTTTCTCTCCAGTGTTCTCTGAGAGTCATGCTCCAAAAGCTTTTTGTGTAAAAGCCGCCACGGAATTAATCAGAGTTCATTAATGGGAGTCTTTGGTGTGAGTGTAGTGATCTTAGCGGCTAATGTGGCTAATAAACAGGACTGGATGAGCTGTGACTGAGGGCCCGTGAGGGAGGGAGGGGGAGGGAGGGAGGGGGGGTGAGGGAGGGAGGGAGGGAGGGGGAGTGAGGGAGGGAGGGGGGGTGTGGAAGGGAGGGAGGGTGAGGGAGGGAGGGAGGGAGAAATTGAGAGGCATAGAGGCAGAAAAACAGAAAGCTGAGAGAGTATGAGAGAGTATAAATGTGTGTGTTAGTGGAGAGAAGGAAAGAGGAGAAAGGGAGCAGACAAACGCACACAGATTAGCTCTGGACAGGTAGAATGGATGCGATGTGACGAGGAGGGCCAGAAACAGAATGAAGGATAGTGAGTGGCAGGTTTAAAAGGCCTATTGTTGGTCACCCATCATCTGTTCTTCCTGTTCCCTTTGTCAGCATGTATGGAGAGCCTTACAGAGTGGAAACATCCTAGGATTGATTCCCAGGTCTGTTCACTATCTCAATACTGTACAGATACCTCACACACAGACCTCTGATTCACACATGGATTCACACTGTTAGACATACATCTTTGATAAGGCGATGGGTGGGTGGGGAGGGGGGTGGGGGGGTGGGGTGCGTGCATACTCTTGTGTTGATAAGGAACGAAAGCCTAACTAATTTCTTGTTCAAAAAGACTGGACAATTGTACATTTTTTGCAATCTTGGCATAATACATTTGAAATTAGTTTTGTCGGTGAGAAGAAGAATAGTCACAACTTGTCTGTTTCGCTTTCATTGTTTCACTGGTTGTAATCATGCCATTTAGTTTATTGATTAACAATCGTTTAAGGAGATGGCATATCTGCAATCTACGCAGCCTGAATGTCCATGGTTGATTGGAATTTTTGGAGGTTTTCCTCCTCCAGGAGCAGCGCGTGGTAGGAGAGCCGGCTGCCCCTGATAACCAGGCGGTCCACAGCACAGATGATCTGATTCACAGACAGACGAGAGCAAGTGAGATGGACAGAACCAGCCAACGAGAGAATGCGAGATGGAGAGAATAAGCCAACGAGAGATTGAGAGAGAGAACGGGCAAACATTTCCTCTTTGCGGAAAGAGAGAGAGAAAACTGAGAAAGCGAGAGAGAGAGGGGGTGAGAGAGAGAGAGAAAACAGAGGAAGAGAGAAAGAGGGGGTGACAGAGAGAGAGGGAGAGAAAACAGAGAGAGGGAGAGTTATTAGGAGGCTTCCCCATTAGGAGTGAACAGCTGGTCTCATTTGCATAATACCCATCAGAACCCTCTCTCTTTTCCTGGGCTGCTTGTCAAAACCACGGCGTAGAAAAACACAATAAAAAGTCTTTTCATTAAAGCTGGGCTTGTTTATGCTCCACTGCTGCCTTCACAAAAAAAATCAGTTCAGCGGTTATGATTTTACCATTTATTATCTAGTTCATTCCAAGTCATCGATCAATATATGTTTAGTGAGAGCTTAGATTTTTTTTAAAGGCCTCGGTAAACTTGTGTGCGTGTGGTTGTGAATTTGCCTGTCTTCCTACATTAGTGTGTGCGTGTGCATGTGCGTGCGTGTCATCCGTCTAAGCAGTTGTTGGGCGCTCATTATTTTCTCGCCTGTCTGCCTTCTCACTGGTTCAGAGAGACAGAAGCGTTCCGACGAGGCCTCTAACCCCGGCTGTGCTCACATGCCAAGAAGCTTCGGCTTCGTGCTTGTTTTTCCTCAAATAAACACTCTGACGCTCATTATATTAGGCCTTCATGGCTGTCTCTCAGCATAACACGCCGGAATCATTGTCTCACATTAAAATGCACATTCAAAAATCATCATGTGGCCCTACATGTGTATGGGATGCTTTTCAACGGAAGGCGTGTTTTGTTTTGGAGCTGAGGACTTTGGAGAGGTTGTATGAGGTTGCCTGGTGTGGAGTTCAGTAGGTTTGTGTGGACTGTGGGTGTATGTGTGTATGTGGGGGGGAGCTGGGGGGGGGGTCCTCTTAAAAAGTAGTGGTCTTCATTTCCTTCGAGTGCTCAGTGGAAATACTCCTCTAGGGTTGCTCGGTTGGGGGCACAAGGGGAGGAGAGAACATATTTAGTGGTTGATGGGAGGGAGAAGAAGGTTGATGAGTAGATAAAAAACATTTACGTTGACCTTTTTCTTTTTTCCAGAGTTAAAACCAAGTTTCTGCTCCCAGTGGGTTCCTGTTTGCCCCAAGTGTATTTGGGCATGTGTGTGTGTGTGTGTGTGTGTGTGTGTGTGTGTGTGGGGGGGGGGGGGGGGGGATGGTGGTAAGCGAAGACACCCAGAGCTACCCCCCGCCAGCCCCTGAGGAAACCCCAGCATTTAGGGAGATTGAATTAGACAGTTTCTGCCTGATTTCCCCATAGCCTGGAGGTAATGCAGTGTTCCAAGGGCCCCACACACACACACATGGTCACACACACACACATGGTCACACACACACACACACACACACACATGCAGTACACAGACACCCACAAGCAAACACACACATGACAGAGATATACGTATATGATAGAGACATAGAGACAAGATCCTCTCCTAATCTGCACGCACACACCCGCAAACTCACACAGACACACACACAGCAGCAGCAGCAGCACATGTTTTCTGTTAGCCTCGATACAGTAATACACTTCTATGCCAGAGGAGCTCTTTTAGAGCGTGTAAGACTGTGTGTCTCAGATATATACACACACTCACCTACCCGCACACACCTTATCTTTCATCTGGTATGTGTACTGGTTACAATATGTAATACAGTTAGATAGAATCAAATGAACTATGGCGTTCATAAAATACACCACAGAACAATGCCTTTATTCTCGTGTGTTTGCTTCCAGGTTTAGATAGCAAGGGTCATGCATTGGTATAAGTACCGATAGGCTGAGATGTTAAAACACAAGTATATTGCGCTTCAAGTACAGTCTCTCTCACACACAAATGCACACACACACTCATGCACACACACACACACACCCCTACAAACAGGCACACACATACTGTCAGCAGATGCACAGCGTCACACACGCACACTGTTTCAGAGACGGCCCCACATTAAGCCGTTAGAAATCGGGGCTCAGTCAATTTAATGCAACAGAAACCCAGAGTTCCCTTAAATGATGTTTCCTCTCTGCATCATCCAGGCAGGGTTCATGTCCGACGCCCGGGACCCGAGAGAGCAAGGGAGGAGGGGAGAGAGAGAGAGAGAAAAAGAGATGGAGAGAGAAAGAGAAGAGAAAAGCAATTTTATGGCTTTAGGCGTTACAAAACAAAACACATTGTTCTGCCGGTGGTGGGTCTTTAGTCGTTTTAATTTAGTTTGGAGCGACCGGGTGCGATGGTAATAAAATACCCGCCGTGCCACTCCGCCAGAGAGTCACACAGAGCATGGCAGCGTATGCAAATGCTCCCGAGAGCGGAATTCCTTTTTTTTGTGTGTTTTATTTTGAGGGGAGTGGTGGGGTGAGGTGAGATGGGGAGGTGGGGGGGTGACTTTAACGTGCAGTTTAGAAACTCATGAATATAGAGCACAGAGGTGGCCTCGACCGGAGAGGTGTGGAGAGAAAGGAGAGAGAGCTCTTCCAGTTGATGGAAAGCTAAATAGTGTGTGGGGGGGGGGGGCAGAGGGGGGTGTACAGAGTGACCGTGAGAGAGAGAGAGAGAGAGAGAGAGAGAGAGAGAGAGAGAGAGAGAGAGAGAGAGAGAGAGAGAGAGAGAGAGCTATCCTCGTCAAATAAACAGGTTGTAGAGGGGGGGCCATATTTGTGGTAGGGTGCGGGATGAAATGGTTCGTTGATTTGGATCAGAAGTGGGAGGGGTTACTTTTTTTGGGGGTGGTGGTGGAGAGAATGAGAGCGTGAAACAGAGTGAGGAGATGGCAAGATTAGATTTAGATGAATGATAGAAGATGTGATTGATCTCCACCTCCCTGCCTTCTCTTTCTTTCCATCATTTTCTGTCTGCTCTATTCCCCATAGTTCTCCATCTCTCTGACCCCCCCTCATACATTCTCTGTCGCTTTCTTTCTCTCTCACTACACACACACACATCCCAGTCTCTCGTGGAGAGTGGAGTAGTGTGACCTTAGATCCACGGCAGTATCGGGCTCCAGTATCAGGGTCAGGTGATCTCTTAGCGTTTAGCTCCCATCACACACATGGTTATCTTTGCTCTGTGCCCGCTCCCAGCGCGTGCATTGAAGTCTGTGTGTCTGTACGGACGTGTGTGTTTGTGTGTGTCCCCGTGCGTGTGCTTTGGCATTTTTTTCAACGAAACCTTTCCTTGTTCTCTTCAAACGGGATTCTCGGGACCCTCTCAGCTCAACGGCGCCCCTAGTGCTCATCCTCTTGAAGCCTTCCAGACTGTCAAAAATGGCGCTTTCTGAAGTACCCTACACCAGGGGTGGCCAATCCTGGTCCTCGAGAGCCGCTGTCCTGCATGTTTTAGATGTTTCCCTGCTCCAGCACACCTGACTTCAAATGAATGGGTCGTTATCTAGTTATGCAGAAGCCTGCTAACGACCATTCGTTTGAATCAGGTGTGTTGGAGCAGGGAAACATCTAAAACATGCAGGACAGGGGGTCCTTGTGGACCAGGGTTGGGAACCTCTGGAATATTGAGCCTCTATTGGCTTCAAGCGTTGCAGTTGTTCCAGACTGGATGTTTGAATCGGCGGGGCATCCGACGCCTCCTCCTTATCATGTTCCTTGCCTATGCTCGATGAGTGGAGCCTGTCTCTCTCCATAACACTTAAGAGTCTAACTCTGCCTGTCTCTCCCCTGAAGACTTTAATTGGAGATTATTGAGCTGAGCTGCAGCCATTGAGAAAAGGCTCTTTGCTGGATTTGCCTCAGCTTACCACAGTTAGCATTCTGGCGTTGGTGCTTTACACATCAAATCCTGCGGTTTATGAAAATCTGCATTGTGTGTGTGTGTGTGTGTGTGTGTGTGTGTAGAGAGAGACCTGTGTAAGTACCATCCAACAACCATGTGCAACTTCCTATAGTCATAACACACCTTCTTGTATTCACTAGTTTTCTGCCTAATGTGTGTATGTGTGAGTGGGTGTGCGTGTGTGTGTGTGTTGACACAGTGGCGTGAAATACTACACCTACGAAGCAGGGCTGTCTTAGTCTGGCCTAGTGAGGATACACTGCTTCTACCTGAGTCAACAGTCTCCTCTCCAGGCCTCTCCTCTCTTCTCCACTTCTTTCCTTTCCTCTCATCCCTCCTGTTCTCCTCTCCTCCCTCCTCTTCTCCACTCCCCTATCTTCTCTTCCCCTCTCTATACCTATCCTGTCCTCGACAAAAAGCCTGGCTCTATGGAGACCCACTCCGGTCTTTAATGAAGGTTTGAGTAGTAAATGACACAGTCATCCATTAAACCTGAGTGCATCCACCGCTGTGGCCCGTTTTGATTAGAGAAATTGAGAAGGAGGGGGAGAAAGGGTTAGAGAGAGAGAGAGAGAGAGAGAGAGAGAGAGAGAGAGAGAGAGAGAATGAGATTTCTGAGCGGAGAGAGAACACCAGACATTACATCCTAACATGCAAATGACATGAGCTAATCAAAACACTAAACGGAAGTTTGCTTGCCCGCTCTTGCAAATTATATCTCTCGCTCTTACTCATTCTCTCTCTCTCTCTCTTTCTCTCTCTCTCATTGTTAAAATAATTTTGGGGTTCTGCAATATTTCTTGGGAGCCAATGTTGTATTTTTGTTTTATTTTCTGAACACTGGCAAATGTTTGTTTGCCAGTTGCCTATATACAGTAATCGATGGGTTTATAATATCCTCCTGGTCGCAGACTGCAAACTCACCTGTTGTGACTCCTCCCCTTCCTGCTACCTTTGCTGAATCAGCAGACACTGACATGGATCTGTTCCTGGTGATATAGGACAGACTGACTCAGAAAGGGAGGATGAGAGAGGGAGACTCAGAGGGAGAGAGATAATGCTACAGAAAAGGCTTTGTAAAGTACGTACAGAAAGGGTAGCTCTTATTAATAGGTTCTTTGAGGTCCAGAAAGAATACACTCACACTATGCCCCAAGAGCTGCTGACCCCAAGGGGCCCACGGGTGCCCTGACGTGACACCTCTCTCTCTGGGGGGGGGGGGGGGGTCGAGCTAGCATGGCCTTGGCTTCCCTCTTCTCTCCACAGGACAGTGATAGCTTCCACGACAATGCGCAGCTGCAGTAGAAGACATTCACACACACACACTCTCACTCACTCACACACACGCACACATCCGAAGGCACAAACACATACAGATGCCACCATCAAACACAGGTCTCATGCCTTCTGCTTCTAGTGTTCAACCCTTATCTGTCAAGACGGAACTGAACATGATGATACACATTAACAGCAAACTATAGGATATAAGTCAATGGAACATATAACAACAGAGGTGAAAGAATACAATAAAACAGTTGAATGGTAGCATCGTAGTCAAATTTCATAACAGCTCATTTGAGCTCAACTTAGGTTGTCATAGTTTAGCTTATTTTAGCATGTTGTCGCATGGCATACCCACCCACCCACCCACCCACCCACCCACCCACCCACCCACCTCTCCCAGTATGAGACAGAACAGTACAGCCAGCATGCTGCGTCTCACCTCAGACTCCATCAGTGTCGGAGTCTCCCAGGTACCCAGGCAGGTGGTAACACGAGCCCAGGTGTCCCGTGAGAGCGTGGAGATATAAATACCAGCGTGCTGTGTTCTCTCCCTGCTGCTCTCTCTCTGTCGGGGCGAGGCAGGTGTGATTCATCCCAGGCTCAGTTACAGAGGCGAGCCACTCTCCTAATGACAGCTCTGCTTTCAGCAAGTCGACACACTCTAGATTCGCCTCGCACGCAGCGGCGCCGTGTAAACACAAGACACACACACATGTACACACGCGCGCATTGCAGGCGACTCACTGGAAACACGCAGAGACCGCATTCGAACACACGTGCACAACATGTACACGCACACACAAAAACACACACCAAAACACTCTGAGTCAGGAAGGAACAGGCATCTCTGTAGTCTTCAGGCAAACAAACAACACCAGTGGACTGAGCCAACTGACCCCTGCTCACCCACGCCTTGCCATCATGACCTTTTCTTGATTTCACCACATTAGCCTTGAAATCTTTCAAACCATGCCATTAGACGTGATGGACTGTCTAAGCCGGCTCGAGGTCTCCTCTGTGTGTCAGAGCACGCGCATGCCTGTTGTCCTCGGGTCATCCTCCGTGGTGGACGTATCCATTATTCATGGCCGTGTCAGGTAAACAGCCACAAGCACCACACACTTTACCAAGTATACACCAAGGGACTCTTTAGCAAACCACCCCCCCCTCCCCCCCATAAAAAGAGGTGATTTGATTGTAAACCATTCATGTTCATCAGCTGTGCTTACGTAATCATAGACTGGTGCACTGTAGGGAATGAATACGGATTCACATTTAATGGCTAATCAGGAAATATAAGTTGTTCACTGAAGCTTGAGTCCTCTGATTCGTATTTGAAAGGGAGTTGAATGGATTAGTTACTGTGCACATAATAACTGGAGCCAGGGTTCATGTACTGAAAAGCCACTTGAATACATTGTACACACTGAGTAAGTTGTAATAAGTATAATTTGTGCATTGTTAAAGCCTAATAGCTTGCTTTGAGACACCTCAAAAGCGCTCCCTCATATTTTCCTAAAGCCTATTGTAAGAATGTCTTGGTATTGTGATGGAGCAACATGCTATGACTTCTGGAAGGTTTGGCTTCAGAGGGAGGTGTGTGCATGTGCATGGAGGTGTGTGTGCGTGTGCCCTGGCACGTACATGTGTGTGTGTGTGGGCATGCATACGTGTGTGTGTGTGTGCAGCAAAGGGACCACACAGACAGGTGACTCCTCAGAGACTGACACAGAGCCTGTTGACCCTGATAACCAGACCTGGCAAGCCACTCACTGATCTCTGTCAGAGTTCATCCGAGCAGATCAATGCCAGTTAATCTCTCTGGGTTGGTTGCTTCTGTCTTGGCTGGCCCTTGTGTGGAAGAGAAAGAGAGATAGGGGGGGGGGGGGGAGAGGGGGGGGAGAGGGAGAGGGAGGAAGCAGCCCTCACACAGATGGCCCCCTGTAACTGCCAGGGTTACGTCTCTCTCTCTCACACACACACATACTGTACTGTACGCACAGGACACTTTCACTCAGCTTTGCACATACATACTGTATACACAGCTACACATTCTGCAGTAGCTCTCTATCTCCCTCTCTTTCTCTCTGCTGGCACAGTTCAGGCATAGGCTGGTTAGTTACACAGGGAGAGAGCCACACATAGTGAGACCACACACACACACCATTGACAAGCAAACAACAGCCTTCCTGACAAGGGTGAAGCATGCTCTCAGCATGAGTCCAGTTATCCCTCTCTGTCTCCTGCTGCCAATCACACGGCATTCTACACACACAGACACACACACGCATACTTTCTTTCCACATCTCTGTCTTCCTTTCTATATATCTGTCTCTGTCACACAATCTTCACACATACACACACTTCTATCTTCCTGTACACACACACACCCACACACACTCAGACAGACACACACACAGACACAGGCTGTGGTAGGGAAGAAGCTCTTCCCAGCCAATTAATTACTGTTGTGAATTTCCCCTCCCTCTGTCTGGGAGAATAGATGCTATCTGATGCTAATGTTTTCCCTGCCACAATTACCCTGACTGCTAACTACTGACATTTATGAGGCCTCCTATTTGAATTATCAGAGACAAGGGTAATTCTAGCTCACTGTGTGGGGTGGGGTGGTTTTCTCTG
This sequence comes from Hypomesus nipponensis, assembly GCF_054491055.1. Taxonomy (NCBI): domain Eukaryota; kingdom Metazoa; phylum Chordata; class Actinopteri; order Osmeriformes; family Osmeridae; genus Hypomesus; species Hypomesus nipponensis. The sequence goes on from NC_140361.1 coordinate 6,103,571, forward strand.
TACGTAGTGTGCGTAGTGACAGAGGTTAGAACGGCAGATTCAGACCTCATTGTTCCACCAACTGCTGGTTAAAAGGTCCTAAGACTACAGTATGATTAGTGGGTGAGGGAGGAGAGAGCTGGAAGGTTCTCCTGTTGCCTTATATTAAGCCTGGGAAAACAGCCATTATAGCTCACTGTGGAGTCTTTTGGAAAACAAATGCTTGATTTAGAGAATTTGCACGTAGTGTTGGTGTGTGTGTTTTGTGTGAACATGTGTGTATTTGGGCGAGGGTGGTTGTGTGCCTGTGCTAGTCTGTGTGTGTGACCTGTGGACAGCGTGCAGGGCGTTTCTGACCTGTGGTCTCCTTTTCAAACGCACCACTGTGAGATTTACAGAGACCCTGTGGTCGCTTTTACTGTTCTGCAGCCAGCCCAGCAACCCGGAGCAAGCTCCAAGTCGCTCTCATATGAATCCACAGGGTCTCAGCCTTGTGAATATATGGGGGAGCCTGGTTAGCACTTATGAGGGTTAAGTAAATGTGTTACTGTTGTAAACAGGGTGCGAGTTAACTTAGCATATGACTAGCTTAGCATGTGGGTTAGCCCCCTCCTCAGCAGCACAGCCTTCTGAAGAACTCTCTGGGCTTCTCTACTTTTTAGCATTAGCAACATTAAGTGTGTTTTCTTCTAAATATATTTGAGGCTTTTCCGCTTCATGACTGGTACAGCCAGTATGAGAGAACAAGTCAGGAGAGAGGGACGGGGCTGGTCTGGGTTCAGACCGGGGCTGCTCCTGGAAGGCCTCAGTGGTATGTAGTATGTGTGAGTCACCGGGACGCCCAGCTTGCTGGAACACTTTGTTGATGAGCATCTAATGACCCTCTGTTTACACAAACACACTCCAGCCGACACGGCCATGTTGTGTTCCACCAAACTAGCAAATCAACTGCAGGGAGACGTGAGGGGACCAGGGTGTCCCCCACCAGGGGATTCTTCCAGCAGATGTTCCTCCTCCCACTCACCTTGGTACCGAGTCCTGGCGAACAAAGAAGCGAAGGGAAGGAAATGGCTTGCCAACAAGGAGTGTGTGTGTGTGTGTGTGTGTCAGTGGGAGGGGGGGTTTGGGGGGGGGGGGGGGTTGGGAGGGGGGGTTGGGGGGGGGGGGGGTTGGGGGGGGGGTTGGGAGGGTGCCTTCACAGTTCACAAGGCGCTGCTCTTGTGTGTCTGTGTTGTGTGTTCCCTCACCCTTCTCCTTCCCTCACCCCCTTTCTCTCCCTAGCCTCTAACTGCCACTATGCCCTGCGGCCCCCAGTGGGTATTCCCTCCCTCTCTCCACCTCTAACTCCCAGTGGGTATGTCAGCCCTCCTTCCCCGTTCCCTCCCTCCCTCCCTCTCGAACGCCCAGTGGGATCTGTCCTCCCACCATCCCTCTGTTTGATCGTCCCTCCCTCCTCTCCCCTCTCCCCTCTCCCTCCCTCACCCCTCCAACTCTTCCTTCCTCCTCACTCTGTGTGAGACCTGTCCTCCCTCCTCCCTGCTCTCCCCTCTCCCTCTCTAACTCCCATCGGGATCTGCCCTCCCTCCCTCCCTGCTCACGTTTCTCCTTCCCTCTCTCACTCTGGGCGGGAAGGCGTCAGGACAGGGAGATGCGTCCGACTGCTCGTGGTGCCGTCTTAAGGTCACATGACCAAACTAAGATGGCTCTCCGCAGATCCATGCTTCCACTTAGTAAAAATAACCTTGCTGTAATGTTTCTTTATTATCCAAAGTTATTATATAGTATGTGACTGTATTTCTTAATATTTATTACAATAGCTCACAAGTAAAATTTGTAATTGTATATTATAATAACATGTAAAATTAATACGGATGCAGAACATAATTTTTAAATTTGTAATAAATTGGAATGGATACCTAGCCAAATTAAAGTAATTCTCAGCGCACACATAGCATAGCTTACTATATGTTTTGCATACCCCTAGCTTCGCATCCCACAAATTTAGTATGCTTACCTAGGCATACTCGCTGGTTGTGTTGAGTTTAGCTTAGGAGCCTGTTGCTAAACGCCTGGATGTCACCCATTAGAAATAGGGCTAATGTTTCAGCTCGCCGTTTTCTATTGCAATTATATGGTTCGCTGGCAGTGATTACAGTCCTCCTTCAATCTCGCTCTCTCCCCTCGCTCTCTCCCTCCCTCTGTCTCCCGAGTTTGGGTTAGCCGCCTTCCTTATCCACTAGCTCTCTGCTGTAATGGCCCGCACTGCAAGCGCCTTGATAAATGGTTCTGGCAGGGGCTCATAGATTTATTAAATTTCGATCAAACCCGTAACAGAAAGAAAAAAAACCCTGCTTTGGTTAGGGAACGGGCTTAAGATTTTTTAATCAAAATTCATGAGTTCCTCCGATTCGCGGTCGAGCGGACTCGGGGAAAGACTGGAATCGACGACTGATTAAAGGAAATAAAAGGCTTATTTGAAGTAATTTTTCAATGACGCCTTTTAATTGGATGTTAAATCAAATTCTTATCAGGCGCAGCGCAGATGAGAGTGTTTCCTGTATTTTGTGTCGCACGCCTGACACTCCTATGTAAAAGATACCCAGAATTACAATGACTTCACACCTCGGTCTCTCGAAGGCGCAGGATTGGCTACGTTTGGGAGGCCCGGCCACTGTTTGATTAAAAATGCGAAAGGGGGTAGGGGGGATTGGGGGAGAGAGGGTTTGATTTGTTTATTTCTACTGCTCAAGCTTTCTGTGAAATCCTTCAGGGTGGTGGTGGTGTGTGTGTGTGTGTGTGCGCGCATGTGTATGTGTGTGCCAAGTGTAAGGGACCCATTCTGTGGTGTCAAAAGAGGAATGAGTGATAGATGCATTAATGCTGCCAGTTACTCCCCACCAGGGGACAGACACAAGCATCTACTGCAATGACATGAACTAAAACGATGTTTTAGGCAAAGACTGAAGGGGTGTCGCAAACTAAGTCAGTTGTTAAAAGCTTTTTTTGCCTCGATATGGAAGTCTGAGATTTCAGAGCTGTGATTTGAAGGTTTTAATGTTTCTGTACACATTTGTTTGTTTTTGAAAAAATTCCATTAGATGCCTGTAGATGGTTTCTGTGTAAAAACAGTGAGCTTTTTCTGTAAGCCCAGCTGGCAATTCCCTGCACAGCCAGTTGAAACAATGAAACCACCTGGTGGCTTGAAACAGCTCGTAAGAGAACGTCCAAAATGTTTTGCTCGGGAGCCAAATTATATTAAAAAACAACTGAATCCAAACAATTTAAGAGTCAACCAGTTTTCCACATTCAACAAGGACGTAGGTCCATACACCAATGGAAAATGTATGTTAGTTTCATAAAGCGGACTGTACAGTACATCCGGTGTCTGTACCAAGGAAGACCACAGAGAGAGAGCGAGAGAGAGAGAGACAGTGTGAGAGAGAGCAAGAGAGAGATTGAGCAGGAGAGAGAGCAAGAGAGAAAGAGCAAGAGAGAGAGAGAGATAGAGAGAGAGACAGAGAGAGATAGAGAGAGAGAGAAAGAGCTAGACAGAGACAGGGAAGAGGTTGTTGTGTTTTACTGCAGCGACGACTCTCTGCATCATGATGACCTAAGTAGCTAGTGATGTCTTTTAGCCTCCTCTTTCATCCTCTGTCCTCGTGTTTAAAAGCCTCTCTCCAGGTTGAGGCTCCCGTACTCCTGACTCCAGAGTTACGGCTCGTCGTGCCCTCACGTTCCAGGGTTGGGGGAGTGTGGCAAGAGTTGTCCTGGGTTCTCAAGGGTGTATCTGGGCAAACAAGAGACAGGGTTTGTATGTGTGTATCCATGTCCGATATCTTGGAAGATATCTCCGATATCGTCAAAGTGTGTCAGTGTTAGTGTGCAACCAGAACAATGTGCAAATCAATCACATCATATTTCACCAGTAAGCCATTACCAGAACAATACAATTAATACCGTAGCTGAAATGCCATAAGAAACAGAGACCAATTTTGTAGTTAACATAGCTAACAACGTCTACTTAAAGTATCTTATTTTCTTGGTTCAAGTCTTGCTCCGTTTTTTTTAAGACCAAGTCTATGATGGACGTTTGATTTGACTTTCATAGTGTTTATCGTTCCATGTTAAACAGTGTTGTACACCTAGGGTGAATGTCATACATATTTAAGTGTTGTTACAAGGCCACACTATTCATTACACTGTCTGTCTGCTGGCAAGGGTTGGCATTTTTATTCTGGCAGTGGTGCTGTTTTGCACAATTTAGACAACACAGACACACAGACTCATACACACAAACACCTCATAGAGAGAGAAACTAATTCTGTGACACACACACACTCACTCTATGAACATACAAACCTTGTACAGAAACAAACACACACATAGCTCCTGGGGGTCCTGTTGTCGATCGATGTAGCATGGTGATTATTCAGACAAACAGACCGGTCAGTAAGACATTTCAAATGGGAATAGAAACTGTGAGAAAAGAGAATCTGCGTTCAACAATGAATAATACGACTGCAGAAGCAAACAGGTCATATTGTAGGCGGAGGACAGTGTTGGAGAGAGTGTGTGGATGTGGATGTGCTTTTGTCCTTGTGTCTGTGTTTGAACACCTCATGAATATTGCGTGTGTGTGGGGTGCCTATATGTGGATGTGCTTTTGTCCTTGTGTCTGTGTTTGAACACCTCATGAATATTGCGTGTGTGTGGGGTGCCTATATGTGGATGTGGATGTGCTTTTGTCCTTGTGTCTGTGTTTGAACACCTCATGAATATTGCGTGTGTGTGGGGTGCCTATATGTGGATATGGATGTGCTTTTGTCCTTGTGTCTGTGTTTGAACACCTCATGAATATTGCGTGTGTGTGGGGTGCCTATATGTGGATGTTTCAAGGTTTGTTTCGCTTATCTGTCTTCATGTTTCTTCAGTTCAAGTGTGTCTGGTTGCTTTCATCACAGTACTTTACCATGCCTTATCTCGTCCCCTGAGTGGTTCTCTAAGAACCCTACACACACACACACACACACACACACACACATACACAGTAGATGTGCACAACTCAAACACTGATTTTCATACATTCCAATATGCACAGTAACAGCTCACACCTCATTAATATCAATTATCAAACCCTTTTAACATAAAAAAGAAGACATAACAAAGACAATCTTCAAAGTTCAATCTAATTTGTCTTTGTTCGTGTAATTAGACAAAGTGTTTGTAGTATTCATTGATATTGGCTGGCGTTCTACATTTGTAAACAGTAGCCTATTATCATTGTCAATATCATCATCTAGTTGTATTTGCTTGGCAAGATGCCAGCCAACCTTGTTTGTGCCCTTACTCTTTTCACATTTTACATGGAAGAGGCAGGGTGGGGGGGGGACAGGGACAGGGGGGAGAGGGGTGGGGGAGAGTGGCAGGGGGGAGAAGGGCAGGGTGGGGAGAGGGGCGGGGGTGGGGGGATTCGAGGGGCGGGGGGGGGGGGTTCGGCCCTATAGTTTTCCCCCTTTGCAACCCCTACTGTAGTAAGTCAGAGAGAACATGGATATTGCTACTGTACGTTTTCAGGAAGCAGGAGATTGGCAGGGTGAGGCCAAGGTTACAGCCTGTTTGAAAATGCTGGTGACAGCCAGAGGCCCCAGAAGGCCTGGTGCCTGTGAGGGAGCTGCGTGTTCCGTGAAGGAAGAAGAAGAACTGTTCTCTCTCTTTTTACTTCTGGTTTGGGTGCTTAGGGGCTTGGGAGAAGGGTTGGTGTTGTGTTTGTAAATAGTGACTTTTCATTTAAATATTTACTTCGTTACTCTCTCTCTCTCTTTCTCTCTCTCTCTCTCTCTCTCTCTCTCTCTCTCTCTCTCTCTCTCTCTCTGTCTCTCTCTCTGTCTCTCTCTCTCTCTCTCTCTTTATCCATCTGTCTCTCTACATCTCTCTCTATCTCTCTGCCTCTATCGCTCTCAGTGGGAGAAATTTCTCCATTCCCCCTTCTCTCCCAAATAATGATCAATTGTAGACAGTGGAAGAGGAATGTGGGGTACAATAGTGGGGGGTGGGTGGGGGGGGGGGTTGGGGGAGTTGAATAAAGTTGCATACTGTGCATAAATAGATCCTTTAATTGGACCGCAACTTGGCGCTGGCTAATACAAAAATCTAATGAGTCTTGTGGACTGACAGGGAGCATCCTCCTGTCTCGCCAACACAGCCCTATCCACCACACTGCTACATTAGTAGCAGATAGTTGGAATAGGGGAGCCAGGCTTTGGAGCCACTTTGGCCCCAGGATAATTGGAACGCATGTGAAACATAGTTCAACATTCTAACCGTTACCACTTATTAGTGCAACTGCAGCCTTTAAGGATGGAGGGGTGAATGGGGGGAGGGAGGGTGAGTGGGTGGATGGGAGGGCGGGTGGGTGGATGGGAGGGCGGGTGGGTGGATGGGAGGGCGGGTGGGTGGATGGGAGGGCGGGAGGGAGGGAGGGAGGGAGGGAGGGAGGGAGGGAGGGAGGGAGGGAGGGAGGGAGGGAGGGAGGGAGGGAGGGAGGGAGGGAGGGAGGGAGGGAGGGAGGGAGGGAGGGAGGGAGGGAGGGAGGGAGGGAGGGAGGGAGGGAGCTGGAAAAGGAAAAAAACATGGAGCCCTTCAAGTGGTGTTTTGTAGTGAAATAATGTGTGTGGGTGTGTTGACACCATACGTGCGCGTTTCTACACATACAATATGCACATGCGTGTGTGAATGTGTTGTCGGGTTGGTATTGTGTTGTCACTACCAGTTGCCATTTGTATGACCCGTGACTTAGCCTGACGTTGTCATACTCATAATTCTAGTCAGAATATTATTCTGAGAACTCTCCGTTGGGCTGTGACTATGGGGCGTGTTTCAACCGAACTCGTAAAACAAACGCCTCTTCGCTCAATTGGATAGACCTACAACCAATCAGAGCAACGTAATATGTTGTTAGTTGAAAACAAATTCAACCCAAGCGCTCTTTCGTTGATTATGTTACTGTTGATCATCAGTCCATCATCGTATAAAGCCCACCCTGACAATTTCATTGGTCGGCCCAGCTCCTGGTCCGGACATAGTTTGTCCCCAATACGAGCCCCTGCAGACCCAACTTCCCGACCAAATTTTTTTGTGGGCGGGGCTAAGTTGGGCTGGCAGCCAAGCTACCCGTGACTGCTACCAGGAGGAAAAATACAAGTGTAGGGTAGAGTATGGGGAGTGCCTTCCGGAACCCTTGCCTTCCACAGTGGAAGACAGATGAGAATATAAGCCAGTGTTCTAGCCCAGAGGGCCTTCCATCAGCAGCAGGTGGATAGAAACCTGCTGGTCTAATTGCAGTGGAGAGAGGTTTCCCACCTCCTCTCCAACTAACGGGATCATTAGCCTGTCAAAGGCTTCTTTCTTTCGTTCTCTCTCTCTCTATCTATCTCTCTCTCTCTCTCTCTCTCTCTCTCTCTCTCTCTCTCTCTCTCTCTCTCTCTCTCTTTCTATCTTTCTTTGTCTCTGTCTCTGTCTCTCTGTCTCTTTCTCGCTCTCTCGCTCTCTCTATCGCTCTCTTTCTTTCGCTCTCTCCCTCCTCCAGCTCTTGCTTTGTCATTTTTCTCCCTTCGCTCTCTCTCTCTCTCTCTCTCTCTCTCTCTCTCTCTCTCTCTCTCTCTCTCTCTCTCTCTCTCTATCTCTCTCTCTCTCTCTCTCTCTCTCTCTCTCTCTCTCTCTCTCCCTCCTCTGAGAACATGACAACTTGTCACTGAGACCCTGTGTAAAGGTCAGCTCTGTGAAATGATGGACTGGGATTCTCCTGGGGTGGCTTGTAACTCCCGGCGTTTAACACACACACACACACACACACACACACACAAATCGAGGAGGTACCTACAAGACCTAAAGTCTGTTTATCGGTACAGATGGACACAAACACTACAGTAAATAAATATGCAGTTAATGTGTGTGTGGGGGCGCACGTGCGTGCGCGTGTGTGTGTGAGGAAAAGAGAGATTGCCTGGCTGTAGCTTGGGGCTTCACATGTATCCTGAATGATTAGCTGGCTCAGATTAATAGTGAGTTAAAGTGGGGGAAGATTAGCCTTCACCTCCCTCCCTCCCTCCCTCCCTCCCTCCCTCCCTCCCTCCCTCCCTCCCTCCCTCCCTCCCTCCCTCCCTCCCTCCCTCCCTCCCTCCCTCCCTCCCTCACTCACTCACTCACTCCCTCACTCCCTCACTCCCTCCCTCCCTCCCTCCCTCCCTCCCTCACTCACTCACTCACTCACTCACTCACTCCAACACCTACAGCTTTCTGCCGGAGTGCTGGCACACAAAAGAGTCAGATCCCATCATCTTCTCCCTACTTTTCCTTTCCCCCCTGGCCCTTTTCCCTGGTCTCCCTCACCTCTCCTGCTCTCCTTCCCTCTCTGTCCTTGCCCATTCACACTGTACTCACTGACTCACTCCTGACCCCCCCCCCCCCAAGCCTGTTGCCTCCATCCCCGGCCTCGCTTACAGGCCCTCAGCCTCGCTTTCTCCCGGATGACTAGGACTTACGGCTCACACAAACGACTTGACATTGTAGACAGGCAGGTTCTGAACCAGAAAACGGATACAAGGACAAGAAAACAGGCATTCCAGTCTTCATTTCAGAAGTCCATCCTTTCATCTCGACGTCTTGATATTGTCTTGAGAGTGACATCGGTGCTTTTACAGCAGCTGTATTCCAGTCCTTTTCTGTCACCTGATCGTTTTTCTGTTGTTGTTTTTTTGTTGTTGTTTATGCAGCCGTCCATTGTCAGATGGATAGACGATAGAAGAAGGGGCGCTCTGATAGAGGGATAGAGGGATGAAGGAATGGAGGGAAACCTTCTCCGAGACATTTCTCATCTCTTGTTCAAATCTAGCCATTTGTTCCTGGAACCACTCTTCCACCTTTTAAGCACAATTTCAGCTGTGTGTGTGTGTGTGCGCATGTGTTTGTGTGTGTGTTTTCCTGGCATAGGGGGGGGCCTAATACATCTTATCTGTTGTTGATGCACAGACGCTTTTCTGAACAGCTATTTCAGAGAAAAACGGATTTCTGCCCCAGTAATTGCCTCTGCAATATTCCTCCGGATCCGAGCATCATTCAAAGGAATAAGTCTTCTTTCTCCCTGAAAGCTTTCTGCACTCTTGCAGAACGAGGTGACTGACATTTTTTCCCTCCATCTCTCTCTCTCTCTCTGTCACACTCTCCACTCTCCTTTTTTTCACTCTTTTCATGACTTTCGGTGTCAAGACCCTCCCCCAAAAATTTGAACTCGCCAAGATTAGTGACACCTCCCGGGATCTCAGCTTCACCCAATTAGAAGCTTTGCTTTTTTCATGTCAGTTCATATATATATATATATATATATATATATATATATATATATATATATATATATATACAATGACAGAAAGAGCAAAGAATTGAGAGAAAAGGCAACCCCTTTGGAGGCATCATAGTGAGGACACTAACAGTTTCACTCCAATTAAGACTCTTATCTTGAAGCTCATCTACATAGGCACACTCAGCTTCCCCCTACTGTATAATCCTCCAATTCATCTTCACCTAACAAGTCCAATACCTTTACCATGGATTTCATAGCTGGGAAATCTGAATCTGAGTACTCGAGGACCTGTCAACCCCCCCCCCCCCCCCCCCTCGTTCTCCACACGCCCAATAAGAAACCAGACCTTTTTTACTAGTGTATTGAGGAAATGTCATGGAGGGCAGGGAAAATATCATTGGTATGTCTGTTCAATCACCGGGAGCCAACGGGAGAGTACGTTGAAGAATCCTGCCAGGACACGGAAATAAGATCTTGTGATCTTGTGGTGGTGTCAGAAGGGGGTGGGGGGTATTCCATCAGGCAAAGATGGGTTGTTGTTTTTGTTTTGTTTTTTGGGGGGGGGGGGCAACGTAAAAAAGCTGTTCTAGGGAAGTACAACCTTGTTTACATTCAAATGGAGCCTCTTCTGTAAACCACAAAACACCGTCCAATTCTGGAGAGCTTGTCAAAATGGAAACTCTGTAGAAGGTGCGTGAGGCCTTTAAGGATCTGTGGGACCTGAATGCAAGCGTGTCTGCATGTAAGCACTCACCCCTCTGTAGCTTGTAGCCACGTGTAAACCTGTCTCAAATATATCCTTACCATGACAATACCTATGACAAGCCTATCACAGTTTATGTCCTCTTGAAATGGAAGAAAAAAGAAACTGTACAAAAGACTTCCTTGGTGTGTGTCTCTGTGTGTGGGGTTGTGTATTGGGGTGTGTGTGTGGTTCAGCTTGTGTCATTGTATCTAAAAGAGAGTTCATAAGAGTAGCCGAGAGGTTTGGATGCTTGACTTTGTTTGTGTGTGTGTGCGAGCAAGAGAGAATAAAAAAAAAACGACCTGTGTATGTGTGTGTTCATGTTTTGTACATAATAACACCCCATTGGATGTACCGCACAGAGACAATATTAGAACCAGCAACATCTGATTAGAAGCACGGAACCCTGGCCTGAGCACTTGGTTACTATGGGAACAGGATATTGTGTTGCGGGTGGCGGGGAGCCCACAGGAAGTGAATGTGTGTCTGGGAGGTTGTTTACAGGAGCCCCCACCGACATTCATCTATCATATCCCCTCCTGGGATCTGGGATCAATTAGAAGGCCTGGGCCTGTGCTGTGTGGACTGCGACAGACAGCTCGTCCAACACAAACACGACACACATCCACAAGGGTGTCTGGAGGAGGAGAGCTTTCTATTGTTCCACACTCTGTCGTTGGATGTTTGTCAGACAAAGGCTGTAGATGTGGATGTTGTTCAGGCAGTTAGGCTTTATTGTCATTCTGTCAGTGTGGTGGGGGCGGTTTAATATGTGTGTGTGTGTGTGTGTGTTGACGGGCCAGTGGCGTGGTCTGTGGCTATGGAGAGAATGTTTCCTTTGGAAGGGTGGTGTGTGTGTGTTGAAGGTGGTGTGTGTGTGTTGAAGGTGGTGTGTGCGTGGAGGGTGGTGTGTCTGTGTGTGGAGGGTGGTGTGTGTGTGTGTGTGTGTGGAGGGTGGGCGGGCAGGGGGGGGGGCTGTGCCCATCTGTGGTTCCAGTGGGATACATGGACACACGCCACATCCCTGCTCTGCCACCTCGCCCCCACCAACACCACCATGACCTCACACACACACACACACACACACACACACACGACTGCACAGCCTCTCCCCGAATGGTGTGACCTTTCTACAGGGAGAGGCTGTGCCCGCAGCCTTGCCCTCAGCGACCTGATGGCACCCTGCTGAGACAGCAGGGCACAGGAAGCTGGCTGGGGGGACCGGGGGGCGGGGAGGGGGGGGTGGCTGGAGAGTCCTACCATTGGCTGGCTGGCTGGTGGGATCACGAAGGAGGGGGGGGGGGGGGTCTGGCTGGCTGGGTTGGAGGAGAGACAGGGGAAGCATTCTGCATTACATTAAAGCAGAGCAAAGAGTGGGTAGTCTAGGACAGAGAGAGAAAGTCTGGGGTGAGAGGAAAGGATGGAAGAAGAGAGGAGGAGTGGAGAGAGAGCACAGAGGGAGCAGTATGGGGCGAGGGGAGACGAGAGAGACCAGAGACCAGAGACCAGAGGGGGTATTCTGGGGTGAGAAAGGAGAGCGAGAAGATAGAGGGAGAAGAGAGATTAGTCTGGGGCGAGAGCCGAGGCCGCCAGCCTCCCAGAAGGCTCTGTGGGTGTCATGACATCACATAATCCAGAAGTAGGCGGAGCTAGAACAGAGCAAGAGTCCCAGTAAATTCACTCCACTGTTCAGGTCATTACCAGCCAAATACAACAACTCTTTATGTTAGTGTTTCAGCAATGAGAATTTAAAAAAACAATGCTCAACATCAGATCAACATTAGATCATTTTAAGACTATTTTCTTAAGACGAACCACTTAAAAAAATACATATATACTGTATATATGTATTCAACCAGGCAAGTCATGAAGAAATATGTCTTATTTGGTAGACCTGCAAGTGACAAGTCACTTTAAAGGAATGGGAAAACAATGTAACAATGGAGGATTAATAACAATCTCTCCCGTCAAAAGCATAGGGTTAAAGTAATGACATGTTTGAATTTGTCAGTTGATATTTGAGCATTCAATTCCCTGTCTGTAAATGGTCAGCCACAAAACTGTCTAAACATGCGTGAGGTCAGTGTGGAAACAGATCTGTTTAGAAGATGTGTAGCGAGACGTCACTTGGCCCTAGGAGCTGTTGATTGTTTTATCGGTTCATTCTGTCTCTGGTCATGACATCACCCATGACCTCATACCATCGCCATGGTTACTCAGGAGCTCCACTGGTAATGCCAACCTTGTTACTCCAGTTGGTCCACATTTTGTGTGTGCATGTGTGTGTGTGTATGTGTGTGTGTGTGTGTGAGATGGAAAGATGAGGTATTGTTCTCTCAGATGCAGTGTGAATGTCTAACTTCAACACTGGGACGATTGACCCCTCTCAGGTCTCTGTGTGCGTGTGTGTGAGCTTGTGTGTGTGTGTGCGTGTGTGTGCGTGTGTGTGTGCGTGTGTGCGTGTGTGTGTGTGTGTGTGTGTGGGTGAGTGGCTGCGTTTGTGAGATACAGACAACCTACTGGCTCCATGTTATTACCCAAGACTGTCTTTAGAATGACATCACCCTACAGCAGGACTCTAACGCCATTCAGTATACTGAACTGTCATCTGTGCATGCATGCGTGCTGAAAAGGACACCACTCTCAAAAGGTATCCTTCGACCTTCGAGAAAATCTTGAATATTTAAAGTACATTTTATTATGAACTTCTTTCGATTTTTTCTTTTCTTTTGTCGGCTATCTTCTGTCTGGCTAGAGAAGGTTCCGCTGGAAGAGAGTCCTACCATTACGTCACTGTCTCTCCCCAGGAGTCTCTTGGCTACTGGCCTTTTCTCCTCCTCTATTCTTCCTGTCCTTCTCCTAACAAGGCTCTTTTCTTCCCTCCGCAGGTCAGCCTCTCCACTGACTCGAGCTGTGTGGAGGAGATCCTACGGGTAAGTGAGATTCAACCCCCCCCCCCCCCTCTCTCTCTCTCTCTCTCTCTCTCTCTCTCTCTCTCTCTCTCCCTCTCCCTATCTCTTTCTCTGTAACTCTCTCTCTCACACACACACACACCCTCACATTAACACCCTCTCTCTGTCTCCCTCGATCCTCCAAGCCACCCCTCTCCCCTCCACCCCCCATCTCTCCCTCTGCTCTCTGTCCTTCCTTCCCTCTCTCTCTTGTTCACACTAATTACACCTGGTCATGGCTGGGCTAGTGTTTGCACACAATAGACACTTGCCCTGTCCAGAGAGAGAAGGAGATGGGGGGAGGGAGGGAGGGAGGGAGAGAGAGAGAGAGAGAGAGAGAGAGAGAGAGAAAGAGAAAGAGAGAGAGAGAGAGAGAGAGAGAGAGAGAGAGAGAGGGAGGGAGGAAGGGAGGGAGTGTAAAGAGGAGAGAGTGGAGCCTCTGTGAACACACATAATAAAGAGGTTCTTTGTGCTTCAGTGCAAATGTGAGCAGAGACATGGTGAGCAGAGAGGAGGTGATGCTAGGCTACACCCGCTCTGCTGCTGGGGCCACAAGTCATTTGACCTTCTCTAAAGGTTTAAGAGTCTGTCTCTCTCTTTCTCTCCCTTGCTCTCTCTCTGTTTGTCTCTCTCTTTATCACCTTCTTTCTCCTCTGCGACGTTTAAGAAATCAATTCTGTGCTTAACTGCCCGTGTGAACCTTGTATGTGCAGCCACTGGTGTGCTGAGGATTAACGGGAAACAGGGACATCCTGGGACTCAGGCTTCCTAGTTGTAAACACGTATTTGAACAGTGAACTCTGACCTCTGTAGCAGGCCCTGATTGGCTGTGTTTGTTTGGAGTTATGAGCGAATGAGGAATGGCAGGTGGACCCGAACAGCGGGGACAACCAGCCCTGTAAGACAGCCGCACGACAAGGTTGTGACAGCCGTGTGACACACGGGGGGTAGGTGTAGTTTGTGTGTGGCCGAGACGGCTTGTTCACGACCTGCCCCTGCCACCGACGCGGTTGCCTAGGTGACGAACAACTCCTGTCCCGGGTGCCTGGGAACCTCTCCATCACCGTAGAGAACGACGTAGAGGACGTCACGGCAACCGCCGCTGAGCGATGTGGGCCTGTCACATGTAGGAAACCCTCCGGGTGATGATGTCATAGAGCTGTTGCCTGGCAACGGACACTATGGCCACCAGGCGTGTTTTGAGTTATGATTGCAGGGTGAGGGAGAGGGGACACACAGACATGCATTTAGGTGCGTACACGCACACACACACACACACACACACACACATACACACACATACACGCGCAGACATACACGCGCGCAGTCACACACAGAAACAGAAATCCATGGTGGCACAGAGACATTCTCTGTCACACACCCAGCAGTGTCTTATTGTCGTGACTCAGGAGCCTCTCAGAGTAGAAGACATGTACCCTGGGAGATTTCACAGCCTCACCTCAACCACCTTTCAACCGATCCCTGTGTGTGTGTGTGTGATTGTGTGTGTGAATTGTGGCCAGAATTCCTGCAACAACCCAGTAACAAGCCTCAGATCCACCCCTCTCTCTTTCTTTAGCTCTGTCTCGCTCTCTCAGCAAATAGGTTTGAAGTATGACTCGAAAGGAAGACCTTTAGAGAAGAGTGTCGGAGGTGAAGTGCTCCTCTCTCCCTCTCCTATCCCTCCCTCCCTTTCCAATGCCCCTCACAGCTGAGATAATGGTGTTGACCACCAGGGTCCAATCATCATGCCAGATCTTAAAAGCCAGTCCATTTTAAGTGCACCTCTTCAAGACGATCTCTCTGTGTTCCTGGGCATTCCTCTGTGTATATATACTGTATAAATACATACAAAAGATATATCTATACTAAATTATGTTTCTGTAAATATAAATATCCACCTATATCTTTTTAAATATCTACCTGCCTTTGTTATTATTATTTTAATTTAATCTGGCATTTGAACTTTTAATTAATGATAATTAATGTTATTAATGATAATTAATGTTATCTAGAACCAAAACTTTCTGATCAGAGTTAGAAGTGCACAGACAGAACAGTGAAGGCTGCACACATACTGCGAAAATAATGTCAAAGCTGATGAACGTGTACAGTTATCAATGATTAAACAGAAAGTCATCTCTTTAAGAAATGTGACATTTGTGTGAAATATTCAACGCATCACCACATTGTCATAGAGAAAAGGGCACACAGATGGTGTGCTCATACAGTAAAAAGAGAAAACAAAAAATGCAAAACTGCTCCACTACCTGTGGTGTGTGTATGTGTGAGTGAGTGTGTGCGTGTGTGTGTGTGTGTGTGAGGTAAGTTATAAATTGCGGGCTGCTAGTCTCCTTTGCGGCGTCTGATGAGCAGAGAAGCGGTAGATTCATTACAGCTGGCAGTAGCTTTCTCCTCCCTCCAGCCCAACACAGGCCTGTAGAGGAGGGGATTCTTCATCCAGAACATTACCACAGAGGTGGCACTATCAGCCGCCTGGCACCTCATCAGTCTGCAGCGTCCCTGGCATGCTCTCCACAGACCACACACACACACACACACACAGTACAAACACAAACTGAAGCAGGTATGCACATACAGAGACACACACATGCAGGTACCACACAAGGGCATTCTCGGAGATTGCTCAGTGTGTTCCTGCGCGGAATGTTGGAGAACGTCGAGAGGACTTGGAATGAGTGCATTGTGATAGACAGATGTGGACCATATGTATTTCGCCTTCCTTCCATCGCCCATTTCTCCCCTTTATCTCTCTCTCTCTCTCTCTCTCTCTCTCTCTCTCTCTCTCTCTCTCTCTCTCTCTCTCTCTCTCTCTCTCTCTTTCTGTCTCTGTCTCTGTCTCTGTCTCTCTCTGTCTCTCTCTCTCTCTCTCTCTCTCTCTCTCTGTCTCTCTCTCTCTGTGTCTCTCTCTCTCTGTGTGTGTCTGTCCGTCTGACAGAGAGCAGAGCACAGGGGCCTTTGTGATGTCTTTGTCTGGGCTGTGATAGGCTGCTGATGTGTGACAGCGAGTGGCACGCTGAGACCAGTGCTCACACTCAGGCCGGAGCCTTTTATCTCAACACAGTGCCCTCACAGAGCTTCACAGGGAGATTGATAGGTCATCCCTTCTCACAATAAAAGCCCCATTCGGACGGGGGCCTAACCCGGTGTCCCTTTCAGAATAAAAGGCCCCATCCGAGGACGTTATGTAAAGATTTGGCTTTGTTAAGATAACAAAACACTGTAATAGATAGGGATGTATATCCGTGATAATGCTTATTGAATGATAACATTTCATTTATATACACTGAAACCCAGAATCTCACGCCTGAACTGAGACTCTGTCGTCATTGTAGTTGGAGACTAAACAGTCTCAGAGCCAGGTCCAGCTTGTTTGCGCTGGGACTGTTTGGCTTGGCGCTGTGGCTATGTTACTTTTAATAAATGTGATTAGTGATGGAAAGCCCTGGAGGGTACAGGCTGGCCCTATACTACATACCCCGAAACATGAATGAACCCTGTGTTTATGTGTGTGTGTGTGTGTGTGTGTTTGCATGTGTGTGAGTTTGTCTGTGTCCTGTATCGTAATCCAATAACAATGCTGTTCTTGAAGGAAAATTTGGTTTAATGCAGCCTCAAAGTATTTGTTAATATGGTCATGTGGTTAGGCAATAATGTTGCTGTTAACTCTCTCTTAACCACCGCAAAACCAATTACTTTTCTTTCTTTCTTTTGTAACTTTTTCCTGTTCCACAAGTTTTTTTTCCAACAGCAAGACATTCAAAGTCTTGCTTTTCGTATTTTTGTGGGCAGTGTCCTTCAACCCAATTTCAAGCTGTGGTACTGGAGCTACTCACTCATGCGTTGACTCCTGGTCATTGCTCTGAACAGGATGTGGACTTAGTTTGGGTCCTCTTCCAAAATTTGTTTGTTTTTTCTCTGTGCGATCATTTGGTACAGTAATCTGCTTCTTTTAATGATCACATCCCCTCATCCACTGATAAGAATATGGTGTAGTATGCACTGCAGGAAGGGCATTCAAGTATTCTGCTCACTTTAATCATTCAAGATTGGAAGTATTAAAAGCAGATTAATTTCCAGGATGTATTGTTTTCTTATCATGATTAAATCTGATTAAGTTTGTTTTTGGATGTGTTGCATAAAGTCTCCATTTTCCAATTGGTGGCAGGCTATGGCTTTTTGAAAAGAATCCCTTCATGCAGATAGCATACAGGACATGAAAGTGAGAATTTGCCATGTGAGCGGTGCATGTGTACTGTAGAGAGGTTGAGTGGAGTGTAATGAATAAAGTAGGAATGTGCTTTTGTGTGTGTGGGTGCGTGTGTGCGTGTGTGTGTGTGACAGCGGGGTAAGACAAGGTCTTGGACATTAGGAGGTGTTTCACTGGAGGAATACACTCAATCACTGTCCTTCTCTTAACTTCTCACTCTTATGTCTCTCTCTCTCTCTCTCTCTCTCTCTCTCTCTCTCTCTCTCTCTCTCTCTCTCTCTCTCTCTCTCTCTCTCTCTCTCTCTCTCTCTCACACACACAGGACAGGTTAGGACACAGTCAGACTACAGGAGTTCTACAGGAGGTTAAGGAGCCTATTACCACTCCTGCTTTTATCTCTGTCATTAATATGCATGAGTTCCTCGTCGTCCATGAGAGCACTCTGTAATTACACAAGACTCCGGCATCTCTCTCTCTCTCTTTCTCTCTCTCTCTCTCTCTCTCTCTCTCTCTCTCTCTCTCTCTCTCTTTTCAATCTCTTTCTCCCCCCTGCTTCCCTTATTTTTCTCTATTTTGTCTTTCTTTCCTTTTCCTCATTCTTTCCATCCTGTAGAGCATAACCATGCTATTCACATTGGATGCATGGAAATGTAGATGGCCTGTTTTATTAGTTATATCTCACATTGACAGTGATTTGATCACAATAAAAAAACTGTTATGTTCTTGTCAAGTTGACCTATTTAGGAATTGGGTCTGAGTAGATCCAGATCATCGAGATCAGGCTGAGCAAACAGGTTTGGACAGTGTTTGACTCTTGATCACCTGAGAAGAGAGAGAGAGAGAGGCTAGTGTAGTGTGGTGTGTGACGTGCCTGTGTGTCTGACTGCTTCCAGAAGTGTTTGTTTCTAACGCTGTCCATGTCTCGCCCCCATGTCCACAGGAGATGACCCACTCCTGGCCTCCTCCGCTCACCGCCATCAACACGCCTGGCAAAGCCGAGCTCACCAAGTTCCCCATACCCTCCAAGGTTAGTACACACTAGTGCATTTGTTTCCCATCCAATTTTCCAGGTTTGAACGAGGACAATATGATACAGACTAGGTCACTAAGCCCCTCCAGGCTTCGTGCACACCGGAACAGTTCCCTTTTCTTTCCACTGTTTGTACTCACTGGTGTATAATAGTTTCCTATCACCTACCAGATAGCCTCCAAGGTGGAGAAGTATAGTGTATTTTTGGGTCGAGGAACAGAATAAGTCTCTGCCCGATGAAGAACCACTTATTTCGGAGCACACGTAAGAACAAATTCATTAGTGTCTCTGCCACTTTCAAAAGAAATAGCGTGTCCGTTGTCATTGTTCCCTCGGACCATCATGAGGAATCCTCTCAGAACAGTGATGGCAAAATGACAAACCGTGTACCTATCTATCAGCCTGTGAGCACGCCGAGGCTGTGTCTCTGAGTGATGCTTTGCAGTGTGTTTACTACCAGCTGTCCAGAGGGTCGTTTCCGACTTTCTCTTAGTTACTCTGTATCGTGATTGGTCTGTCAGCAGGGAGGGGAAATACGGCCCATAAAAGGGCGTGCTAGATTGGACCCTAGCCTGCCATCGTCGTGATGACTTGTCAGTCTACGTCGCGTTAAAAGACTGCCTTGGTCTGCAGAGACACACAAACACATTTAAAAAATAAGCGCAAGCCCACACACAAACACACAGTACACACACCAGACACACACTAGACACACACTGTTTCTGCTGAGTTTTTAAGGAGAGACTTTGTCAGCTGTCCTCAGCTCTCTTGGAAGAGATGGTGATTCAGGCTATATAATCCACTGTCCTTCAGCGCTCGCCCTCTCTCTCTCTTGCTCTCGCTCTCTCGCTCTCTCTTTTCGCACACCCTCCCCCCTCCTTCATTCCCCTGTGACACCTCATTCCCCAGCTCAAGCCCTGTTCCTTGGTTTTTAATGGGACCTGGTGAGAATCTCCTCGCTCGACCTCAACGACATTTCCTAATATTACACCGTGCCCATAAATCCCCCTTTTAATGAGGCCAGTCCTTTAACTGATGCCTTCTACTCAGCCCACTGTTTAGAGCTAGCTGATTGGCTCGCTCTGTCTAATTGTATTACTCTAAAATCAATTAAGAGTGTCGGCTGGAGGGGCTTCCTGTCCGTGCTGTTTCCTGACGAGCCACCTCAACGTAGAGGCTAATGGATCTGATGTCTGATTGTTTTCTAACCTCTCTCTCTTTCTCTCTCTCTCTCTCTCTCTCTCTCTCTCTCTCTCTCTCTCTCTCTCTCTCTCTCTCTCTCTCTCTCTCTTCCTTCCCTCTCTCTCCCTTTCTATCTATCAATTATTTTTTCCCTTTTTTTTGCTCTCTGTCTCTCAATCTCTCTTTCTCTATCTCTCACCCTGTCGGCTCTAACCATCCCCCCCTTTCTATCTTCCTTTCTCTGTCTGTCTGGCTCTATTTTCACTATAACCCTATTTCCAATTATATCATCTTCTCCCCCCCGCCCCCCTTTCTCTCTCTGCAGGAGTCACAGCATTTACCCTCAGGATATGGTGGGGGACAGAGTAAGTCTAACTAACATTTCTGTCGCTAAACACACACCCACTCACACACATTCCATATTCATCCGTCAGCTGAAATGTTGATAATAAGACTTAAGCTAATTACCTTCCACATAATACTGAAACAGTGTTCCATTTAGACAGCCACAGTACACCGGGTGACATATTGCAACCCCAAAAAAAGGAAAAACAAAATTGATAACGAGTTGGCTCTCTGTCAGGGTTTTAATCAAAAGCAGCTCTCTGACATTTAAATGGAAATTCTTTTACAGAACGTTGCAATGTTCCCGGTAACAAGCCGGCGACCAAGTCCGTGCCACAAAAGTCGTGAGTATTCATTTGATTAATTATTTGAGGAGCCCTCAGGGGGGAGATACAACCATGGTTTCATATTTGTTCCCGGGCAGAACACGTCCCTCAGGGTACAGAAACACACACACACATCTGTGAAGACACACAAACTCTTATACACATAAATACTCTTCCACACACACACACCCTTGGCCACACACACCAACACACACACAGGCTACCCAGTGGTGAATCACACAGGCTGGTGAACACACGCACACACACACACACACACACACACACCCTCGCTCCCTGGCTGGTGCGTTCCCAGCTGAGGAGAGCAGTGTTCACAGACAAACACAGCCGCTGACGTTCTCCTCTCTGTTAACCCTCGCCGTCCTGCTCTGCCCTCTCCTGACCCACATTCAACCCAGCAAACACAACACTGGGCACTTTCGTTTTACGATCGGAATATCACTTTGGCATGCAACAACTTTTTTTATGGTTCATTGGGGATTAATGGGTTAAAGAGGAGAAATAGATAATTGTTTATTGGAGGTTGGTTGATGAAGTGTTGACAACATGGGAGAATCCAGTGTTCTAGCATCCTGGCCCAAAACAACATTTCCATTTAATTTAGTCCAACAGCAATGATAACCTTTAAAAGTGGTTGCGACACAAAAAGAAGACGAAAGTACACAACAGCAAGGCTGTCGAACACTTGAGTCATTTCCAGCTTCGAATGTCAAGAAAAAAAGTGTATTTGTGTATTGAGGACCTTTAGATGCTCTTTACTCTCTCTCTTTCTCTCTCTCTCTCTCTCTCTCTCTCTCTCTCTGTCTCTCTCTCTCTCTCTCTCTCTGCTGGTATTGTGTCCTCCTAAATGTTGCACAGTGGGATCTTCTCCTCCACCAGGACACAAGACTCTGTCTTTGTTTCAGTTGCTGGACTACAGCCCTGAATGATTTAACCAGTCAGAATGTTTTGGTGCTGGTGAGCCCCTGGGCACAAGTGTTGCTGTCAATACAAGCTTTGTCTTTGAGAGAGAGGAGCCCATTGACCCCATGTCAACACCCTGTCTCCTCCTCTCTTCTCGTCTTCGCCAATTCCTTTTCCTTTCGTGTTTCCTTCTTTTCTTAAAAAGGAGAAACCTTTTTAAGAAAACCTTTTTTTTTCTTCGTTATCTTTTGTTTGCTTCCACTCCTCTTTTTTTCCTCCTCCCCTCTCTTCTGTCATCTTTTGTTCTCTTTAATGCTTTGTTGTCCTTGCCTGTCTTCATCTTCCTCCCCTCTCCTTAGTCCTCCTCTCTTTTCCCTACTCCTCCCCTACGCAGAACGCCCAAAACGTCAAAGTCAGCAACAACCAGTGGCTGCGATGGCCCTCAACATTAAACCCCTCAGTCACCTCGTAGTGGGACCTGTGCCGTGTTAAAGTGTCCCTTGTAGCTTTTATTGCTTCGTAAAAAACATCTCCATCCTCTCCGCACTGCCTGCTCTGGCTCACCCCGCCATGCACTGGAGGGTTTTATACTAGGCCCAATGAGTCTGAATGCAGATGCGTCCTCAGATAAAGAGGATGAGACAAGAAGGGTCTATGAATAATGGATAGGAACGTCCAAAAGAAAACAAGGGCGTCGAAGAAGTGCTGCAGGAAAGGCGGACTAGACAGCATGTCTAGGAAAACTTTGAGGGGAAATTAGGGGACACCGGTATGGATATAAAATATGGAGGTCATGTACCACGATGGATGGAAGCAAGGATGGATGGATGGATGGATATATACGGATGGATGGATGACTCATTGCCTGTAACTGTATGACTGTATGTCAACTCACCTGACCCCTCACAGTCTCTCTAGGGAGGAGACAGACCAAAAGAGGGGAGAGAGGGAGAGACTCTTATGATGTCAGAAGAATCGTCTCGTAGGCAGATGGGAATGATGAGCAGTGAGATGAGGGTTTCGGCAGGGCTGGGTTAGGGTTAGGGGGTTAGGGTTAGGGGGTTAGGGTTAGGGGGTTAGGGTTAGGGTTAGGTGTCCTAGGGTTAGGGTTAGGGTTAGGTGTCCTAGGGTTAGGGTTAGGGTTAGGTGTCCTAGATGGCAGATTCACAGACCGTGGGTTAGGGTTAGGGTTAGGGTTAGGTGTCCTAGGGTTAGGGTTAGGGTTAGGGTTAGGTGTCCTAGATGGCAGATTCACAGACCGTGAGTCATCGCTGAAGTAGCAGGCCACGCCCCCCACAGCCATGGAGTTATGGTCCCGCTTACAGTCATTAAACATCCAGGACCTCTGCACTCATCAGCTCATGATGCTCCTGCATGCTTCATACAGTATTGTTTCTGTGTTTATGTGCGTGTATAAATGTGTGTGTGTATTTGATGGGGTGGTAGTTAGGAGAGGGAATAGAGGCGGCGTTTCAAAATATGTGTTCATCCCATGTGACAATAATGTCTTACCCACATGAGGATTATTATGTAAAACCACAGACACACACACACACGCACACACCAGGGAGTGATGCAGGTAGTGTTGACGTAGACAGACTTCTTTCAGCTCACTGACTCAGTGGACAAGCTCTCCCCTGACATATTTGGAACACACCAGCCATCTCAACGCTAGATAGGCACACACACACACACACACAGCTTCTTCACACACACACACACACCCACAAACACACACACATACATAAGAGCACCCATCTGTCAGAGTGGATTTCCATGTTTCTGCATTAGATTGACATGGTCACACACAGATGGATGGGACTTTCAATTAAGAACGATCTCACTGCATCTGGAACCCTCTAGTCATCAGTCTAAGGAAGAGAGGAGAGGGACATGGATGGAGATGTTCTCTTCCTTGGCTCAGCGGAGGAGAGAGTTCTAAAGGATGTTGCTTGCAGGACAGAAAGTGGATGAAACTAGAATCTGACACGTGTCTTCATTGTCTTCACGACATTAACATCTTCTGCATTGTGATTGCCATCTTCTTCATCTTTGTAATTATGAAAAGGGCATTCCATATTTCCTCCAATAGCCCCCCCCCCACACACACACACACCTGAATGGGCCTTACTTCGTATTTTATATCATTCCTTGAACAGTGCCATCTTTGGCAGCTTTCAGAGTTGGAATGTGTGTAGGTGTCACTGTGTGTGTGTCTGTGTGTGTTAAAAGGGTTGACACTTCCTGGTTCCTCTCATGTCTAGAGACTTCTGTGCTGCACCACCTCTTACACACAGCAAGTGTGTGTGTGCGTGCGCGTTTGTGTGTGTGTGTGTGTGTGTGTGTGTGTGTGAGGGCTGCCGGAGGGCAGGATGGGGTAGGTAGTGAGAGTTGTCTTCCATTGTGAAGCTGTCAGCCCACCCAGCTAACAGAGCTACTACGAAGGGCTAAGTTTAACACAAACTGCCTCCGCTGTCACTTGAAACCCACAACGAGAAGGTTGGGGGTTACATTGAAATGCCAATCTGGCAACCCTGTCTGACACCACTCTCCTTAAAAAAAGAACCACATAAGCCACATAATAATAGTAGTGATGCTGTTAAGAGGAAAGTAGCAGGGGTGGGTCATAGGGAAGGACAGGGTTCAGTGTATTTCAGTGATGTCGACACTGGACAGTGAAAAAAACACAACGACGGCGCCAGAATTGTTGAATCCAAACAGCGGCTTTCGGGTGAAAATTGTCGGCTTCACACCACGTCTCAGCCAAACAGTCAATTTCCCAGAGCAGTCGACAGTGGCATTATCACTTGCCTGCCTCATATTATATCTCAACGACTCCGTTGTTGTCGATGCCCTTCACATTATTCAATTTGATATAGCACCAAGGCAAAGAACGTGCTATTAAGAAATGACACATTGGCAGCTTACCACAGTTCCTCGGTGGTGGAAATAAGAGTTAATTTTGTGTCGAGGGACCACGTCAACACTGGACACGGCTGTGATTATACCACAGCGTTTGCTCATGATTGTGTTGGGAGTCTTGACAACCGGTGTTTACTGTAGGCCCCACAGAACACTTTTACTTCAAGGCACATTTAACATGTCACTTTATCACATCAGCTTCTCATTTGAATTGTGTAATGTTGATGGGTCAAAGTATGAGGGAATTGTGTTTATTTCGATTGGGTTTATTTACACCGACTACAGCCAAATAAAGCATGTGTAATCAGACTCGTTACGTTTTTTACAAGATGTGGAGGAGATTACCAACCCCAGAAGCTGAGTAGTAGGAGTAATATGGTTAAGGGGATCTGTAGGCCTTTAGGGGTATACTGGAGGTAAAGCTTATCTTTATCTCTGCCAGTCTTTTCTGCTTCTCTCCGCCCCCCCGCCATCTCTCTCTCTCTCTCTCTCTCTCTCTCTCTCTCTCTCTCTCCCTTCCTCACTCCTCCGTCTTCTCTCTTTATGTTTTTCTCAGTGTCTCTGTCTCTCTTTTACTCCCTCTTTATCTTTGAACTGTGGTTTGGGAGCTTCTTCATTTTGTCCTTTTTAATCACCGAACCATCAGACAGAGTAAAGCCGCGCTCTGGCACATTCCTCTCTTAATAAAAACAAGTGTATTTGTGTGCCGTGGTATTGGGCAACACATACACAGGCACTGCCAGCCTCTTAATCGTAACTAAGCCTTGCAACTCGTTCACAGCTGGAACGAATCGAATTGATTGGTATTCCGGAAAACTTTCTATTAATTAAATGCAAATATAATGAGTGGATTCAGGATAGAGGAGGAGGCACTTTGTGTTATGTTTATCCCTTTTTTACCTCACTTTTCATTATTAGTCCTGATGGTTCGATGACGATAAACGTTGCAAAGCATATTTTTTCTCTTGGCTTGATTGGCGCTGCCTGTAATCCTATGAATCATCAACCTGTGATTCCCCCAGCTATATGGAGGTTCTCGGATACCCTGTGAGTGAAGGGGAAAAAATGGCTATGTCTGCCAACGTGTGAAAACTTAAGTATCACATTCAGCAGATGCCAAGCCAGGAGGAAATCAGAGATTTCAAATGTGACTCAAAAGATTAGCCTGTCTATTAAAGAGAGAGGGAGAGTATATGTGTGTGTGTGTGTGTGTATGTGTGTGTGTGTGTGTGTGTGAGTGACTGTGTGCATGTTTGTGAGAGAAAGAGAGATGTGTTTAGGTGTGTGTTTAGGTTCAATTTAAGAATAATATGCAATTTCTTCATTTAACCCCTCGCTGTCCTCTTGTGGTTTCAAGGCTGGTTTTGCAGAGTGATAAACACTTTCCTAATTAGGCTTTTAAAAACACGCACACTGACATAGGCCAGATGTACATGTATGAGCTGCTTGGGAAGGTATGTCTAATAAAGTTGTGTGTTTTTGAATGATCGGGGCGAATATTTGAGGTTTGCAGACAGATACAGCCACACACACACACTGTTAACCTGGGGCTAATTATTTGTCTGAAGCCTCATTGAGACCAGACGTAGCACTGGTTGAACCAGATGTTAAGTTAAACATGCGTCTGGTAAATCATTTACAGGACTTGCAGAACTTCTTTAAGAGAGTATCTATTTTATACACGTCTTTTGTGGTGCCGTAAAATGTGGAAGTATAGCCATGCTTCATCTGTGATACCCAGAGGCACAGGGATGGGTTTTTTAGCAGCTGGCTCTCTTCTTACAGGTGAATTTATTGGAACCTCTATTCTCTATTGATTTCTCTACGATTAAAGAGTGCTTTATTCCTCACTGTCTGAAGAGGAGGGTTAAGTGAGGCAGGAGAGAGGAGAGCAACAAACAGCTGACCGTTGACATACAAAAACACACACATTCACTGTTCAGACATACACAAGGACTAAGCACCGGTTAGTCATCAATTCCTTTGCAACCCCCCCCCCCCCCCCCACACACACACACACACACACAGGGGGGATACACACACAAGTGTACTTACTGTACACTGTACTAACTGTAAGTCGCTCTGGATAAGAGCGTCTGTTAAATGACTAAATGTAAATGTGTGCGGTGCGTGCTGCTCCCTCTTCCACATGCACACATCTGTAAGGTATTATTGTGGTAATGACTGGTAGTTTTGTACAAAGTTCTGACCAATCTTCTGATGCTGCACAACAAGTTAGGTCATAACCAGGTCCAGCTTTCAACACAGCTCTCTCTCTCCCCCTCTCTCTCTCTCTCTCTCTCTCTCTCTCTCTCTCTTCTCTTTCTCTCCCACAAAAAAGCTTTGAAAAAAAGGTTTGTAAAGGTTTTAAAAAGTTTTGGAAAAGAATGTTTCTAAAGGTTTGAAAAATATTTTCCCAAAAAACGCTTTGAAAATATTTTTGAAAGGTTTTCAAACCTTTAGGTTAAAAAGGCAAATATATATTATTATTTTTTTAGTTTCTAAAGGTTTTTTTAATGTTTACAAAAAACAATTCTAAAGGTTGGAAAAATATTTTTTACCAAAGGTTTTGAAAGGTTGAAAATATATTAGCGATTTATTTCGAAAGAAATAAGATATTTCGATTTAGTTTCGAAAAAAGTTTCGATAGTTGAAAAAAAGTTGTAAAAATAATGATTTATTGATGTCTGATCTATTTCAAAAGAAGGTTTCTAAAGGTTTGAAAAATGTTTTGCAAAAAAGTTTCTAAAGGTTTGAAAAAAAAAAAAAAAAGTTTCTTAAGGTTTCACTCAATGACTGCATACATTTAGAACCAACCGCTACATGGTTCCAACTCTAATTCTTAGACTTTAACTTTTTCATTTGCAACCTTGTTGAGTAGGACAGAGAAACCAAGTGTGTCAGTTCATTCCTGTTTCTACGTTTATGTGTGTGTGTGTGTGTGTGTGTGTGGACACAACCAGATCCTTGTTTATGTCTGTCTGCACGTTGAGTTCGAGTTGACAATCAGTCCCCAAGCATCCCTTCCCCAACACACACACACACACACACACCACTCCCTCACTGCCTGGCCCCCTGTTTTATTATGTTTTTAGTATGATGTCAGCGAGGCCCATAACCGTTTGTCAGGTGACATCATGCCTGTGAAAACAGGTCTCTCTGCTTTACGAGACTCAGGCCAGAGCAGCTCTAACGCTTCGGCTCTCTGCCCAATCAGGAGATGATATTCATTTGGTGAGGGATGACTCCCTATCACAAGCTGTGGATCTTTTCGCCTCATAACGGGCTACAGAAGGATATGGCATGGTTTATTGCCCATTTATAGGGAAACTCATACTGTGCGGTCAAGACTTGCTTCAGTCAAAATGGAACTAGTGAGTTGTTTTGCTATATTAACACCCCATAACAGGTTTCTCTTTTCCACACGATTGTGGAACATCTTGTTGTATGTGAATTATTCAATATTAAAATATAAAGAAACCCACAATCTGAAAACAGTGGTCATCTACTGCTGCATTAGTAGCGTCCAAAGGGGATTTAACGACTGATGTTAATCAAAATAGATTGTAATTGATTGATACTTTCTTCCCGTTTCAGAATGCTGGAGGATGATTTGAAGATCAGCAGTGATGAGGAGGACAGTGAACAGCAGGTGAGGACCACCCCCATACATCCATCTCTGCTTGTATTGTCCACAAGCAAGGCACTCAGCCTCTACAATACGTCCCATTGGCAAGGCTGTGTGTGTGTGTGTGCGCGCTTGCTTGCGTGTGTGTGTGTGTGTGTGTGTGAATCCAGCATAATAATAATACCAAATACTAAACAGCAAAGCACCTCATCTACATTGCTTCATCCTTTGATTAAGTTAATTGTCAATAAAAATTCATGTGGTACAAATAATAGCTTTTACAGAGTTAAAACGACCAAGTACCCACCATCTACTCTATGTTATGATCCAAGCCAGCCAATAATATCACACATTAGTGGGTGTAGTTGTGGATTAGAGCTTGTCTCTCTGGAATGCTCTGATGGTGTGTATTGCGATGATAGTTATCATCCATTTATCTATACAAGAACCCTGGACCTGTGTCTAGTTTTAATGACAGTAATTATACATGGGTGTCATAATACAAATTCACTGAACCCGGGGCTCTTATATGATATGCTCTGTGCGTGTGCACACGTGTGCGTGTGTGTGTGTGTGTGTTTGCAGCAGTCAGGATCAAACCCGGGTCCATCATCCCTCTTAACCATTAGACCAAGGTGACATTGTCATGGTGTTGGTGGCCGGGCCACCACATGCAAGGTGTGCCCTGCTGTGTGGGGGGCTGGGTGGGGGAGGGTTGGAGGGGGGAGGGCTGGAGGGGGAGGGCTGGAGGGGGGAGGGCTGGAGGGGGAGGGCTGGAGGGGGGAGGGCTGGAGGGGGGGGCTGGAGGGGGGAGGGCTGGAGGGGGGAGGGCTGGAGGGGGGGGCTGGATGGGGGGGGCTGGATGGTAAGGGGGGTGGAAGGGGGAGGGCTGGAGGGGGGAGGGCTGGAGGGGGGGGGCTGGATGGGGGACTGGATGGGAAGGGGGGTGGAGGGGGGAGGGCTGGAGGGGGGAGTGCTGGAGGGGGGGGCTGGATGGGAAGGGGGGTGGAGGGCTGGAGGGGGGAGGGCTGGAGGGGGGGGGCTGGATGGGGGGGGGCTGGAGGGGGGGGGGGCTGGACTGGGGAGGGGCTGGATGGGGGAGGGCTGGGGGGCTGGACGGGGGGGGGATGTGCCGGCATTTTCTCAACGGTATGTTTGTAACGTGCTTATTGCAAATGACTGCACGGTACATTACCACACTGTCACAGCCTGCGGTACAGAAGCAGCCGCTGCACACACACACACACACACACACACACACACACATACTCGCACATGTATATGCACAGACACCAGTCTGCTGAAATTCAACTTCTTCAACATAGATACACTAAATAATTTCCCTTATATAATCTGCCCGCTCAACACACACACACACACACACACACACACACACACACACACACACCCACACACAGTATGAGTCCCAGACACAGTAGATCAGCATGCTCCACCACATGTGACTCAGGGCAGTAGAGAAGCTATAATGAATATATTTTTGACAGAGGGAGACGGAGGGGGAGGAGGGGGGGGAGGAGGAAGGGGGGACCTGCAGCAGTAATTTAGCCTCTATCTTCCCGCACCGGCAGAGTGCTGTATCCAAAGCAATTAGCATCACCCAAGCTCTCTCTGGCACAAACTGTCTTCCACTGCTCTTACTGATCTCTCCCTCCCTCGTTCTCTCTCTCTCCCTCAACCTCCCCTTCTCCCCCTTTCTTCCCCATACTGTTTTTCTCTTCTCTCTCTCTGCCTGTCTCTCTCCCCTCCTCTAGCTTCTCTCTCGGCTCTCTTTAATTTATCTCTCTCTCTCTCTTTCTTCATTGCGCCCTCCTTCCCTCTCTCTCCCTCTCTCTCCCTCTCTCTCCTTCTCTCTCCTGTCCTTGAGTGTATTTCTCCCTCGGCTGCTGTGCTGTTATGACAGTGGACTGAGAGAGAAAGGTCAGACTACCCCTGGCTCAGACAAATCACCTGGAACTGGCCCTCTGTGTGTGTGTGTGTGTGTGTGTGCGCACGTGCGTGTGTGTGTGTGTAAGGGACCTTTGCCCTCAGCTACCTAGCGCAATCCATCATTAGCCAGTTCCTCTCGTCCCGCACATTTATTTTCCCTCTCCTTACTTTCCCTCTCATTCCTCTGCTCATCCGGAAGGTTCCTCCTTTTGTTCCTGCTCTTCACGCTGATCTGTACCTGCGTAAGGAGCACTCCTGCAGCAGTACAGGGGAGGCAGTGAGGAGCACTCCTCCAGCAGTACAGGGGAGGCAGTGAGGAGCACTCCTCCAGCAGTACAGGGGAGGCAGTGAGGAGCACTCCTGCAGCAGTACAGGGGAGGCAGTGAGGAGCACTCCTGCAGCAGTACAGGGGAGGCAGTGAGGAGCACTCCTCCAGCAGTACAGGGGAGGCAGTGAGGAGCACTCCTGCAGCAGTACAGGGGAGGCAGTGAGGAGCACTCCTGCAGCAGTACAGGGGAGGCAGTGAGGAGCACTCCTCCAGCAGTACAGGGGAGGCAGTGAGGAGCACTCCTGCAGCAGTACAGGGGAGGCAGTGAGGAGCACTCCTCCAGCAGTACAGGGGAGGCAGTGAGGAGCACTCCTCCAGCAGTACAGGGGAGGCAGTGAGGAGCACTCAGTCAGTTTCTTTATAAAGCACCCCCAAATATCAAAGCACAGAGCATTGAATTAAGACCATCCCAATTCCCAACTGTTGTTTTCATCCCATACATATTTGATCACTTGAGCTGTTGATCTAATAAGCTGTCTATTAAAAACAGAAAAGGGGTTTGTGTTTTGATTCTGTCCTCTGCATGTCACCCTGTTGGTGATTATCCGTATGC
Source organism: Hypomesus nipponensis (assembly GCF_054491055.1). Lineage (NCBI taxonomy): Eukaryota > Metazoa > Chordata > Actinopteri > Osmeriformes > Osmeridae > Hypomesus > Hypomesus nipponensis. The sequence continues at coordinate 6,134,017 of NC_140361.1, forward strand.
CTCAGATGATACAGAGTAGGACTTGGTTGGAATGGCACGTCAAGGCAAATGTTATGGAAGTGACTGTTGTGACATCAGCGTAGCTGTCCCTTTTGACTATTAGACACTCATCACTGATCTCACACACACACACACACACACATGAACACACACATGCCACCCCTGAGACAAATGCCCTAAAGCAGCCTCATAAGCATGCAAAAAGCTTTGCCGTTTAAACAGTTTGCCGGGGCTTGCAGACACCACACACACACACACCGGCCGCGTTGCCTAGCAACCCTGAGAACCCGAGAAGGACGAAGAGAGGGAGTGTGGGGGGTGGGGGGGGGGGGGGGGGCGGGGTGCAAGCCAATTCCCCGGTGAGAAGGAGTGATGGCCAAAAGAGAACGGTTGACAGATGATCTGAGTTGTTTCATCTAATACACTGTGAAGATCAACGCCTCTCCTCGTGAATGAGAAAGTGGACCGCGCTCACACCACCGGCCACGCATGTAAATACAGAAGATAGGGCCGGGGATAGGAGGGCTAGCATAGCTCAGAGGGGGATAGGAGGGCAAGGTGCATGGGCTGGGGTACGTGTCAGGACCTGGGACACCCCCTGCTGACAGGCATGGACAGGACCACACTGGGGGTAGGCCAGGTTTGGATATACAGAAGCCATGTGGTAGAAGCCTGCCTGGGTCGAGAGCTGGGCCAGAAGCTGGTGTGTTCTGGGTGAGACTGAGCTAGCCTGAGCTAGCCTGGGGCTGGAGGTGGAGATACGGGCTGGAGTGGAAGTAAACAGTAAGACTGTAGGGTTGGGAACTGGATAAACATCTGATGCCTGTGCAGCCTACCGGCCCCAGCTGAACAGACAGATCCTCCACGGACAGCAGGTTCCTTCCCTCTGTGTTGGAATGGAGTCATAAAACAGCTGGAACCTATAATAATATAGCTCACCTCTGGTGGTGTTAAAGCTACTCGAGCCTAGCTCACACAAAGCAGCTACATTGTCTCGACAGGACAACCAGAGAACAACCAGAGAGTGACCAGATGATAGTTTTACTTTGCGGTTGTTTCGTTATGAATACTGGTACTGTACTCACACGAGGGGAAGACAGAAGGAAAGCAAAAAACGAACAAAAACACTACCATTACTGTCATGATGTTGTTTACTATTAGACATGAGATTTGAAAAAAAAACGTCACAGAGACAGAATACAGTATTTAAAAGCACATTATGCCTCTACTATACCTCTTAGTATTTACCAATGCATTCTAGAGGCTAACAAATCTACCCAGCGTAGATATGCACGCATGCAATATGCATCATGTAGAACTCAAATATTGACATGCCGGGCCACATTAGGTCTTGCTCCAGGACATCTTGCTGCTAATGCTCTGATGCAGTGTTAAGTGGATTTTCGTCTAGTGAAGGTCTCCAAAATCTTAATCTGAGAGAATCAGTGGTTTAGCCTCCAGCCAGCGTTGATCGAACTGAGGACGCTTGACTGCTCCTCTTAATCACCCCCGGTCTGACATTCAAAGGGAAGAGGGGTGTGTGTGTTAGTGTATGTGTGCGTACGTGTATGTGTGTTGGAGAAAGCGAGGGAAAGTTGACTGAAGGAACACAAAGTGTATTTCAGGGCATGTTTTAGTAGTTGTGTCATTTGAGGTCTGCGGCATTGGTTCATTCAATATTATCTAGCGTTGCAAAAAGCAATACACAGGAGTCACCGTGCTCCACCCACTGGGCCTGTCAGGAAGGTCCAATCACAGCGTGGCATTACCTAAAACCTGTCTTACCCAAGTGGTAGCTAAGGTTGCTGAACTCAGGAAACCCAGGTTTGATCTTCGCTACTTCCTGTATTGATTCGCTCGCCTAGGTATGCTTCTGGCCAATCAAACTGTTAGTGCTGACCAAAGACCATCTGTCACAGCCCAGAGTCTAGGTTATTAAGAAAAGCCCCAACACTGCACATAGTCAAAGTAACTGTCTTAACTACTCTGTAGTGGTGCTGTGCATGATTGATGATGATTCATATCCTGTCATGACTATGGTTTTGATTCTAGGATGTGGTGGTCTTGAAGACATTTGAGAGAGAGACATTTAACACATTGTTCCAGGGTGAATGTACCATGGTAAATGAAGGGATTGGTGGGGGAGATGGGAGATTGCGGGAGGATGATAGTGATGGATGAGTGGATGGATAGATGGTTGGATTGACAAATTCTACAGTGTTCACATAACGCTGACCCCCCCTCTCTCTCTCTCTCTCCCTCTCTCTCTTTCTCTCTCCCTCCCTCTCTATGTCTCTCTCTCGCTCTCCCTCTCTGTTGCAGGTGTCTGACAAGACCAAACCCAGGACAAGCACTCTGAGGTAAGAAATATGGCCATTCACTGACTGACTGGCTGCATCAGTGACTGATTGACTGACAGATGAAGTTACAGGCTGATTCACAGGCTGACAGACTGGTTCACTCACTGCCTGACTGACTGACTGACTGAAAAACGGCCGTACCAGTTGACCGACCTTCTGACTAACCCACTGACTGACTGGTTTACTGACTGACTGAGCCATCAAGTTTTTATGTTGTGTATGTCTACTGACAGCTGCTGTGGTATTAGATGATATTGTACTGGCACATACAGTAATCACACATAATTAGTTAATCACCAGTTTCTTTGTGTAATGTGTGTCTGTTTATATGCTTGTTAAGATGAGATTGTCTCAGATCATTGCTTGGTAGTTTAATCGTCTTAGCGGATTGTTTCAGAAGTAAACGTGCTTCTGTACAGACATGATGGAGAGACTGGTGATGGTGGTGGTGGGGGAGGGCAGCAGGAAGGATATCTTTCACATCAATCAAATGAGTTTTGCTGTAGAATGTCGGAGAAAAGAGATGAGAAATGTCGTTGGAGCAAGCTGAGCGCAATGATGTGTAATGGGCCGAGCGGGATAGGCATGCACACGCGTGCACAAACACACTGGCAAGCCATTTCTGAGCACACGTTCTGGAACACGTTCTGCCGCTGCTGATTGTTGTTATTTGCCGTTGTTTGTTGCTGTTCATGAATACAGATAACACCAAAAAATGAGTGTCTGAGAGGGTTGCTTGCGATTTGATAACCGCTGCGTTTTGTACTTACCCCTGGTTGTAAGGGAACATATGTTACCTGGAGGGTTGAACTAGTTATTTCAGTAAGAGAGAGAGGGTGAAAGAGAGAGAGACACCAATAGACACGTACAGAGAAAGAGTGAGACAACAGAGAAAGATACAGAGAGAGAGAGGGAGAGGGAGAGACAGAAAACCGCGAGAGAAGGCAGAGAGGCTGAGGCATGAATACAGGAGAGCAGGAGAGAGTGTGTGGCGTAGCCACCTCAGCCAAGCCCCCTGGTCTGAAGCAGGAACATGCACGGTAGTCTGGGTGCTCCATCGCCTGTAATCAGTGGAGCGTTAGGGCAGTGCTGTGAGGTGGTGTACGTGCTGTGTGCGTGTGCAAGCGGACGTGATGTGTGTGTGTGTGTGTGTGTGGAAGAGACAGGGGCTCATTAGGATGGTAGAGAGATATACATGGCCTGGAGCTCTCTCACACATGGGGACTATGGGACTGGAGATGCTGCAAGCACTCCCCCGGCCATAACCCCCCTGGAACGCCACACACACACACACACTCTCGCATTCACACGTGCACACACACAGGTTTTTTTTTCTATCCTAGGGAGGACTGACAATTCAGTTGTATTCAAATGTGTTATCCCTATCCCCTTACCCTAACCTTAACCCTAAACCACCTAAACCCCTATAGAAATAGCACTTGAAGTTGTGGAGCCCAAGAAAATGTCCCTTCATGGTAAATTTGTATCTTAATTTACTATAAAATGGTAGTTAAACAGGACCACATAAACGTATATATACACATTATACATATATTTTAAGCACACACACACATACACACTCTTCTATAATAATAATATAGCCCCAAATGCACTAATAATGTATGTACCTTTTCTGTCTGACTGATATGTGAGGATACACAGACATGAAATAGATGAAATACAGATGAATTACATGTATCCGAGGCTAAACTGTGTGTGTGTGTGCTGGTGTGTGTGTCTTTGTCACTGTGTCTGTGGGACTCTTGTCAATTGATCCGTGTCTCATTTGTGACGAGACGCCCGCTGTGAGGAGAAACAGACAGGACTGTATTGATGTCCTGTGCTGTAGATGGACTCCTCTCTCTTCATCTGAGGGCTTTGAACAGGAACACGTCTGGCACGTGCGGACTGGATGTGTTCCGCTCCGTCATCCGCTTGACGCAGTTGCAAGGCTTCTTTCTGGGTCGTTTGCTCTTGTTTGAAGTGTAGTGATAGTCAGGGTGGTATGGCGGGCAGGCAGGGGGGGGAGGGGGGGGGGGGTTACGAGTCTTCAAGATGAAATGTTGTGCTTGCATAATATTGAAGGTAAACATGACATGCCTTCAATGTTTCACCTCCTTCTGACTCTCTCTGTGTATATGTCTCTCCATCCGTCTGTCTGTCTCTTTCTTTCTCTCTTTCTATGTCTGTGATTCTGTCTCACTTTTTCTCCTTTCTCTCTCTACTTAAATATAATTGGCGGTGCTGTGGCTTCAGGGTAAACAACAAGTTGTATTTGTTGTTTTTAGCCAGGCTCCCTTGAGTACAGCACAACCGTCACTATGTGTCTAACTATCCATACACCATGCCTGTCCAATTCTGGCCTGTCTGCTAGGGGCCCAACATGCAGCCGGGGTACGTTCTCATTAAAACCTGGCCCTGGGCTCGGGTCACTACACTTGGATGTATAGAGTAGGACAGACCCAGGCATCCGAGGCCTCCATGCGGGGACCATGGGGGGAGGTGGTGGTCCTTGGTTAGCCCCAATCTTAGTTCACTGCCTGAGGGTTAATAATGTAGGACAGACCCAGGCTTTTAGAGGCCTACATGGAGGAGAGGTGGTGATCCAGGAGGAGCCCCAGTCTTAGGTCACTACACTGGGCTACAGCAAGTAGGATAGAGCCATGCTTAAGAGGCCTTCGGAGGGGGGAGGTTGTGAACCTGGGGGAGCCCCAATGTCAGGTCACTGCCCTGGGCTGAATGATGAAGGATAGACCCAGTCCCTAGAGGCCTCTGCTACCCCAGGGTTTTATTCCTTCAGAGCAGCCAAGCCCATCACCATCTGTGATACATCACATGCCTTATTAAAAGCCCCCATCTCTCTTTATTAGAAGATATGATAATCCTATAAATGTGAAGGACATAGGATGAGATTGAACCAGAGTTCCACGGCAGACGAGAGAAAACACACTGTCAAATCGAAGCTCCGTTTGGGACCAACGCTGTCTTTGTTTGACGTAGAACAATTCAAATGTAGATTTGTTTGTGTGTGCACATGTGTGTGTGTACCAGAGTAACAGAACTGGGTCCATTAGGAAAGCTCTCTCTCATACACTCGCTACTGTCTCGGCATCTATGTATCTCCGGTGGTCTCGGTGCGTTGGTAGAGAGGGAGGACATCGAAAAGTAACGGTGTCCTGCCTCTGATGAATGTGCTGAGTCGAGACTCTGCTGCCATGCATTTAAAAATACCCTCCACCACTCAATAGCTGTCTTTTTGATTTAGAGCGCCGCTTCGCTTAAGGACACAAACCAACACTGTTTGTTTTGTTGTTGTCGTTGAGCCTATATCTGACTTCACTTGCACCTCTGTAGTAACCCTTTTAAGTTGGTGTTTCTCTCTCTCTCACACACACACACACACACACACACAAGTGGTGCAACCATGACATGAACAGGGCGTCTCGGCAGACAGGAAATGCTGTTTCACAACCTATTGATTGGTTAATTTGGTCTCATGTTTGATCCAATTAAAAATTGCCTTCTACACACTCCACTCAAGCTTTGAATGCTATATGGGCTAAATTCTCGAGAAAAAGTGTGTTCGTGTGTTTCGGTATATCGAAAGGGGTGTGTTTGTGTGTG